>NW_021629982.1:180000-780000 GCF_900700375.1 Denticeps clupeoides
CTGAGCTATTTCCATTTTTTATTATTTTTTTGTGTGATTTCTGTTGTGTGAGATCTTATTAATGCCAAACTTTGTATGAATAGATGAGGCCTCAAAATGAGTTAAATGGGGAATCTGCTTGTTTACTGATCACTGAACCTTCTTCCATTACGCAGATAACAGAAAGATCATCTTTGGAAAATATAAATGAAAAAAGAGAATGTTTTAGGTTTGGGTTCGGATATAAGTCAACAGCAGCATGATCCAGAGATCAAAAGACAGCGGTGATTGTGGTTCAAGAGTTGCTACGCCCACTCATCTCATGTGCTCCACTCTTTCTATTCAAGTTGACATGAAAAGGACCCTCTTTTGTTTGGTACCTGAAAGATGACCATGGTACACTGGTCTGATCCAAACAATTCTGCTCATACAGGCATGCAACATCATAAGGTGTTGCTTATTGTTGCACCTGTGTGGACTGCTAACAAATAGGCAAGAAAGAGCTGAAACGTGATGAGAGGTTTTGCTGACGTTGGAGTCCGTGTATTTATCTGCTGAAGGAAAGTACAGAACCAGTTAGGTGAGGTTCTCCCCAGTTCATTATCTAGTTCCTTTATAAAGACTTTGTGTTGAATTGCATGATTTGAATTCATATCATTCAAATAATAAGTCACAACACACACTCACACACAACTGTCCTTTTACTGGTTACATGATGAGAATTTCATTGTTTAGTCACTGCTGTGTGAAATGTTATATTCACTTTGTGACTACAGCCATAGACAGGTTTCCAACATTAAGAAGTTGGGGGAAGGGTGCATGCAGGGGAAAAAAGGCCGGAATACTCCTCAACATGTAAAGGCATTGCCTTGCAGTAAATGAGCCAGATGCGCCCTCTGCTGGGCATTATTTTACTACATCTGGATTCAAACGCATGCACCTTCTCAGTTCTGAAGTATTTTGATTGTTCCTCCTCACTTCACTTTGGATAAAAACATATTCCAATCAAATGTAATGTCATATGATATGAAGCAGTAATATTCATAACCTGACGCATAATCATCCTCTCAATACAACAAACTGGTGCCTAAATTACACTTGGTGGCTTAGCTAGAGCCTACAGGATCTTTAGGAACTCATTATAAAACTGACCAAACTTCATTCACTTCACAGTTGTTGGCACAGTTTTATTGATCAGTAACATTCACACAAATATACATTGTAATAACAATCTATTTCAACATATTTCTATAGTTAGGTATATATTACAGTAATATGGATATAGAGCATCTTTTCATGTCTGTAGACTTGTGAATGTGTTTTTCACCATTAGAAACTGGGATTCTCTGTGGGATCGCTTCAATTTCGCTCTCCTGTTCTGGAACCAAATCTAAATAAGAAAAAGCAATCTGTGATGCAAGCTGTTCATAAATGATATTAAATAGCAGTGACACAGCTTCATGTACAACCATTACCTTTATAATAATGCCATTTACCAGACGCCCTTATCCAGAGCGCCTAATAATCAGTAGTTACAGGGACAGTCCCCCCCTGGAGACACTCAGGGTTAAGTGTCTTGCTCAGGGACACAATGGTAGTAAGTGGGATTTGAACCCGGGTTTTTGTATTTTGATAATTCTATTGATTATAAAGTTTACTAGAACAAATGTGATTTTGGCTACTAATTACTTGCCTTTGTATGCACAATATACGGACTTTTCATTTAGACTGTATTCATTATGTTCACTGTAGACGTAATATAATGTCCCATTACCTGTATTCTGTCTTCATCTAGATGAAGCCTTTGGGCAAGTTCTTCTCGTAAATCTATGCCAGGATATGAATTCACTTGGAAAATGCTCTCAAGGACCTCAATCTAAAACCAAAGAGGCAGGTTAGAACATTTCATCCAGAATCGTAATTTTTGTGTTTGGATGAGATGAATGCTGCGTAATGTATTAAGATGTATTTTACATGGTAAGATTCTGTACGGGTCACCAGGGGTCAGGGGTGTGCGTAAATGAAATCAGATCTTCACGCTAATAAGATTTAAGGCAGCAGTAAAATGAAGGCTTTGTGAATAGAACTCTGCAATTGTAGGTTTGCTTTTACCTGCATGCCTGTGAACGCGGTCCTGGGCCGTCGTCCCACGTACCAGTTCAGTGGTGGCAGCTGCTGGATGGGCCCTTCCGCCTTGACCTCTTGACCCTTGCTGCTCGGCAGGCCTTTTGATTGTGAATCTGAAACAGTCCCGACAGAGCACATTTATGGGCTTGCAGGATGGGGAGCTGATCGTGCTGGAAGGCCGCAAGCTCCCACCTGTCCAGGGCCGGTACGGCTTCACCTGGCCCGGCTGCTCCTGTCGGTCCAGACCCAGGATGCGGTCGATGGTGAACTCCGCCCTGCTCGCTCCTCCACGCCCGGCCATCGCGGCTGCATGGCCGTGCGCGGCTCCGGCGCCTTTTAATGGAAGCGCGGCCCCGCGGGAGCGCGCTTTGCATGTGAATGCGCGCTCACGACTCGGGACTCAAGGTGAATTGGCGGCTATTCAGGCCCATTATACGGAGCCGCCAAGGTAGAACATTCCTGACAAGCCGTCAGCGGCTCGGGAGCCGCGGTTGCCAGGGTGGCGCTTTTCACGCCAAATCAAACTATTTCACAGTAAAAGTGCAGAGAAATATCAAATGGAACCAGAAAATGTTGGCATCTTGCTATGCTTTGAAGCAAAATTCTTTTCCTTTTTCTTAGACTTGAATCAATTGACTGACACATTATGCAAAAGCAGAATACAAATAACTGTTTCAGTATCAGGTGATTATATCCACCAGAGAATACTGACAGACCACAGATCATTCCTGGAGCAGTGGTGGCCTAGAGGATCAGAAAGTCGCCGGTTTGAAGGCACCGTCCCCACACACTGCTCCCCAAGCGCCTGTCATGCTGTCCACTGCTCACTCAGGATGATGGTTAAATGCAGCGGACACATTTCACTGTGTTCACAATCTGACACATGGTGGAAAGGGAAAAATGCCTTAGACCACCAAAAAGGGACATTTTTGTGATAACTTGTTTCTGTATAAATGTGTGTATGTTTACAATTCTGCAGCTGCAATATAAGTTGAATTGTTGTTCAGGACAAAATAATCATGATCATATTCTTTGGATGGTCTTTGACCATCCCCACCATTCCCACCAAAACTGGTGGTGGGAGCCCAGTGCTTTGGGATTTTTTTGAGTCCATTAACCAGGGAACCTAATCTCAGTAAAAAAAAAAAAAGCAATACATGAAGACTCAACAGGAACATCAGGCAGTGTGCAGGGCAACCGGTGGACATTTCAGCACGACAACGACCCAAAACACAGAGCAAATGTGAGCAGACAAAAACATGAACGTTTTGCAGAGACCCAGCCTGAATCCTGACTTGAGTTTAATTGAGAATAAAGATGAGGGTTAGGGAATGGACCCTCCAACCTGAAAGTCTTACTGGAGATGAATGGGCAAAAATACCCATGCAGAAAAGCAGGTCTGCAATCATAGGAAGGTTGGATTGCTGTAATATTCAACAAAGAATTTCTAATGATAATTGCGAATCGTATATATATTTTTTGACGTGACGCTTTTTGCTCAAATGTTAATAAAAGCTGAGATAGTTTTATATCTTTTGGAAGACGCCTGTGTCATTTCCATCAAAAAACTTGCTGGTTGATTAAAAGTAAGTTTCCGAGGGGAATGAATAGTTCTGGTTATGATGTATTTGTATAATGCCAGTGACGTCACGCGGCGGAAACCGGCCAGGATCTGGCAACCCAGCTCGGCCCGCATTATGAAGAAGCAGTGAAGTAGCGCGTAATCCCGTTTAGGTGATTCTCTGCCATTGACATTTAAAACAATCATAATAATAAGCCTGTAATACTATTAAGGTAATCCTTCTTGTCATGCAGATCAGGCTGCATGGAGGTGGCGCTGTGCGCACTAAACCACCTGCTTTCTTTTCCCATGCAAACAAACGGGACTAATTATCCTCTCATTTAAATGCAAAATACCAGTACGTAATTACAGCAGAAACACGGGATATGAATAAATCACATCATTTATCACGGGAGAAGCAGAAGGATTCATACTCCTCCGAATACGAATACCCCAGACAAATTCGACTTTTGGTCGACTTTTCTACCTTGCACTTGCAGTGGAGTTTACATCACGTTATTTCCCAGGGAAATTTGACTTGATTAAAAACAACAAGTGGAAATATAACTCTTTTTCATGATGTGCATGATGTGTACGTCTACATGTTGAGTTCAGGCCATGTAGGACACGCAGTTCCTTTCCCCATTTGCGGTGGTGCGCAAACTGGTGATCAAATTGATTTCCTTTTTTTCAGCGCTCTGATGATGAATCACCAGTTTAAAGAAGAATTTCTGAAGACCCTTTCGTTGTGTTCCCCACTACGCTTTGCACATATTGAAGGAAAACTACCAGTCACTGTGGTTTTCTTTCAAACCACAGACAACATGGCACCACAAAGCTTTAAATATTTGAATGAATTGGGAGTTTATGTATTTTATGAAAAAATTATGTTCAAAGAAACTTCTTAAACCTTAAAATTAGCAATTTGTAGTGTCAACAAAATGTCACAGCAGCTTGATGAACATGGCATTAATGTACATTTATTGTTCGATTGAGAATGTTTCTGAGGAGCCACAAATCAAAAACATGACTGATTTATACAGTATAGATTTGCCAGTAAGGTTTATTCTAATGAGAACTGTTTTCAAGTAATCAGAAGTTTATCAGGTAACAGTCTTTCCTTTGTTTTCCATGGCTTATTACTCTTGTGCTTATTCTGATGAAATATGGCTGGAATTTAATGGCAGGATTCACTGGATGTTCACACACACAATGAGGTGACTTACTGTTCTGTAGAAAAAATGATCTGGCATTACTTGAGCATTGTTTAAGTGAATAATCCTTAGATTAATGATCACTCATAAAAAAACATTTATTATTAATAAAAACAATAATTAAGCAATTATACACAACAGGTATTGCTGTATCAATACAGGCATTGGCAAGCTGTAATCTCAAATATCAAGTTGACCAGCATACCAGGCCCATTTGTTACAGCACCACCATGAGTTTATTATTGTAATTACTGTGAATAAGGCAGAATATTAAAAAATTTCATGAGATACTGTCACACCCAAAATTCAGAATCAGAATCAAAACACCTTTTCCAAATTAACTGTGCTATAATAAAAATACAAATAACTTACACAAGTGATGCTTCCTTAACTGTGGGATGCTGTAAATCCCAGACGCGTCAAAAAATGAATGACAATGGATCTGAACGCACAAACAGGACTCAGATCACATGCAAGAGGATGTTAAAGTGAAGAAAGTAAAGAGTATAGCACATTTATGTACATCATTAATACAAGTCCTAGGTCTGCCTCCCTCTGCAACGTCTTCAGAAAATTAAATTGTGTCATTAGTGTTAGTGGATAATTGCATGCTGTAGTGAAATCTATTATACAAATAAAATTCATGTCTGAATAACTGTGAGGATAAAAAATTATGTTTTGCTTTCATAGTTCCCAGAATCAGCTCCTTCTGTTCTTCTGAATCCATGTATTTCTTTGAAGAAAAGCTGTCACTGAGAGATCTGGTGAGTTTTTATTTCTAATTTAGCAAGACGGATGGATAGAAGCTGCATCCAGGAGTTATACTCAGGCCTCAGATTCCCCCTTTCTATTCCCCTCCTCTCCAGTGTCACTCTCCTCTGACTGGCTGTTGCTAAGCACCAGGAACTGTCCATCTGCTGCGGGTTGGTTGGGTCTGCTGGAAGCAGCTATCAGACGACTCTGTTCCTCCAAGTCCTGTTGGGTTTCATGGAGTTATTAACACTAATCTACAAAACACAATATTATCCCAAAAATCTGCCCGATTTGTATAGAAATACATCTACATGTACACAAGAAGATTTCTTTTCATGTACACAAAAATATCTCTCATAGAGCCTAACGCCAGGCATTGTAATGAATATAAGAGAATAAATATATATTTATTGGTGTACAAAGTAACATTCTTGGTAGAATTATTACTAACTAGTAGCTACTTCCTCTAGTCAACAGAAATTTGGGTGTGTCCAAGAAGGAGAACCTAAACTGTTCTAATCTCTTCACAGACCAAACCAAGGAAACAGTTGCTATGAATATAATTTAGCATTCACTCATATTTCATATGGATGTCACAGCATTTTTGTACCATTCTGCATATTTCAAAGAGCATATACTAGAGCTGTTAATTGCATACGTCTATTATTGCATGTCGCTATGCAGTTTAGAACATTTTACATTACAATCATCTCTCAGCAGTGTAAGAAAAAACCAGCGAGAGACGACAGTTTGACTCAGAAGACATTTCAGAAATCCAAAGGAGGACTGGACATGTTTCATTTGTTCCAAAATAAAAGTACTTATGCAGTACACCTCAGGTGGCTTTTTGTGTTATTTACATGGCTTCTTCATTCATGTGTTAACCATTATAATTATCTATAGATTTATGGCACACCACCTGCACCAATTTTTTCAGTATATCATCAATCCACGGTCAAACTACGAAAAGCCTTTTTGGCAGGAAAAAGTGTGATTAAAAAGAAAACGTGGTATGTTAAATTGATTTAAATGTTCAACAGCCTTAGTATATACATAACAGTACATACAAAGTACAGTAAATTACATAATAACAGTCTGGTTTGGTTATATACTGCAGGTGCACTTCTCACTGTACCTTTTCAATTTCTTTCTGCTTGTTCAGCTCTTCCTGCTGCTTAACTTTGGCTTTGTCCAACTCTTTCTGTTTCTCTGTTGCTTTCCGATCCTTTGAAGAAAAATACAGCATGTTTGTATGTAATCTCACTTATTACGCAGTGAAGTTACCATTATGAATCATGATCAGAAACAGGACATTATGAGACCATACTACTTTCAGTATCGCTAAATTAATTTATGTATTAATCTTCCAAGAAAACACATAATAAATCAGAACAGTGCCACAGTACATCTGAAGGTCAGTACATGTCATTTTAAAGACCCCAAAAGACTTACCACTTCAGAGTGAAAAGCTATCTGTTTAGCCAGTCCCACGCTGTCACAGATCTAACAGATCAAGAAGACAAATCATGATAATCTTTCATGAGCAGTTCACGAACACAGTAACATGCAACTATCAAGATATTGAGACATTTTTGTTATGTGGACTGGGTTCAGTAGTGGGAAGGTCACAAGCAGGGCAGAAACTATACATATGGGCAAAAAACAATGGTCTAATTAGGAAGCAGGTCTTTAAAAGTGCCATGTTTAAAAAGTTTCCTTTAATACTTGTTTAACATATCGGCTGACTGAAAAACCAATATCATGCCAAAAGACATCATGCATCAAGTGTCCCCCCAGATTCTAACCTGCTACCAGATGAGTGAAAACGGAACATATGAGTTCATATTGAGAGTAGTCTTACCTTTTCTCCATCAATGTTGGACTTAAAGACATAGCAGACAGTGACTGGGCGGCTGTCCACCCTGTCTTCAGCTGTGTGAAGCACAAAGCCAAAGAGACGCTTGTTCTCCTGATGTGAGGCACACAGCACCACACTGGAGAGGGGGAACTGGGCAAGGAAGATTGGGAGGAGGGTTAGAAGAGATTTTATTCTGTACTTATTCAGAACAGGACCAAATAAAAAGTCAAATAACACCAATTTGCAGTCAAAGTGTGTTGACCTACTCTCAATCGGGTCACTTGTGTCTGAGGATCAATAAGCCTGGACAAAAAACAGGGAAAACAGTGAGACACAAGGAGCAGTTCGGTTGGCTGAGGGTGACAGAGGGCTCTCACTTCAAGCAGTCACATGTGACCAGCAGATGGGACTCGGTCATACGGAAGATGTTGTGGATGGCTCTGGCTGCCAGGATCTGCCTCATGGTCTCATATATGACGTCTTCACTGTCCATCGCCCGGACCTCCATGGAGCCCAGGAAACGCACAATGAAGAGTTGGTGCAGAATAGACTCTGGATGGGCAGAGGAGAAATCTCAGCAACAACCTAGAACACCAACCTACCAAACACTGGCTTCTGTCTCCTGTGTATTTACCATCACAGTCCTCTGACTGTCTCTCCCCAGACTCGCCAAATGGGTTGGTCCTTCTTTTAGAAACGTTAGAGAAAGACAGTGAATGTCTTGACCACATATACCGCAGCCTATTTACATGCCAAGTTGGTGCAGAACACAAACCTCCCATGTGCTGAACTTTTGGCCTGTCCGCTGTTTTCTTCCATCACTGGGGAAATAATGTCAAACTGGATGGGTGTGTCAGGTGCCACCAGTGAATCAAGGGACAGTGAAGAGAGACCAGGAGGCTCAGAGCCCACTGAGCTCTGGCTGCTGGTGCGACCCGATTTGGGTCGACTTTGCCTGAGGGGAGAGATGGAAAAATCGAAAAGAATAATCACCTACGAATAATAGCCAAAAATGAATAACCTTTAATGTTATTCTTGACAAACTTTGCTGCATTCTAGACAAAAAAGCATCCAAAGGCTTCCAGTACAGGAATTTTTATGATAATACACTGATATGTCACATATGTATTAGAGTTTGTGTGTGAGAGAGGAGGGAGGAAGATCACTAATACACACTCACATGCTTGGCCTCAAACTTTCATGCCTCTGATGGAAAGAAGGTGATGGTGTCACAGCCTCCAAAGCTGATTGGTTGACTCTGGCAGCAGTCTCCTGCCATTGGAGAAATGGTGTGGCAGTGTGAGCACAATGTGAATTTCGCACTCCTCCTGTGACTAGGCTGCCAGTTCACACTCACCTCAGGATTTTCACTCAGGTAAATCCTCTTTGAAATGTTGTTTACAGTTGCAATCCACTAAAGGAAAGAGACGTTAATACAAGCACTCATTACTGACTAGAATTCATGAGGAAAAAGGATCCTTTCCTTGTATATCTCATCACTGGTCACCAAAAGGATTTTACCTCCTCACAGTCCTTTCTGCTTTCTGCCTGCAGAATGACCACCCTGAAACAGACAGAAGAATTCTCTTCATTTCTGCCTAAATATTTGGCTACTGCCTTCTATACAATTCTATACAAAATCATGCATTTTTGGAGTAACTGTACATTTAAATCCTATAAATCATACCACAACCACAACCAGAAGACCCAGGTTCAATTCCCACTTACTACCATTGTGTCCCTGAGCAAGACACTTAACTCTAATTTGCTCCAGGACGGGACTGTCCCTGTAACTACTAATTGTAAGTTGCTCTGGATAAGGGCGTCTGGTAAATGCTGTAAATATAAATGTAACTAGCAGATCATTAGCAGATCCTCCTACAGATGCTCAACTGTACTGAGATCTGTCAAAGTAGCACCCACATAAATACAGGTTTCCCAGCAGAACCAACAGTTCCTCCCCTGATTTCTTCCCACAGTTAATCCTAGGTTAGCAGCTCACAAGCACCAAGCACCCACAGATCAGGCTGCTTCCTTCCACTCAGTTCTGACGTCTACTCTAGCTTTGTGAGGAACTGAGCCTAGTTCTGCCTGAAAACATGAAGCTCATGCTCTAGATAGTTCTGTTGATCCTTTTCTAATCAATTTAGACCAAGTAAAGACTGTTTAAAGACCAATTCTAGACAGAAATCAAATGGCAAATCTCATTTACTTCTTTCCATCAAATGATGTGATCTGGAAGCAGAAGCGGCGATCCTCACAGTCTACGGCCATGACGGAGCAGTTGTCCAGATCCATCACCAGCCCCCCAGCCACATCACCCCGAGCCTGGCTCATCAGATTTCCCCCCTGGGTGAAGAAGTAATGCCGGTCCCACGTGGACGACACAAGGCCTGTTTTACTGGAACACACCAGCCTCACTGTGACTAAGACAACTTTCAAAATGGTTCAGTACAAGTACAGTATCAGATCACATGATTAAAGACATTATTTAGTAAATAGCAAAAAAGTCTAATAATGGTCATCTGATAAATATGACACTCATTTTAGTCTTTTTTCTTGTATTCCTGTTACTTAGAGGTAAGAGGGTTGGATTAGTGAGTGTAATACATTTCAGGTTGCTTGGACATATTTACTTGATCCCACATGGCAGCAACCACAGTCTAGCTTTTCCTGCTCTACTGCTGTTGTCAGAGTATGCTGACACAATCACGTCACCTTCACTTTCGAGTCACATCTATGCTCGACCTTGGGCGTGCCTGCCATGGAGGGAGCACAGCATCACAGCGGGGCCAACATGACCGCCTGGCTGGAGCTAGCCACCATTTCAGTTAGTGACGTACCCACACTGTAGTTAACTGACCCCTCCACTGCACACGGAGTTGGAAGGTAAAGCTAGAAATAAGCAGAATGATTCTCCTGCCAAGCTGACGTCATTGTGGACAAAATGTTTATATGACATTAGTTGTGTCTGGATATGACTATTGTAGAAAAATGTGCAGAATATTGTAGGAAATAGTATTTTTATGTAGTATTAATATAATATAGTTATTTTATCTGGATTCTTTAGGCTTCAGTCCAGTTGCTCTCAAACCAAGTTTTTGATCAAAAATCAGATTTTTTCCCCATATCACCCAGCTCTAATAGATACTATTTCATATTTCCACCTAATTTTATGTCATGTCCTTAGTACAAAGTTATCAACTTTCATGAAATGATAAAAACGCATCAAAATACTCTTGTTATACATAATAGACTCAGTTCTAATTAAAGTGAAGGTTGTCCTTCAGTCATTACTTGCGAATGTTGAGGTAGCCGGCCTTGCGGGTCAGGTTGCGGTCAATGGGGATCTTGCTGGGGTCAGGGTCAGGCATGTAGAGCAGGTCACTGGCCTGTTCCACGTCCTGGATGGTTTGCTGCATTACGTCTACCTCTGTGTCCATTTCCTGGCGCACACTTCACACATACACATAAATACTCATTTACATTATAACACATAGATACACTTTATCATGTATTTTCATGATTTTATGATATATTCATCTGTTCCATTTAACAAAGCACCAGTAGACTATGCTCTATCTTAACCAGATTAGCCAAATCCTAAATTCTGAAGTATCGTACGAGCAGCATAAAATTATAGTGTAAAAGCAATTCCAATTCTGATGTTGCTCAGAAAATCTTCATCAATAACACGTATCATTATAAACAATATGCATATTATAGTGTTTAATGCATCTTTTACCTACAGAACGTTTGTAAAAAAAAAAAAAACCCTCTGAGCAGAATAGCGCCTGTACTTGTATGGAGTGCTGGATGAGACTCTACACTGAACAGCCCAGAATATCATTTACACGTTACAACAGTAACTGATAGCTTTACTGTTACTTTACTCTTTACTGTTAGTGCTAGCTACAGACTTTTACTCCCATCCGTTTCTGTTAGTGTCATGGTGATGTTGCGTATGCTTACTCTTTGCAAATCTGCGCTTAAACCACTTATTATTTACTCTTTGCGTCACCACGTGTTTCATCATGGGAATTAAACTCAATTGCATAAGGGGCCAAAATTTATGGGATTGCATTCGGCAAGGCAATCTGGATTGAGTTCAGGTCCGGTGACTGTGGAGGTCAGGTCTCCACTTTTTGTTAAGTTCATAACTCCACATGTGTTCATTCATAGTTTTGATGCCTTCAGTGAGAATCTACCAGCGTAAATGGTCATGAAGATAAAGACAACACATTGAATGAGAAGGTGTCCAAACTTTTGGCCTGTACTATAGATCATAAACAACATGCTGATGAAAGACAGATATACAGATATATTTACAGCCCGAATTGAAATTGAATAAAATGAAAAAAGAAATTGATGACATATAAAATATAGTTAATATATTCACAACAGAACATAGAATACATAACAAGTGTTCAAACTGAGAAATAAATCCACTAAATGTGCTCATTTCAAATGTGCAACTTGGGGTAATACAGTAGATTTGATACAGGATTTGATGGTAACACTTACTTCTGGACACTTGTGCCAATGTTGGTGAGAAAGTCTTCCCATTGCTGTGTTAGGTTTTCCGAACCCAGCTTGAAAAAATTGATCTGAAAATGCGTATAAGGGGAAGGACCAATCAACCCAAAAAACATAACCTTCTACTCTGGCTGACAAAACGGAATTACATTAAAGCATTAACAAATTTGCTTGAAAATGGCATCATTGCCATTTATTAATTACAGCACACTTATTTTAACTTGGATTTAACCTTATAATACCAATCAGACGAATGATTTTGAGCACATTGTGGTCAGGTGAAGAGAGTAACATTGATTGTGTCAGAAGCAGAAAACTCAGGCGTGAGTGTAAGGAGTTGAGTGACCTTGACAAAGGCCAAACCGGAAAAACAAGCCTGATTAAAGGAGGTTCCCCCATACAGGCTGTAAATGATCCACTACAGATGCCAGATACCATGGTACACCATCAGAGGTCTAGTAAAGTCAGGGCTGTTCTGTCCTATGCAATATTCATGGGTGCTCATTAACTGGGGTATGTGACAACATAGTAACACTATTAAATATTGTACTGATATCAATGTGACCGTGGCAAGTTTAATGATGCAACCTAATCCCTTCTTTTCTCACACAATACACACGAAAAACTCTAGAAATATAATATACTAGTGTGCTGAACCTGTGCCTGCATGTAGCCCAGTAGTGGCTCCAGCAAAGCAATTTTTTTCTTGTACTGGAGAGTGTTGAGGGCAGTGAAGTAGTGCATCATGGTCTGGTGTTGTTTCTTCCTGGAGGTGTACACATCCTCCATCACCTCGGACTTCACCTGGGGAACACACCTGCTATCTTTAGCACGGTATCCAGACTAGACCCCATCCAACACAATCTTCAGCGAAGAGAAAGGCTGGTGGAAGAGGACTGACCTTCTCATTGTCCCTCCTCTTGGACAGACGACTATATCTATTTATGGCCACATCATGGTCTAAATGGACAAATAAGACACAGCAAACAAGTTGATTTTCTATGGTTACAAAGCAAACCTGAACTGGACTCAGAAGACATGGGCCTTTTCTTTAGCTCAGCTCACCATTGCTCGATATCTGAAACACCTCCTTGAGAGTAAGAATTTCTGTGAAAAGAAACAGCAGATGATCAAACACACAATCCTTATTACAAACCAGATTCCAAAAAAGTTGGGACACTAAACAAATTATAAATAAAAACTGAATGTAATGATGTGGATATTTGATTTGTAATAGACCGTAGATGACAGATCAAACATTTAATCCGAGTAAATGTATCATTTTAATGGAAAATTATGTTGATTCAACATTTCACAGTGTCAACAAATCCCCAAAAAGTTGGGACAAGTAGCAATAAGAGGCTGGAAAAAGTACATTTGAGCATAACGAAGAGCTGGAAGACCAATTAACACTAATTAGGAAGACTAATTAACACTATGAACCAGAAGACCTGGGTTCGAATCCCACTTACTACCATTGTGTCCCTGAGCAAGACACTTAACCCTAAGTTGCTCCAGGGGGACTGTCCCTGTAACTGCTGATTGTAAGTCGCTCTGGATAAGGGCATCTGATAAATGCTGTAAATGTAAATGTAAATTGGCAACATGATTGGGTATAAAAAGAGCTTCTCAGAGAGGCAGAGTCTCTCAGAAGCCAAGATGGGTAGAGCATCACCAATTCCCACAATGTTGTGCAGAAAAATAGTGGAGCAATATCAGAAAGGTGTTACCCAGCGAAAAATTGCAAAGACCTTCCATCTATCATCATCAACTGTGCATAACATCATCCGAAGATTCAGAGAATCTGGAACAATCTCTGTGCATAAAGGTCAAGGCCGTAAAACCATACTCTCCGGGCCCTTAAAAGACACTGCACCACAACCAGGAATGCTACTGTAAAGGAAATCAGGAATACTTCCAGAAACCATTATCACAATCCACGTTGCCAGTTGAAACTCTACAGTGGAAAGAAGAAGCCATTTCTAAGCAAGATCCACAAGCTCACATGTTTTCACTGGGTCAGGGATCATTTAAAATGGAGTGTGGCAAAATGGAAGACTGTTCTGTGGTCAGACGAGTCACGATTCGAAGTTCTTTTTGGAAATCTGGGACGCCATGTCATCCAGACCAAAGAGGACAAGGACAACCCAAGTTGTTATCAACCCTCAGTTCAGAAGCCTGTATCTATGATGGTATGGGGTTGCATGAGTGCGTGTGGCATGGGCAGCTTGCATGTATGGAAAGGCACCATCGATGCAGAAAAATATATTCAGGTGCACCCATACAGACATCATCTCTTTCAGGGAAGATAATGCCAGACCACATTCTGCATCAATCCCAACATCATGGCTGCGTAGGAGAAGGATCTGGGTACTGAAATGGCCAGTCTGCAGTCCAGATCTTTCGCCTATAGAGAACATTTGGCGCATCATAAAGAGGAAGGTGCGACAAAGAAGACGATTAAACAGTTAGAGGCCTGTATTAGAAAAGAATTGGAGAACATTCCTATTTCTAAACTTGAGAAACTGGTCCCCTCGGTCCCCAGACGTCTGTTGAGTGTTGTAAGAAGAAGGGGAGATGCCACACAGTGGTGAAAATGGCCTTGTCCCAACTTTTTGGGGATTTGTTGACACCATGAAATTCTGAATCAACATATTTTTCCCTTAAAATGATACATTTTCTCCGTTTAAACTTTTGCTCCGTGATTAATGTTCTATTCTGAGTAAAATATTAGAAGTTGGCACCTCCACATCATTGCATTCAGTTTTTAGTCCCGATTTGTATAGTGTCCCAACTTTTTGGGAATCCGGTTTGTAGATGAGTATAAAAGAGCCCACTTTGTAACCAGGCCTTGCCTTTCAAGTCCCGCTCTTTAAACTGTGTGATGGGAAAGACCATGGCGTCTGCAAGCTGGGTGGAGAGAACCGCATGGCACGAGCTGAGCTGTGAGTAACGGCACAGAGAAAAAGTGCATTAGGCATCATTATCATTTTATTTAGAGTGACTTACAGTCAGTAGTTTCAGGGACAGGGACAATGGTCGTAGGCGGAGTTTTTGTGGTCCTCTGGTTGCCACAACTACTATCACCACCAAAGAAATGATACCTTTTTCTGAGAACAGGTGAATCCCCCTAAAGCCTCACCTCATCAATGACTTTGGCAAAATGCTGAAGAGTGGAGCTCATCACCTCATCATCACCCCTTAGAGGAAAGTGCTAGAAGAAACAGAAACCATAACCAAATTGAAAAAAATACAGATATTGTGCAAGCCTTCCACACAACAAAGATTTCACTACCACTTATTTAAACCAAAGCTCTATTCACACTGTAAGAACAACACATTCTGTGTAAGTGCTAGGAATAGGAATACATCTGTACCTGTATCTCATACTCCTTTAACAGTTTGGATGTGAGATGGGTGGCTGTGCTCAGCTCATTCTGCAGGGAGATGATGATGATGATGATGAGGACGATAAGAACGCAAAGCTGTTAAATATTCATCTTCTACACACTTTCAATGTTGTGTGTGCGTCGCTTACTGCTTAGCTGAACGGAATACCAACTTGTTGAAGAACTACCAAAACACTTCAACATATTAATAAAACCAGAACAACAATAATAAGGCATGCAGTATACTTTTATGTGTGTGTATATATATATAGGTGGAATAGAATGGTGCAGGAGAGGAATAGTATTGCTCTCTTTTCCGTACTTTTATCACACTGACTGCTGCTGACCATTAAAAAAAGCACAATTTCTGTGCTGTGACCGGACAAAGAGCAGAATGCAATCAGCCTACGGCCCCAAACTCCTCTTAAATCATCCGCTTTTTGGCTGTACCTGCGCATGGTAGATCCTCTGCATGGCCTGGAAGAGCTGCTGGCAGTAGCTGGATATTGCTGCAGTGTCTTCCTCGAACACACCCAGCAGTGAGCGCGTCTGCGGACGAAAAGCGCGTTTTAAAAAGCTGCTCTGGCTCCCAGCCAGGGGGACATGGGCGTCCCCGTTCTCCAGCGGTCCCCTGTCCCGCGTCCACAGACATGGCTGCTCATCATCTCGGAGCATTTGGAGGGTTGCTGGATCCCAACACATCATAATAAACCCACTTACCTGTGGACTGTCCTCCAGAGTCTCCTCTATCGGCAGCTTATCAATTCCGGGCATCTTTGCAATTTAATTAAATTCGGGAAAATTATAATTCTGAGCAAAAGATGAACGATAAACGTAATGACAGTGTTATTCCCGACAAATCAACACCCCGCACGGATCCTCCCACAAACGCGGATATTCCGCATTCTGGACGGGTCCGATTGGGCCAAAATGCTGTGACGTCATGTAAAAGCTGGCAGGCCCGCTGCAACGGCGGCCATTTTGGCTCTTTAAGACAAGTGATGCATTATGGGACTGGCTGTAGAGCCGTGCGCAGCCGCAGCTGTCAACATGGCGGCGGATTATTGAAGATGAAATATTATCTGAAATAAATACATTTGCGTTTTCTTTGATCGTACTTATTGTTAACGCTTATACACTGTTTTATAAGGAAGCCTGTGTATACTGGATAATTTAATTGGCTATTTTATTATTACTACTTTTATTACTTTTAAATAAACAAAACAATGCAGAAAATCCTAATGGTCAATTAATCAATCAAAAAAGTTTAAATAAAAAAAAACTATCCAACTATCCTTGATTCAAATGAGCAACTGCTTGGGGTCTGTAAGTAAGACGAACCACCGTATTTTACACCACTTAATTTGGCCAGGTTTAAAGTTCGACGTGGTTAAATACTGTCGGTAAACGCTGTCAAGTAGCAGGAAAACCAAATGAGGTGATTCCCGCAAGACTATCAACATCTCAGTTAAAGATGAAGGACCGTTATGACCGTAAGGCTGTGAGTCGGGAGTTCCAGCCTGGTGAAAAAGTGCTTGTGCTCTTGCCTGTTGTAGGATCTGCGTTACAAGCAAGGTTTTCTGGCCCTTATGAAGTTGTGTCTAAACTGAGTGAAACAGATTATGTCATTCGTACCCCTGATAGACGGCGTAAAACTAGAGTGTGTCACATTAATATGCTCAAGTCTTATGTTACCAGTGATGTGGAGAACGTAGCTGCTGATAGGGGCCGTGGTGGCCTACCGGTTAAGGAAGCAACCCCATAATCAGAAGGTTGCCGGTTCGAATCCCGATTTGTCACTGAGCAAAGCATCGTCCCCACACACTGCTCCCCGGGCGCCTGTCATGGCTGCCCACTACTCACTCAGGGTGATGGTTAAATACAGAGGACAAATTTCACTGTGTTCACCATGTGCTGTGCTGCTGTGTATCACAAGTAACAATCACTTCACTTTGATCCAGTTCCAGTTGCATCATATGCTACAGGCCTGAGGAGGCGAGATGTTTTGTGCCCGTCTCCAGAATTCTGAGATCATGTCTGATCTGGACTCGTTTCTGTCACATCTACCTGATCAGTGTGCTTGTGAGGTTAAAAATTTGATTGCTCTTTTTCCCTCTTTGTTTTCAGATGTGCCATCTTGTTGTAGCGTCCTGCGCCATGACATTGACGTGGGTGACCATTCTCCCATAAATCAGCACGCATACCGCCTCAATCTTGCTGATCATGGGTTAGCCATGCCCAGTTCTAGTCCCTGGAGTTCTCCGTGCATTCTGGTTCCTAAACCAGATGGCACTCATCGGTTCTGCACTGACTATCATAAAGTGAATGCAGTCACATGACCTGACTCGTTCCCACTGCCTCGTATGGAGGATCGCGTCGACCGCGTGGGCTCAGCTACCAACCACTCAGCGAGAGCAAGAGCTGAGAGCTTGGGATGACTGGGTACTATCGTAGCTTCTCTGATGTTGTGTTGCCACTGACTAATCTGCTCTGTAAAAACTTGCCTTTGTTTGGTCCGCAGATTGCCAGAAGACATTTACAGCGGGTGTACAGCGGGTGCTGTACTCTTACAGGAAGATATTACTGGATTTGTTATTTTTCTAAGAAGTTCTTGAAGCATCAACTTCACTAAAGTACCATCGAGAAGGAAGCCTTGGCGTTGCTGCTGTCATTGCAACATGTGGGAGTTTATGTGGGATCAACTTCCATTCCCGTTAAAGTGTTCACTGATCATAACCCTCCTGTCTTCCTCAGCAGGATGAAAAACGCCAATCAGCGTCTTATGCGCTGGTCTTTATATCTACAAGGGTTTTATCTGGAGATCAGGTACAGAAGGGGCTCTGATGAGGTTTTGGCGGACGCCTTGTCACGCTCCTACCAATAAAAGTTGTAAATGTAAAATCAACAGTAAATGTTGATTTTTAGTGGTGGTGGTGTTACATCCTGGTATTTTTGGTGTGTTTCTGTTCTGTGTTTGCAGGATGCTTGGTGACCTGTTCCTGCTGTGGACAGCCAGAATAAAAGGGGCCTCGGTTTCCTTTTTTTCCACCCCGCCCGCCTCCCTACCATTTCCTGATTGCATCACTTCCGGTCTCCCCTGCACAACTTGTTGTGTCGGCCTGCTTTTCAGTTTTTGCTTTTCTTTTTTCCCCATTTGGTTTGTCCTTATTGGTTGTAATTCGTTTCGTATGTATTTCTTCATGTGTTTATTTAATTATAATAAAATACTGTTACGTTTCATCGTTTGGTAGATTTTTGTCTTTTGTTATGGGTCGTACCCCTAGACTTGGCATTGAGGTGAGAAATTACAGAACTGTAGGCCTGTACACACACACAGAATGACTAGTGTATACATGTCTTGCTTTACAGTATGCACAGCACCGTACTTTACTGTAGGGTAAATGGTGCCCATGATCATGAATTCATTCGGGAATTTCAGATTTTACTAAATTATTAATAATTCCACCTGCTTGACCACTCGTCGGCTAAGAAAGTCTTGTGGTAAATTTGAACAAAATGCTAAAGAAGGCATCCCCAGAATTACTCACTGTTACTGCTATTATATACCAATATAAACCAAGATGCCACGCGTCTTGGTTTCTGTTGAAGAAGTTCGGGTTCTTCGCCTTCAGTGGTTGGTTTGTACCAAGCCCCGTGGTGTATGATTTGTGACGAGACAAGCCGAAGTTGAGCTGCAGAAATCTGAGCAGACATCTGAGCAGCAGGTCAAGCGTTGACTAATGGAGCGGCGGAAAGGGTGAGATCCAGCCCTGGACATGGAGTGGACCAATGATCAGGAGTTTGAATTATATTGGCACCGATTCCCCGTTGCGGAGGGTGGGGGTCGGTGTCCCTTTAGTGACCCTGAATGATATCTCCTAAAAGTTATCTGCAATGACCACACAGTCCAAAATCAGACACATTCATTAACTTTCTTTCAACAAAATACTGAGGGAAAGGATACCAAACATGGCATACATATTTTACAGTAGTATAAAACACCTTTAGCACAAATTCACTTAAACAAAACACGATGGTTGACTGTAATAAAAACAGATGCTTTATTGTATCTCCTGTCATGTCTGCTTAAAGGCAGATTTTGACAAATGAAAACTGGAGAAAGGGGGAAGAAGGAATGCCTCCATTGGGCTCTGCTGTGTCACCTTAGATGGTTAAACCCTATGATCTTGAATTAGGACGGGTTGTGTGTTTCCTTTGATCAGAGGGGCAGATATGTCTTTGTGGGTTTCACAGGGAGAGCTGTGACTCCTGAGAGCCATTACGTGACCAAGAGATGAATCCAGAAATCGGAATTCTAAACTCTTGGAGTGGCCTTCAGGGTCCTAGAGCCAAATTGAGTTATGCGGTCAAGAAACATCTGATTCGAAGCATACCATATGTCCATTTGGTTCAGCAACATTCAAAGTGTGTTTTGGGCGTGTGTTTTGGGCGTGGTAGTAGCCTAGTGGGTAACACACTCGCATATGAACCAGAAGACCCGGGTTCAAATCCCACTTACTACCATCGTGTCCCTGAGCAAGACACTTAACCCTAAATTGCTCCAGGGGGACTGTCCCTGTAACTACTGGTTGTAAGTCGCTCTGGATAAGGGCGTCTGATAAATGCTGTAAATGTAAATGTAAATGTTTTTTAATGTCTCCTATGCAATAGTTTCCTCACTGACTGAGCACATACCTGTTTTCCCTCCAAAAGGTTTGGATGATGGAAGGGAATGTAGAGCGAGGCATGTTAGGCTGGACTGGATAATGCTTCTGCCATTATGAGGTGATGGTTGACAACATGCTCTATAATCGTGGCCCGAATTTCATCCCGGACAGCATGGTGTCTTCATGTTCCTCTGCCTCTTTCTCCATTCCACCCCACGCATCCTCTTCCTCCTTCTCTTCTTCTTCTCCTCGTTCTTATAATTAAGCAGCAAGCCCTTGTTCATTTACTTGACGAGGTATCTCCATGTTCATACTCCAAATGGCCCTGGCCAAGCTCTATATATACATGTTTGGCAGCAGTCACTACCATAGACAGCACCTGCCAGGTAACTAAATACACTTTTGTTAGTCAACTTCTGACCAGACTGTCAATTACTGTCAAGAAACTGATATATGGAGTTCATGGTTTCATTTCTTAACTAATTTTGATGATTGATCAGACTGTTGTTCATATGATGCCTTACACAACTAAATCATGCTGGTGTGTTTTGGAGAGAACAACCATTAGACAAGAGTATTAAACTGATCAGCAAGATCTTTGGTGGGCTGCTGCCCACCAACCAATCATTCAATCATTTGTATTAATCATCAAAAGATTGGGAGTTTCTCAAAGTGAAGGAAGAATCCCAAGTGTCAATGTCTGGAACATTTGAAATCCTACCAAGAAGCACAAGTTTCATTCAGCGAATTTTTGAAGGATGCCTGTGTCTCGTCAAGTCAACCACATCCAATGTATGCATACAAGGGCGGAGCATTTTCAGTGAAGTCACCATAACTATAGCAAATAGTATTACCTTCCTCTGAAGGAAACAACTACACTGAATGATTCATTAGACTACTAATTATTTGTACAGTTAATTTTATTGAGAGGCCACAGCTCTTGCATATTACAACTGTTGGCTTTGATAAGGCAAAAGCAAGAATGAATCAAGTGGTTAATTCACACAGAAAAAACAAAATGCTTTCTGGAGGAGGTGGGAACCCACGAGCATGCACTGACGGCTCAGAATGCAGTGAACAGCATATTATGTACAAAACAACAGTGAGACCCAACAAAAATGGTACACATCATTCTACCATAAACTGAAACCCTGAAAGGACAACCTGTTAGACAAAGACAGAAAAAGACAGATTTATTTCTTATTTCCTCTGCAAAGGTACAGCAGTACTTAAAGATATTCTTATGCTTGTTCAAACACCTAAATAAATAAATAAAGCAGTCTCCCACAAGATGAGATTATGACAATATTGCATTTGGAATACCAACTCTTTTAAGATGGCTATCTTGTTGGTGGACTGCAACGTGATGGTTACAGGGCGACGTCACAGAAAAAGGTAAAGAAAGGATGGCTGATTTGATTGGAGGATACACAGACAAAGACAGGACAGTTTTATTTTGGAAAGCCTTGAACTAAAATACAGAGGTTCATTTTCCATTTCTGAAAGCAGTTGGCATCAACAGACAAGACATAGTAGGGGATTCATACACTCATCTTCACGACAATGCACAATAAATGTATGTAAGAGTACGTCAAAGAAGCATCATATATGTATCGCATTGGACAAGGACACACCTAATAATCTCACTCGACACTGTCAAACAAATGGTACTCCATATTGCTTAGGAACACACATAAACAAAGTTCCAAATCAAAAATCTGTCAAAAATAATATTATGACACAGCTAAAATTGCCAATCAACGTATTCTTTTTTCTTTATTTTATTCGTTTTATTGTTGGAGTACTCCTTATATGGGCATTTCAAGTTGACAGAAGTCTTAGAGTGGCTAGTCTGAAGAAACAGTCGTTACATGCATCATCGGTTACCAAGCTAAGTTAAAAGTGTGGAGAAGAAGAGGCATGGCAAGGTGGGGTAGTGGTGGGAATGGGTGGGTGGGGGGTCTCTAATCATCCTCCTCATCCTCTTCGTCACTGTCCTTCATGGAGATGCCCTGCATGCCCCCCTCCCTCACAGAGGCAGCAGCCTCCTCCATGGTGAGCCGGTTCCTCACCGTGTCGTACATCTTGCTGTTGAGTGTGGAGTCTAGCACACCCTGCAGCCGGAAGTCTCTGTACTTTTTCTGCAAAACAGGAGAGTGAAATCTTAATTTGTGCACAATGCACAACAGAAAAAAATATGAATCAAGATGAATTTGGCTGGCCCATCTTCAAAATGACTATTAAAAAAGTTTTTCTTTTTTTGTGATGGAGAAGCATGAAAGATCAGATTTGGAACAGTGCTCATAGTGAATAGTGACATAGTGAATTCAGTTTTTCTGCATTTCCACAAATGCAATTATTCATTTAAGCGGAGTCTTAGTTCTAAACTAGAAATATATATATATATTATGTCTGTGTGCATACTCTTATGTCTACAGTTTAAGGTCTTTGTCATGGCCCCCGTTGCACCTCCCTGCCAGCCGACAACCCAGGAACAGAAGAGGAAGAGACGGACCTCCTCTATAAATACTTGGCCACCATCTGCTAGCCTTCTTTCCTGCCTTCTGACAAATGGTTGGAATATTGATGTTGCCGAACTCTTGCCTGCCTACTGACCCCTCTCTGCTCAATCGCTTTGCTCCTTTACATTTTTACAGCATTTATCAGATGCCCTTTTTCCAGAGCGATTGACCTCGCTCTGGACCTCCGTTGACCTCGTTGACCCTGTCTGAAGATGCCTGCTCTGGTAAAGACTGTACTGGTAATGCCAGCTTGTGCTGTGCAGTCCCACGAGCCAATGCCTGCTACCGTGCCCCCACAACCAAGCACTGCCCAGCCTCCTGCCCTCTCACGCCAGCCAAGTTCTCCAGCCTCTCCTGTCACGTCTGCTAATGCGCCTCCTGGCCTCCCCGGTGACAGTCTTCCAATGACAAGTGATTATATTACAGTTTAGGATATAGTTTCCTCACCTTTACAATCCTGATGAGGATCTTCAGCTGGTAAACGTGAAGCTGCTGGTCCATGCGCTCTGTGAGCCATGTTCCCAGGAGGTTCATGGTTGCAGTGTACCATTGCTGAAAATGCACACAAATAATATGACGTCCAACAAAACACACAGTCTTGTAATGACAAAGACAAATTCGATTAAATACCCACAAAAACAAACTCAAACAACTTCTGGTTTCAGAAGAACGAAACAAATTTGACACTTACACACCTTCTTTGGCATGCTGCACTCACTGACTACACAGTAAACACTACATCAGCATTAAGCACACACATGGATTTGCTTTTAGACTTCCTGCAAACACATACAGGGCCATTGCAACTGGGTAGGAAAAGCAGGCCTCTGTCCAGGGCCCCGAGCTTAAAGGGAGAACATTTGATTATGAATTTACACTGCAAGCATTAATCTGGAGTAGACCATGCACTATATACCGTATTTTAGAAATCCATTTAAAATGACGCTCCAATAAGGGACCATCTACAAATGTGCAAGATGTGCAATCATTTACTGAGAATTTTCTTGCAGCATAAAAAGTCCAATAAATCCACTTATCTGTTCACATATGTGACCAACTACAATATACAGAAATAAATAACCCTCATACAGCAAGCCCTGGAGCAAGGCTTCAGTGTAGGTCCCCCTTGCCTTGAAATAGCCCTGTGCACAAACGCTTTCACACATTCACAACTACCACCAATTCCCCTCTTCCTGTCAGAACATTTGTATTCAGCTCCAATGCGTAATGCTGCAATTCACTGCAAAAAGGAACCCCTTCATCAAGATAGCAGAACACGGACCATCTATATGACAGACAACAACAAAAAGGATAAAGATTTTATTCTATTTACTTTTCTATTATGCTTCATTTTGTGTCATCTGTGCATGTCTTCAAATAGGGTCCTGATTGTGCTCCTGGCCCACCAGGTGGCATGAATCACCCCCAGGTACTTTTGGTTTAGAAGTGGGTGAACAGGACCCAGTATATGTTAGGGATTTGCCCACACTCCTCTGTCGTGCTGGTGTGATGCATGCTTTTTTTACTTGGAATTACAGCGAGCATGACCTTTAAAAAAGGGCCAGTCAACATCATCATTCAAGACAAAGTCCGGTCAAGGAGTGGATCTTCCCCGGATTCCACATGGGAATGGGTGACCACTGCCACCCACACCGGGGCGTCAACAGGGCCCCACCTGCAGCCCCGAGTGAGAGGACCCATGACTGAGAGATAATAAGCTGAAGTACAGTGACAGTGAGGTGGAGGTGGACTGGTGGGGACTAGACACGATGCCCGCTCACGATGCCAGCCCCCCTCTCCACACCTGGCCGCACTTTTGCAACCCCACTGCTGGAGAGCTCCTGAGAGTGGGTCTACAGCGTGTCACCAGGACAGCATCTGTCCTCCGACCTCAGTGGGGCTGACTGTGGCCGCAACCAACACCAGTACTCCCCATGGACCAGAGGCCCCATCTTCATCAGGTCCAGCTCATCTTCCACGGGTCCCTACTCCTGGCCCCAAATGTTGATGTTCCAGTGGGGGGTCCAGGGCTCAAGTCAGAGGAACCTCTTTTTTGTCTGTCTTTTCCAATGCTCAATGCAATGGTAAAATATTCGGTGTGACCCATTACTTAAATTCAGTCGGAGTTCATTTTTTACAGTGTATCTGTGTGCCCCTTAACAGAATGACAGAATGAGAGACAGATATAGGGGCTGGGCCTTGTGTGTGTGCTAACAATAAACACCATTCTGACCTGTGAATATGATAGATGTGTCTTTTTACGGTTTCCCAAGAAAATCTTCTACACATGTACCATTCACAACCAAGCACAGACTTGTACACCGACACATGCATACGTACCCACAGTACCCACAACGAAAGTAAAACAGAGATCTGCGAGCTCTCATTATTTACGCTGGACTGACAACAGTTGCCCTTTTAAGGTAAAGTCTATTAGGGGAACGTTTGTCTTATGTTGCCATACCATCTGAAAAACAATGTATGAATTCAAGATTAATAAAAAACTGCTTTTGACATGGTATTTGTATAAATTTAATCCCTGCTTATAGCTTTTATATAATAATTAAAAACAACTAAACAATAATACACATGAGGTGGTAATATACTGTGAAAAGTGCTAATATAATATGCAATATCATCACCTCAGGTGTATTATTGCATAACTGATTTAGATGTGTCCTCAAGGATCACTGATCTGGCAGCTGGTCACATGACTTGGTGATGCAGTGAAATTGTTTAAGTTGTGTACATTGCACAAAACACTTTCTGGATTCCTTTCAGCCAATCAAAACTAATAGCATTCAGTGTGTTCCCTGCACAGAACAATGTCATGAAAATGTTGAAATCCACAGTTTGTATCTTGTTTTTGTGTTCTTAAAGGTCCCCTATCATGAAAAATTCACTTTGTGAGATTATTAAATGTTAATACGAGGTCCTCTGGTCTGTCTATGGTCCAGCAGTGGCTAGAAATGGTGGTAGTTGTAAAGGGTGCTTTGATCATTCAGCTTCGCTGTTCAGAGAGCGGCAACTCAGTCAGTTGGATCTGGAATTTAGGGGAAAGGTTACCTTCCGTTTCTCATGCTTTTTCTGGCCAGAGATTTTCCCGCCCCTCCCATAAAACATTATCTCCACCGACCATCATGGCTTCCAAACATGTGAAGTATCGCAGTTGCTCGGTGATTGGATCAGTCACGTGAGACTCTGAAGAGTCTCATTTAATTTTTTCTGGAAAAATGCCGAAACGACTTCCAACATTGTGGTTGGTGGATGGTGTTGATGCCCGCTCAATATCTATAGCCCCCCACCCTCCTCATCCCGCCTCTCTCCTCCTTATTTGCATTAAAGCAAAACGGCGCATCCTGGGAAATGTCATTGTGTGACTGGATAAAAGTGGCTGTAAGAGACTTCAGATACAGTATTAAAAAATGTTCATGTCAGGGGACCTTTAATCACACAAAATAAATAATACTTATGTGATTATTGTGATTATACTGTATGTGGTGTATAGCCCAGGTGTAAAGTTCACCACTAACACTTCCGGTCCTCAATTCTACTAAGGGATGAACAAATCCTCAGATGCTTCTGAGCGACCTTAGTAGCACTATGCAGTAAACCCAATGAAATCCTTCATCTAAACTAGATGGAAAAAAAACTAAAAACATGAGCAAAAAAAAAAAGGCTGTCTGGCCATCTACGGTCTCAAATTAAAATTATACCAGTGTGAAATCTTACCTTGTGTTAATTGAAAATGTAGTTAAAACAAGAGAGAATGAATATGTGGAGTGACAAGGCAGGACAATTTGTTTCACAAATTCTTTCAAACTGCATATACAGTACAGGCCAAAAGTCTAGAAACCTTCTCATTCAATGTGTTTTCATTATTTTCATGACCATTTACGTTGGCAGATTCTCACTGAAGGCATCAAGACTATGAATGAACACATGTGGAGTTATGTACTTAACAAAAAGTGGAGACCTGACCTCCACAGTCACCGGACCTGAACCCAATCCAGATGGTTTGGGGTGAGCTGGACCGCAGAGTGAAGGCAAAGGGGCCAACAAGTGCTGAACACCTCTTGAGGCTCATCGAGAGAATGCCAAGAGTGTGCAAAGCAGTAATCAGAGCAAAGGACGGCTATTTTGAAGAAACTAGAACATAAAACATGTTTTCAGTTATTTTACCTTTTTTTGTTAAGTACATAACTCCACATGTGTTCATTCATAGTTTTGATGCCTTCAGTGAGAATCTACCAACGTAAATGGTCATAAAGATAAAGAAAACACGTTGAATGAGAAGATGTGGCCAAACTTTTGGCCTGTATTGTATACTCTATAGGTCCACTTTTGGATTTGTTGCCTCAATAAATTTTTTATAGAAACCAATTGAACTTTCGCTAATCAGCAGATATTTTGCCCGTCCACTTCACATTGTCCACTGGACTGAGCACCGCATGCAGGTGGAGAAGGCTGGAGGGTCGTTGGTGCTGTGGTGGCTTTGCATGTGCCTGAGTCGGAGGAAGTGGGTCATGCTAGCAGATGTACACAGGTAGATTATTTGATTCAAACTCATGCCACTTGACAGAATGCGATAAAACAGCAGGACATTAGAGATAAGTTCCACTTTGTCAAGAAAAGGAAGAGAAGGAGCAAACTGAAACGACAGGATGACGTACAATTAGATGACCCATGGTTCATGTCAGGGAACACTTTGAACCAGGATTTGTAAACTACCATTTCAATTCATTTTGGCCTGTTGCTGATTGGTCAGTGTAATTAAAATATCATATAGGTGTCACCAGATTAAATGGAAAGAGTCCTATGCTAAATAGGCAGTAGTAATTGTAGTAGTAATTGAATGGTAATTATTCAGGCTCCAAAAAAGAGAGTAATTCTGTGACAAAAGTAGAAATAAAAAATGGGGAACAAATACTATCATGCTGAAAGGGTAAAGCTGAAATTTGAATATCAACTTTTTGTGTGAGGAGCAGGAAGGACATGATGGCATTGTCTAGATCAGCAGTAATGCAGCATGCCTACAGTAACCAATAGATCAGATTCTTAATCAGTCTTCCTGTTTCTAGTTAATTATGGTAACATACAAATCTAATTAAAGTGTCCTTTGACATGGCATTAGTGGCTACCCTACTTATAAAAAACAAGAATGGACAAAAATGTGGACAATGCTTTTTGACAGATAGTATTAGAAAAAACAACAACAAATATAGACATACAAATAGTAACAGCAGTTTAGAAAGATCCTTTTCATGCCTTGAACATGCAACTGAAACAAGTTGGTTCTGAAACATCAAGAGGCTGGTAGCAGCATACAAGGTCTGTCAGAGACACGTTAAACATTCCTCAACGTGAGCACATTATGATCCTCCAATACACACATGCAGCACACAAGGGGCGCGAAGAGCACCCCAGAAGAGCTCCCAACAGACACAGAAGCAGCTAGTGACGTCATTATGATCAGTACAAACCTCCGGAAGGCACACAGCACAATGTGTGTGTGTGTTTAAGCTCTTAACGACACACAGTCACTGACTAAATAGCATAATGACTGAAAAGCTCTATAATACGTAGAAACACCTGAACCACACCACAGATAAACACACACACACACACACACACACACACACACACACACACACACACTTCTGGTGAACTTCACTGACGAACAAAGGGCATGTCAGTTTACTGCACATTTACCACCCGGGATTATTTCTGTATGGTAAGCAGTGCTCTCTCTCGCTTTCTGATTAATGAAGAAATACTGAATACTTATTTCAGCACAAAGGGATTGGTTTCTTTCATTCATCTGGAATATTGAAGTGCGTATTCACACAGTGTAGTCAAACTTTACATGAAGAGCACTTCTTAAAATAATCCCTTCTGTAAAAAGGATTGCAGACACTTTGCCTTTAAGCAAAGATGTCCCTGTACATGAAAGACCAAGGCGGTATGAGTGTGCAACACTGGAATATAGTGGGATTAAACCACATTTACACGCAGAGCAAAAAGTGGGTTGGATAGATAGATAGATAGATAGATAGATAGATAGATAGATAGATAGATAGATAGATAGATAGATAGATAGATAGATAGATAGATAGATAGATAGATAGATAGATAGATAGATAGATAGATAGATAGATAGATAGATAGATAGATTCACTTTCTCACAAAATGTGACTTATCCCTCTCTGACCCGGCGTTTTACCTCATTTCTAATACCCCCCCTTCTTCACAAACATTTGGGGAAGAGATGGCATCTTACTTACATCAAATAACCTCTCTATATACACCTCCTCATTGACCTTTTCTCGCAATATGTCCTGAGAGTGTCGCACAAAAGTCACATATCCATCAGCAACATCCATCCCTGGTTTCTGCAAGAGCCACGACAACACAGGGTTATATCGTCCTGTAGCTTTTGTTCTTAAAAAAAGACTAAATCAGGTGACAACTTACAGGGACATCCACATATTTTGAAGCTGCTTTCACCTGAAATCAAACAGATATGGTTCTCAAACTAACAACCTCATAATTACAACAAGCATGGATAAAGATTGATATATCGATTGACATAGATTGATTTCAATCAATTGATTGATATCAATTGACATAGATTGATAATTCTCTTATTCAGAGATTCTAAATTGTTAAATCTACTCACCGTGAACGAGAGGAAAGAGGAGAAGAGTGTGCCTTCATCATATCTGGAAATCTTTGCCAGTACACTCTCAAGAATGGTCACAAACTGAGGTAGAGAAATCAGTGCTCTGTTTTAATGGCCATGGGATCAAAAACTGTGTTTTTAATGAGATCGTCTGTGTTCCAGTACCTTTGCAACCAGTAGTGCGATCATGTCTTTCACACTTTCTTCAATGAGTTCATCTATTTTGGAGTGGTATTGTTTCTACAGGGGAGATGTGGGAGAGGACATGTTGTAGTTATTTCCTACATGAATATCTATATTACAGATATCATGCAAAACTACCTATAATACCTTTCTATAAGGCATTTCAACTTTCCAATCAACTGGGTGAAAAACAAAAAGTATAACATACCAGTTGGCTAATATATTTAAAAGTGATATTTAGACTGATCCATCCTCATGACCTCTTCTCAGGCTAAATTGAGTAAATGAATTCCTGACATTTGATACCTCTTGACCCATCTCCATAGCACAAAGCTTTGCAGACTGGTCCTTGGCATCCACCATGACATTAAACATTGTGCATATGGACTGATGGATTCGGAAATCTGTTGAACGACTGCTCTTTGCCAGCTTTGACTCAAATGCCATCCTGGTACTGAAACACAAAATGGACCATCCAGAAAAAGTATGTCCAGATACAAATGTTCAAGATGTGTTCAAGCTATGAATAATTACACAAATCTGTTGTATCATTATGTTTCTGCAGTTGACCAGAACAGATGAACAGTGAAATAACATACCGTTTCACACAGTTCTCAATCATGTCACTGGACATGAGCTTCATGCGGTTGTCCAGGTGCTTGGCAAACTCCTCCTCAGGCCAGTGTAGGTCCCTGATGAAGGTTTGCAGGGCGTCTAACTTCCAGAACATGTCCTCAGAGCTCCCAGATCCATTGCTGCCAGGCACAGGGACAGGGTGATGTCAAGAGCTACACTCTAGGTGTCCAGGTAAACAATCATAATGGACAGCAGAGGGCCAACCACATACACAGGGCCAACCAGACCCTCTATGTCCCTCAATGAAACAGGTGGCTAGCAGGTAGTTCCAGTTTTTTAATCATACACTGACCCTCTGGTTTATTATTAACAATTACGTAGCATTGGTGTCATTGTAAAACCACCATCTTAGTCCATCTTAGTCTAGACCAAATCAATAACCAAGCTAATCAGCATGGTTATTAACTCTTGGGTTTCATGCACATAGACCTGGAATGGGGTTGGGGAATGTCATGGTGAGAGAAGGCGAGTAGAATGGATGGTACTGTTACCCAGTGGTGCCCTTACTGATACAGCTCAGATGGCGCTTCAGAGCTGACTATAAACACAGGAAGAAATACATGAGGAATAAGATGGATAACGGCTCTGAAGGTCCAGTTGGAGCAAGTAGAATTTAGATTGAGTTTAGAAGGGCCCATTGAAATTGTTCCAATTTACAATGAAAATTTGTTTCTGAACAGAGCTGAGGAGCAGGGGAGGGGCTTGATAAGGCAGTGGGGTCAACAGTCCATGACAGGAACAAGAACAACACAAAGAACAGGCTCTCTCTCACCACCCATGCCCGCCGTGTTGGAAGCAGGGATCCCAGAGGTCAAACACACCATGCAGTCATTTCTGAAGGTGCTGCCATCCTGAGTAGAAATAGAGTGGGGAGTGGGACCAGGGTCTGAAGTGGAGAGGAGATGGGGGATGGAGGAGGGTCGGAGCTGGGACAAGGGGAGGTGGAGACCTAGTTTCTACTGTCGTGGATGCCAGCTGCACTGAAGGTGGCGGGGCTTCAGAGCATCAACATGATAATAACTCCATCCATTGGACAACTGGGGTGGAGAGCTCCACTTACCACCAACCCACAAAAACTATTAACTAACCCACAACCAACCATCATCTGCAATCCCAAGAAATGGTCTGAATGGGGACCAGTCATTAGACGAATTAGTACCTTCTACTATTCTAATTTGCTCTTACTAGCCACTCAGACAAATGAACAGGTCTGTATAGGTCAAAAGAGGACGACCAGCATGTTTGGGATGGTGTTCCAGATCTCTCCACCTCAGCACCCACCCCAATAGCATGCACAGTGAAATAAACGGAAAGCTTTTCAGGTACTTTTCAAACAACGTGATTTAACCAGATGCCCCTACAGTATACTTGGCATGAAAATGACTTCTGAATGCTAAAGTTGCCATTTATATCAAGCAGTCACAGTATTATTAATGCCATTTAAAGGTTTTGCTTAAACACAGACAAGCTTGGGCGTTGTTGGAAGATTAACGTCAGCAGGGTATAGATACAGGAGCACATCTTCATGCCAAGATCTTCTACGATAATGCGTTGTATCTTGGTTGAACTTGTTGAATACACACTCAGAGTCATAAATAGCAGCCATCCATGACGGGGTGGAAAAGCTAGGCATTTGTGGAAGGTTAACTGATAGCCCGGCTACTGGCACAGGTAGGTTTGGTACTTTGGGAATTTGAAGGTTGACATTTGGTAGATTCACATTGGGCAGATTACTTGTTAAACTCCTGTAGAAGAAAGAGAGAAGAAAAAATAATAAAATCTGTAACATGTAGTATGAATGCTGCAGAGGACAATGTGACACACACCATTAAAATAAGAACAGTAAGAGGCTGGATAAACAAAAGTTTCATCTTTAGACATAATGCAAATCAGAGCAAATGCATTTGATTTAAAATCATGAGTAAGACATAAAGAAATGAAAAAAGACTTTATAATGCAGTACTTTTCTTAAACACATCAGACATTGAATGCTGACATGCTAAAATGAACCAATGAAATAATCTGTTATAAAATGCAGTCTTCTGCAGACAAATATGGCAGCTTCAAGGGTGCTCCTGAGCAATATGGCTTTTAAAAAGCAAAACAGACATATGTGACTGGCACATGAGACATCTATGGAAACAGAAGACCATAAAAAACACAACATATTATCTATAAAGCACAGATTATGTCAGAACAGATGGAGTGAAAGAGAGTTCTGAGAATGGCTTGAGTTGTTTGCAGCTTTGCATGTCAGATTCCCTCAGAGGTGGATGGCTTATCAAAAAGTAATTTAAAAAGTTTAACGTATTAAAAAGTTAAACTGTACTTTCCAATGCATTCATTTTTAACGAAATGTTGTTTTTGTAAACACATTTTTCTCTGAGGTTCCTGCTTAGTTCACTGCCTTGTCTACCAAAACCACACTGATGCTTTTCCCACTGTGGATCCTTTGTGTCCAATGTACACAATGTAATTTGTACACGTTGTTTATAATTTAGTGAATGCTGCATTTACTTAAATTTTTTGACCCTTATTGACAGCATCAACAATATTTTCTGGCATAATGGCATAATAATTTGGCAAGTGACGAGTCACATTTTATATAGCACATGTTTAGGCCTGGCCTGGGGTACACAAAAAACCAAGAGAAAATATTCCAATATTAAAAATATGACAGAGGCTTTTGCTCAAAGGTGAATCTCCAATAGAGGAGTGCTTTCCCTTACAAGCCTGATGCTTATTCACAGAAGGCCTCTTACTTTACGGGTTCCCATGACTCGCGTTCAAAGCCCCTGTTGATAGACTGAGCAATGGAAGACTCCATCAGGTCCACATAACGGACCACCAGGGGGGCGTAAAGGTCCTGTAGGTGTTTGTGAAACTTGCCATTGCACAGATGATCTGTATTACAAGAAAAAGAAAAAAAGCATATACGAATGAGGTCATATTTGTCCTGAAAACTGTAATTGTTGTAAAAGGTTTTTATGTCTCGTTCATGTGTTGCTGATTTATGTTTCAATACCAAGTAACTGAAATTGCAAATTTACTAAATCTGAGGCAAAGGAAACAGGAGTCACTTACAGTCCAAACGGAGAAAGTCATTTAGCAGTTGAAAGAGTGGGAAGCTGTCCCAGCTCTCCGGAGACTGGATCTCGAGTGCAGCATCCATGTCCACGGCATACAGAGAGAGGAAGTGCTCAGCATGTTCCACCATGAGATCAGACCACCATGCAAAAGCCTGAAGAGAGGAGAAGAGAAAACTTAGTGAGGAAGCACATACATGATTGAGGATAGGTTAGGATAGGATAGGAAAAGAGGCAAAGCAGAAACAGGGAGTTCTATGACTGAACCAGTCATAAAGGAGCCATGCTCCTTGGTGTTACGCTCAAGGTTGTATGGTGCTACTGCTCTCGACCTTCGCTTCACTGTGTGCAACTTTAGTCACCTCATTAGCTGTTCTTTCCAATTCCAGTTCTCATTTTTTTATTTAGCTTTTCTCTACCTCTTTTATGCTCCATTTTGTAAACGGTCCCCTGACGCATACACTCGGGCCCGATGCCCAAGATACTGGATTACCAGTGTTCGGGGCTGCTTGTTAGACATGTATGTAGAGAATATTATGACAGTGTGCATATGCCTACAATTGGCTATTTTGTCAGACTGAGGATTTACAGAGACATGGTGCAATTTCACATGCAAGTATGGCCCTTCCTGCATGCGTTTTGCGTCTGGATGGAAAATTGAGGTTTCCATCCTCATCCCCCTTTCCTCCAGGGGTGGTGGATGTAGCTCCGAACCATGCACGATGCAATCTTTTAGCCAGCCAAAGTCTGCAAGCAGACACAAAGCATCCCTGAAGGCAATAGCAGCACATTAGATACAAGACACTAAGCTTTTATTTCGATTCTCTAGGACTCTTTAGTCAACAGTGTCAGAATGTACAGTATAAAGTTTTTTTTTTTTTAAATAAATATATTGATTATGTAAAGATTACACACTGCCCTGGCCTGCCTGTAGACTTTGGCACAACTAACTCATTTTCCAATAAAACGCTGGTAATTTCATTCACGGGAAGTGATTGAACTGTGAAAAGCAGCATCATTTCTTCCCTTCTTTTTATCATTGACATTCAATGAGTCACACAAGCATCAGCAATCTTAGTAGTAAGGGGTTGCAAGCTGTTCCTTGACTTACCAGTCCACTTACCTGCCAGCTTCGTCTGACCACCCCCACCCCATAAATACCTCTGAAATGCTATTGCCGTTCTGTTAGATAGCAGAACAAGCATAGGCTGCTTCCAGGTTTACTTGGATATGCTATCTGTGGACCCTACCACCATGGCAAATGGTGGCAGGTTCGGAAAAAGTGGGTAGAGGCCAGGTGGGTATCACCACAGGACAAGTGGAGTAAAATTTCTTTAAAAAAAGACTGCCCTGCTGAAAGCAGTCACAGCTAGCAGGAAGTAGCAAGCTTCACGAGCATTTCTCACTGCTGTCACCTCCATCATGCCACAGGCACTGAGGGACAACGGACTTGAATAAAATGCTACCGTAGAGATGGGAGGTACGGGCAGGCTCGAGAAAGAGGTGAGAAACCTCTGCGGGACATGCACAAGCCGTTAACGTGGGTTCAAGTGACAAGTTCTGACACATTCATACCTCTTTCCCCTGAACAAGTCCATTAAGCAACGAGAAAAACAAATATGGACAAGTTCCTGAGCATCAACACGTACATTTTTAAAACAATCACTGCTGTTATGTAGAAAGGTGAAATTGCTGAATTAAAATGAATCCTGTGGAAACTGCAGCTGCATACATTATTGTGATCAAATATGGTAATAATGATTATAAAACGTATGTTCCAATAGTTTTCTTCGTTTTTTTTTTTTGCTATTTAGTGTAGACTAACTACTATATTTAAACTATATTTAAAAGTAGTAGTTACTCATTTAAATTATATTTAAAACCATTTTTTCTTTGCCCACTTCACCCCCCAAAAAACGACATACAAACCAACAAAGAAAACAGGGGTCTTTGCCTGGGTAGCTCACATGCACAAGGGAGAGTGTATGTGATGGGACTTATGGGAAAGATAAATGTTTATACTGTACCGATTGGTCTCCAGTACTTGTGACTGCGGCCTGTTAAGCATATTCAGAAAAAAAGAATAAATCCGGGCATCTCAAAAAAGAGCGCAATGGACCACCCTTACACTCATGCAAACTTAATGGGCTCACTGAAGAGCAGCAATAAAAACACTACAACCCTTTATAAGACCTCACAACAAGGTTGATTTCATCATATGGGGGTGATCAGATGTTTAGCTCATGCTCAGGCTGCCTAACCATCTTGGCCTTCTCTAAGGCCTCTCAAGACGAACAGTTAGTGAATCAGCGATATACAGACTTGCAAGTCCGCAGTATAAAACTGCTATATGAATAGTAAGAAGGGAATAATTAGAAGGATAGAACGAGAACCTTTTTTGTGTGATTTCTGTGAGAGAGAGGTCACATACCTCAGCATGGTGATCTTCATTCTGCTGCAGGACCTCTATAACTAACTCGGCCAGGCGAATGGTGTCCTCCAGCTTTTTGGCTGGCGTGGCCATCTGCCCTGCATTCTCTGCAGCAGAGAGGGTAGGGGGCTGTTAGAGAAGAGGAAGTTTATGGCTGTTCTTGAGGATGTGAGCAGCGCCTCATCCTCTTGTATTTGGTGTCTCTAAGGTCATTCTGTTTAGAGCAGTAAATAGTGTTGAAATAGTGATTACCTTTCACATTTCTTTTTGTGATAATAAGCAATAACCCAGAGTGCTTTTCAGTAAATATGAAATCCTCAATGTAGCAGTGGTGATTTAATAAGTCCACTGCTGGAAATGTCAGTATTTCTGTCCATTGTCAGCGCAGTAAAACGCTTTATTTTCCATTACCATGATAGCAATCTGCACCCAAACTCGTGAAGTGGATATCAAACATTAATATTATTATAGTCTTTGAGTTCAGGAACACAAAAAGTATATGGGCTCTCATGCAATGCAAAGGAGTCAGTTAGAGGAACGGATGACAGGAATGAAAGGCAGTGAATTTGCCGTGCAGACCTCACTGTGAATTTATTTCCTTTTCTATTCTTTTACTCTGGTTTCAGCGATTTACTTTGACAGACAGTAACTTTTGGATCATTTGCTGTATTTTACATAGTTGAATTGAACATTGTTTTACAACATAATTTTATTAGCCTGAAATAATATAATGAAAGATGGAGAACATAGAGATTGCATGCCATTGTGTTCATGCAGTGCCATTGGTTAACACTGTTGCCACTGCAGATCATGACATTGCCTTTCAGATTTGAATGTTATTACATATGCATCATTCTTGCAAACATTCTATGCATATGTGGGATTATATAAACCAATCAGCCACAATATAACAGCCAAATATTTTGCGGTCAGGTACCTCGAAAAACAACTGTGAACTATTGAGGTGAACTCCTATTGTATCTGATCCCATCCTCCTATTGTAAAGAAAGTCAATCCGAATGCCTGTAAGCTGTGAGGTGGGGCTTCCACAGATCATACCAAGATCTGAACTAGCATGCAAGGTGTGAAAATCAGGGACTACTGTTATCATGAGAGGGTGGACCTTTTGTTAGGAGATGCTTGACAGAGTAACATTCCCACAAATGCAAGATACAAGGTTTCCAAGCAGAACACAGACTTTTCGTCGTCCCTATAGGGTATCATGCTGCCATCTCTTCCTGAGGCAAGTGAGACACGCACATACACACACACACACACACACACACACACACACACGACTGCCCACACGCACATGTCCATTGTAGGAGCAATGTGGACAGGGGTCAGCATGGTTGCTCTGACAACACACAAGAACTGACAGTAGAACTGATAATATACCCTGTCCAACTGTTACAAGATACCTGAGGAATGTCTTTGGTTTTAATGTTGTGGCTGATCAGTGTATATTTCAATATAAATATGCATAATGCAACACAAACGAGTTTATTACATAATCTATTTATTCAATTACTAGATTGTTCTTTAGAGTATAGTTCTCAATTCAAACCATAATGGCTTCACCTGGATCCTGTTTGTGATCCTTTTGAGATTTCTCAGCTTGAAAAAAAGAGAATGAGAGATGAAACAAGAGACACAGACAAAGATAAAGGCCGAGATGAGCAGGAAAAGAAGACTAACGAACAATGTAATGCTTTTTGTGTTGCAAATGTGAGAACTGGAGCAGTTGGTTTTCACAATCACCCTTGACTTCTTTTCTAGAAGATTTCATCCCAGGGAAGTAACATGGAACATTAATACACACACACACACACACACACACACACACACACAAACAGTGCTACACAAAGACTTTTTTGAAATATGCACAAAAGTAAAACAGAAAAGGAAATATTTGCAGGCACACAGTATGCAGACATCTGCCTGAGGGGAAAAATCAAAGTGAAGAAGCACAAACAAGACAGTCAACGAACAAACAAAGGACAACCTTTGTCTGAACAGGACGCTGCAGGATGCTGGGACAGCTGTCATTTAAACCAACACACAAAAAACATATCCTGTCCTGTTCATTGCTCCAGCGACTCTTTCTGTTGCCTGTGATGTCACAGAATTGTCTTCACAACCAATAACAAATACACAACCAGGACCCATGAACAGAAAATGCCAGACAAGACACAACAAATGGCCTCAGGCCCTATCCACACGAGAAAACAGCACATTGTGGTTCTCCACTTTTTTTAATGGAAGTGTGCACCGTAGAGAGGATTGTTGTATGTAGGATGCGTTTGGGGTTATAGGTCAGGTTGGAAGTCTTATCTGTCCAAACGAAAACTTCTGCGTTTAAGACAAAAATGTTCTGGTATGGTCAGGGTCTCAGACACTCCAACACCTGGCAACGTTTCTCGCATGACTGACACTGTGGTCGACAGGTCTGTCTCCCATTGGCCCTCCAGGCTATGAATGCAAATGAAAACAGGACATCCTTTGGCGCCTCCAGTGGGGGTTTGTGATGGGCAGTGGGTTAGGGAAGGTGGGTACTCACGGATGGTTAAATCCATCACCTGAGACGCCAAGCAGTAGACAGGGTGTTCAAACGTTTCCCTCTTTTTACCTACAAAAGAGGAATGTGAGCATGCAACAAGTTGGGGTCAGAGGTGAAGAGGTCGTTAAGGTCAAAAGAGATGCATAGCGTGTCGGGATGGAGACTAGCTAATCAGTGGCAACCAGAGAGGTCACTTTCTCAGAATGCACATGGCAGTTCTCCACACATGCAATCCCAACATGCTATGCACATTGGCCTGCGCAGTGCGCACCACTTGTAATAGAGAAATATTAACAAGTGGGGAAGCCAATGAGAGAAAAAGGAAGCCGGGGAAACGTAAACAGGGATAAAGCAACAGGGGGGGGGGGGGGGGGTGGGGGCAGGCAAGGACTAGGCATGGGGAGAAGATGGTGCGGTTCTTTTCAGAGTATACCACAGTATACCACAAAAAAGTCAGGTAGGGCTTGGCGTCAGAGGTATGGGGGAGGTCGGGACCTGATACTGTTCATTTACATCAAGCCCAATTCCAAGCTGCTTCCCAGTCATTTAGAAGGACCAGCATTCCTGCATGCCTGACTTCTTCCAGTGACCCCAGGCTGGATCTGATTCCGTTTAACCTGATTTCAGGAGTAAATGACCTGGGCCACAGTGTAGGATCGATTTGAACACAAGGCAATCAGGACAAACAAGCAGCGGAGAAAACTCAGCCAGTTGAAGGCGTAGGTTATTTGTGCCTGCTTGAAGAAAAATGGGTTTTAAAACAAGCTTCACAGAAGAAACAGAAGATCTTTAGGAAGTGCAGAAAACCTTGTTCAGTACACCTGTTAACACCTGTAGGTAAAAATGAAATGAGGGCTCGTGGCATACATATGATCATCTGCATCAGCGTTTCCCAACCCTGGTCCTGGAGGAACAGGAGAATTCACTCCAGCCCTACCTTAATTTACTTAAGGTAGTTACTTAATGGCCTAATAATGAGTGCGGCAGATTGTGGAGATAAATGGGATGGAACAAAAACGTCCAGGCTTGGGAAACACTGATCTACACGATACAACAGGTTTGACAAATCTTTCAAATTTCATATAGTGCATGATAATTGACTAAAACATACAGCACTGTAGAATTCAGACATCTGTGCACCATGCTTTGCACACAGTGGCTGCCATAGGGACAACATTTCAGGTATTCACCTTCCATTTTGGCATACTCAGTGATGTGTTGATAGTTGATCTGTGCAGCCTGTTCCAAGCATTTGCGAATAACGCCCTTAACTTCTTCTGGTGGGACAGGAGTCACAATGTCCTTCATGAGAACCTGTCAAATTGTGCACAGCATTGGTGTTGTTCTTCAAATTGTCAACATGATGTGTTATTTAATGTGCAAAGGACCTGAAAAGGCAATTCTGTGGGTAATTCAGAACAAAAAGAACGTCATGTCAAACACACTGATTCTCAGTGGTTGAAGTGAACTGTGTGGGCGTATTTGTGGTTACTGTGTTCTCTTATTTGCATGAATAAACAGCTTTCATTACCCTTTCCAGCAAAGACAGAGTGGCTTTCAAAGCTCCTTCAGGACGACCAAATGGATAGCAATATCTATATAAGAAACAGGAACAGAGGAGTAGTTATCACACAACACTGCACATTCACTGTCAGCAGACATCAAATGCTTGTGTACAGTCATGTCTTTTGCCTGAAGTTTGTGATCTGGTTTTCCAGAAGCACTCGCAGCCGTTCTTTGATCTCCTCAAAGCGTTCCTTCTCCTCCACCACCACCGTTCCCAGTCCATCTGGCCTGCAGATGGATAACAAGTCATTGGTAACTTGGACAAGAGTCAACATGCAGCAGATCTCCTCGGTGTAACACAGTGGGGTCTATTTTGGTCCAGGAGCTGAGTACAGTGCAATGTGAAACCCAGTAACACCAATTTTGAACCACAGATTTTAGTAAAAAAATCCCTGTGGATTAAATGCACAGCTGTTTTGGTCTTCACTGTGGGGACCTTCAAGCATCAAGAGCTTCTCTCATCAGCATGTTCCAATTGTCTTTAAGTTCAAAGGTACTGACATGCTGTTTTCATCTATATATCTTGTACTGATTTTGATTACAGACTATGAATTTAAGGGTGAATTAAAGTAAAATATCAGTCCTGCCATGATGGCGCATGTGCTAGAGCTTGTACATGTTCTCCCTGTAACAGTCACAATAACAGTCACAGTCACCACTGTGAACGGTTTTACTAGAAACAAGTGAGGTCCTAACCAAATTTGTTGAGGTCTTTTGAAGAAGTCCTGTATATTCATGATATATATCCCCCCTTTCTTTTATGCATTTCATCTCACAGCTGCTGGTCTGAGGCTGAAAGCCCTCTTACCTGTGAAGCAATGGGGATGTCTGAGGTTTAGATTTCCTCTTTTTGTTTCCCAGTTTAGAGCATGTCCCATGCAACTCAGACTCTTTCTGACTATGAGGAATGTAAGGTGGGTTGAGCAACATTAACTACTATGAATTTAAGAAGAAAAGGGGAAAAACAAGGATGTGTGACAAATGAGAAAAAAAAAGATTACATTGAAATCATAAAATCATAAATCATTCAACAAATCAAAACCAAAAATTAAAAGATGCATCTAAAATGAAATGGACCGAATGTTCAATGAGTTAAATGATATTTCCCTGACGAGTGAATCCTGGTCAAAATGTGAATGGTCACTGACATATTTAGGACCCGTGCACTGGTCTGCACCTGCTGCCATTTGATAATATAAATAAATATATGAACATTTAACCTGCCACCAGATACTTATTCCAAATAATCAGCTATTTCCCAGAGAACAACAAGTCACATGTTCATTTTTACGTCCATCATATAGATTTTACAATATATTGGAATACATCAATAAGGTCAATTCATGACATTATAACTTAAATCCTACTAAAACTCACTTTTTATCTAATGAGATGGATGATGCTTATTGGGTTCTGTTGTGAATAAAGAATAAAGAATGTGATTTGAAAGTTTTTTAGTGTTCTTTTTTTGTATTTTCTGGTATCTGAACATCTAGGAACTGAACACTGTGATGGTGCAATGACTGGTAAAAGCATTAATCAATATAAATACAGTGATTAAATGTGAATCTATCTGTTTTTAGTTTTCTGTATGCAGTATTTAATGAGAAAAAATATGGAATTTCATACTTAGGCTACAATATTTTGTCCTACATTTCCGACAATGATCTATTTCTGTCTCCAGAGTAGACTGTACCTGTTCCCATGGACATGTGAGGCGCAGAAAGCAAAGCTGTAGTGAAGCAGGGTGGGGTCAATCATTGCTCCGGTGTCTGCTCGAGCCAGCAGGTCACTGAGGTAACACAAGTGTCTGTGGCATCCTCTGACACCGTTCCGAGCGCAGTACTCATCTAGAACAAAGACCTGACCCGGACTAAACCATCCCTGGAAAGCAAAAGAGTGGAGAGTCCAAGTGTTGACTTGATTTACTTTGTACCCACACAATTAATAAGCATCTATGTCATGGCTGCCCACTGCTCACTAAGGGTGATGGTAAAAAGCAGAGGACACATTTCGTCGTGTGTACCGTGTGCTCTGCTGTGTTTCGCAACGCACATGCTCAACTCGTCAACTGCATTTTAATAAATGAATGGGGCATGTGTGCCCAGACACCCACACATGTACACACGAAACAAGGGGAGGGGAGCACATTTTTATCATAATAACGTGAAAATTGCTTTCACCAGAGAGGCGAAGGAGTCGTTGAGCCTATGGTCCAGGGTGAAATGTTGCACAAGCTCGAAGAGTGTAGCGTGGTCAAAGCTACATGGGTTAGCTGAGATAAACTCATCCATTCCATGTTTCTGGGCTCTGTCTGCATCTATCCAGCCAAATGTCCACGTGAGGAAACGGGGTAGAAGGGGGTGGAGGGTGAGAAAAAGGAAGTCAGTAAGGCAACAATGAAGCATCACACTCTACAAGCATGTTCTCTAACACAGAAAAAGTGGTCTGGCCAGCTACTGCTCTACAGCAAATCAAAGAACTTACAGCTTCACATTGTCAACTTGCATCAGGTCAAGCAGTACCAGATTTTTGATTGAGCTGAGATGATAATGTGGTTTACTGGGGCGAGATCTTAAGAGCAGTTCAACCCCCAAGTTCGCATTGGATGTGTATGCATGAATCTTTTTGGCGGGTATAATCCTTTAACTATCCAAGATCTGCTCACTTCAGCATTTTTACCATTTGTTGTTATTGTTTATTTTTATTTGGGGGTGGAGAGGGGTTTTCACAGACCATTTACAAACCATTATTAACTTAATAATGCATTTCTTACGTATACAATAGATTCTGCCATTTGTGTGTTGGTGAAAGCCACTCATTTGCTGAATTTAGGGTTGTAAACATGTTGGAACATATTTACCAAAGGACACAATTTTACATTGATTTTATTTCACAAATAGCAACATTTCCCCCCTGATTTTTGCACGAGTAATTGATTCAGCACGTTTTACACAAGAAAGGTGAATGTAGACAGACAAAATTAGCAAAGACATAAGGGGCATCATTCATTATGGCTACCATTTACAGTGTTTTATTCATCTATAATTGTAATAATTTGTATGTAATGTAAATAATTAAGACTGGAACGTTTAAGGTTATGTTTGTTAATTAAACAGTTTACATGATTGTCAGAAACATGAAGGTGATAAAAACAGTCAACACATGTAGGACATGTAGGTATTATAGATACATCTGACAACTAGACAATTACACTTCTTTTTTGTTTTAATTATGATAAGAATTGTGAGGTTTAGGGGTCCCCATTCAGTCCTGTAGTTGAGTGGACCGATGTAGAAGGACCTTTCCAACTGGAGAATTGAGGGAGAAAAGATGGCTGGAGACAGAGAGCGAGGTGAGTCAAAGTGAAGACATATACAGATGGGACTGAACAAAGGAGGCTGGCTGAGGTTAAACATTGGGAAAAATAAAAAGTGGATGAAACAGAGGAATAATGGTTGAGTGTGAATAGAACAAAAGAAATACGGAAAGAAGATTGCAGAAAGACATTTTTATGTCCATTTTTTAACACTTTTTTGTGATTAAAACAAAACTATCTGTTAAGCTGAGTGAACTATGTCAAATATTATGTCATTTATTTATAAGGGTTTATATTTGGAAGTAACGATGAATATTCAGTGAGTGTAAAATTGCATGCAGAGACTCATTGTATTTGAAAATTGTATTTTTTCTTCTTCAGAACATTTGCAAGTTGACAATACTCACTATTTTTGCAGTGTGTTCATAGGTTCTACAGAACACACTAGCAGGCAAACCACTACTTCAAGGTTTAATAAAGGTAGCAATACATTTTTGGTGCAAGAACATGACTATAGCATGAAGCCAAAGGAGGCCACAGAACCAGATCATTCTCTAGGATATGGTGAAATAAATAAGAGAAAATAAAAAGTGCCGTTTCTCCACCACCACTGAAATGGATAATATGGCGCTCTCCTACTCAAGCAACCAAAATAAACCAAAATGTAGGCCATCTCCTTCTCCTAGCTGAGCTACTGCTTTTGATCTAGTGGCTATAAGTAGGGGGAGGGGGTTGATGCTGGAGTATTGTAGAATAAAGACTGGCATTAGCTACACCTTGTTGTTGGCATTCAGAATACTCCACATACATATTTGCCAACTCTCACAAATGAGTTGCCGAGGAATGGAGCCCTCAACTGTGAGGTTTCAGTATTTCCACAAGCTACACCGCGGCATATGGGGTCGCATCCCAGCTCATCTCCATCATTCAGAACATGAAGCCAGACACTTTATTCCTTTTATTACACATGTCCTCATGGTCTGGAGAAAGTGAGAGGGAAATTGAAAACTGGCAGCACTGTGCTAATGCCATATGCACCCGAGGTAGCCATTCTGGCCCACAATTCTCATTCCACCTCACAGCCTTACACTGAGGGATCGTTTCACACCAATGAAATCAAAGAGAGGAGGCAAGTATGCAAATTAACAACAATAATAATAACCACAAGACTTATTATAACTAAGCCAAATGAGAGACTAAGAATCCAAAGAGTCAACATGCATCCTGCACTGACAAGAATGAAGCTTATACCTCATACTGTCTAAATATAGTCTACGGAGGATCTAAAAGATATGAGAGTGATTTTTGAGAGGAAGAGGGAGACAGAAAGAGATATATAGAGAGGAAAATATAAGCACATAGCATTTATCAGATAATCGTAGCAGATTATCTGACCTGTGCCGGCTAACAGGGAAGCACTTACCCTTGAGTCCAGCTAGAAGACAGCAGGGTAAGAAGGAACAAACCAGAATAACATAAAGACTAGCAACAGGACTGGAGGAAAGCAGACACGAAACCCTGACCTATCAGCTGCTGTACTGAGGAAGGGTACAAGCAAAGCGGGAGGAACAGAAAGAAACACAACACAACTTCAAACAGACAACCTAAGTGTTGGGTGACTTGTGTCAGGGGAATGTGCTGTGCTGCTGTCTGTATGAGAGAAATCGTGTGTACAAAAGAAAGCAAGAAGTGAGGAGTTTGAAAAAAACTGGTTCTCATACCCATGCTGCAATTGACTTTATTGGGATTCAGACTTCATTGGGAACTCAGAGAACATGTACATACTGTTACTACATTGAAAAGTATGGGAACAGTGCAAACTATATTGGATTCATCTAAAACTACTGCAACTACAGATATATTGGCACATACACTTACCTCATACGTTCAGTTTCCAATGCTTTTCTAAGCGTGTACTGTGCCAGTACATGATAAATATGAACTTGGATGTGTTGATCTGCTTTTCACATTAATATTCGCCACTCTTTGTGGATACTGGTAGAGTTATCTTACTTTAGGGGGTAGCTGAGTTGTGATGCCATGAGGTTACAGTTGGGCAATAAGGCTTTAAGCATTAATACAAATCCTCCACTTTTAGCACATGTACTTCATTTCTACTTATATGCCACCCTATATCACAAACCAGTTGAAAGTCAAACACTTGACAGGCTAAACAGTCATGTGAGCTAACTAGTTATTATCATAACTTAAAATAGACAAATAAATGCAAATTCTTAAATTTCACAATGGCTTCCCCCACGTATCTCAATATCACACCATGTCTAATGGAGGATAACATAATCAACTATGAAAAATGTATTCATGTACATCGTAAGTGTATTAATAATAAATATAAAATATATTAATAAAATGTATTGCTGTTAGTGTTTTAGTTTTAGTCCAAATAAAAACAATAATCAGCTGAATCAATAGTTTATTGAAGTAATGTAGTAGTAAAGTAGATATTTCACCAGTATGCTCTAGACCATCTACTGCATCATAGTTCTGAAAATGTCTTATCAATTACTCTAATTAAGGACATTAATCAAACATTCAATCTAATATATCTTATTTAAGTTTCATTATCGATTCTGCAAATCACAATAGCTCGAATTGAACTGAATGAAGAAGCAAGGAACAAACCTTCCAGAACCTTCCTAAGATTCCAGAATCCCATTCGTTCACTGCAGCACAGTTCTGAGCTGTATGTCTGTGTGTGTTTGGACGAGGGGTCGTAACGGAGGGGTGAAACATGTGTTGTACAATGTTTCAAATCAAGGGGTTGTGGCCGTCAGTCAGGAAGATTTGAATGGTGTAAGCTTAGAAGGAATCCACAAAACACTCACATACTGCACAGAGAAGTGTTAATGGAAGAAACCTCAGAGAATCTAGGAGTGTAGATTCTGGAAAACTGTGAGGAGCATTATTTCTAAGTGCTATTGCAGATCGATGCCTCAACTAAGTAAAGCATCAATTTAGTAAAATATCTCGGTCTACAACCAAATGCCTCAACATAAAGGACCACAGGCATAAAACAAGTTATTAAAAGTTGATGAGACTGGAAGATGCACACCATAAAACAAGAAAAACAGTCGAGTGTAATTTAGTTCAGAATAGCAGGATGTATTATTGTAAAAGGCTAGGATGATCTGTGAACAGAGAACCTGTTTCTCCATCCTTGGCTTCACAAGCATTCTCAACTTCAGAAGCAGATATAAATCCTGCGATTAGAAATGAATGGCTATCGTAGTGAAACAGATGAAGAAAGGTTTAATTCAGGGTGAACATCAGGACACATGACATAAAGCACCAATGTCTTACCTTTGGAGGGCTACACTAGCATTGGGCTAAATGCATGAGGCAAAAGAAACCTCCTCAAATGACCTTAAACTGAGTAATGCAATATCTTTTCGCTTCTAGCTGACCACTGACGCCATGGTTGAACTGACTTCTGGTTATAATGGTGACAGCATTTCAGAATGAGGGCTCCTGGCTAGGCCTGGTGCCGCTTGATAAGTTGTGAATGGAGGGAATGCTACAGGTGGAGACCGCTGATTGTGTTTACTTACAAAACTGAGAGATGGGGGCGTCCATCTGGGCAGCTGCCCCGCCCTTGGAATTGAGTTTCTGGACCTGAGTGGGTGGCACGGGCTTGTGGGATTGGCCGGTGGCACGGTACATGGCCTGCACCCACAGGATGCGATCCTGCTCATCATCACTGGCAAATATCACGGTGTCACCCTCTTTCACTGCGTTAAAGAAAGCTCGGCCACCATCCAGACCTGTTAACGGGTTGTGTCTGTTAGTTTGTATGTGTGTCTATCAGGCTCCTCAGACCTGGCATTTCAGCCCAAGCTTGACATTAAATTGAGTCTATGCATGCACCTCAAGTGAATTGCTCTCATATATATATATATATATATGGTTTTGCACCTGGTTGGGGGTCAGTGTAGTCCACAGTGTAGCCATCCAACTGCAGCAGTTCTACGGGCTCCGATTTTTTCTCTCTGTAGCTGCACATGGCGAAGGTGTACTGACTTACCTGGGCCAGAAGAGAACATAGCAATTACCATCTCCTCTCAACTACAGGTTCTCTACTACTGCCTCTAACTTTATAATAAGTAGGAGAGATATACATCTGTACATGAGAGATAAATGTACATCTACATTTACAGTAGGGCTGCAACAACGAATCGATGATTCATATTATTATTAATTAATAATTAAATTAATCATTTTGGCACGTGCTAAAACAGACCACGCATGACTCCTAGTCAGAGCAGGTGCTGTGGACCAGGTGACACGCATGGTCTGTTTTAGCAGACGCCTGATCTGATCCGCCCATTTCTCCTGCCACGACAAAACAGCAAGATCGTCAGCCCACGTGAGAAAAGAATCCCGAACCACCAAGGTGCCACTGAGCACAGCACCATCCTCACACACTGCTCCCCTTTCACGATGTGTTTCACTAAGGGTGATGGTTAAAATCAGAGGACACATTTCGTTGTGTGCACCGTGTGCTGTGCTGCAGTGTTTCACAATGACAATCACTTCACTTCTTATGTCTGCATGTCTGCCAAATCAACACCATCTGAGTGGCTGATTTCTGCAGCAGGCAACATAAAGCGAGCCTGAGCCAGGAGCATGTGGACATTGCTCACAGTTTTGCATTGCAATGAAAAGCGCCTGAACAAAGGGCGTGAGAGAGAGTAAGTGTGTGTGTGTGTCAGTGTGAGAGTTTGTGAGCGTGTTCGTCTGCAAAAATGTGTGCATATGCAAATGTGTGCATCTGCCATGTAGTGTAGAGAACAAGTTCTGACATTCAAACAAATCCTGTTAAATTTTCTAATTTGTATTGTTCTTTATTTTTTATAATTTATTTATTGTTCTGGCAGCTCAAGTGGCACTTTATTTAAAAAAAAGTCTATTAAAATAATTGTTAGTTGCAGCCCTAATTTACAGAATTTATCAGACGGCCTTATCCAGAGCACCTTGCAATCAGTAGTGAAAGTGACAGCCCCCCTGGAGACACTCAGGGTTGAGGGTATTGCTCAGGGACACAATGGTAGTAAGTAGGGTTTGAACCTGGGACGTTGTTCTCTTCTGGTTTATTGGCAGTGTGTTACCCACTGGGCTACTACCCCCTTATTTCCTATGGCATCAAATTACACCTTTACACCACCCTCTGTCCAATAGTGTCCATGCACCAATTAGATACCAAATAGACATGGATTGAAATAATGTGTACAAATACAAGGAACAGCATTATTCTAATTTAAGACACGTTGCACTATTCAAGTCATTGGTCTTTTGGATTTTGGAGGGCATAGAGCAAACGGCGAACTGTTAACACTGTGCTGTCTATGTATTGTCTCATGCCTTACAACATCAAGCTTTGTGTGTCCTTTTTTCTGATTAATGCTGCCTACTTCTCTCAGAGAGAGCCTTGTCAAACGCAGCAGATACAAAAATAAATTGTACTGACAATAAAATGAATTACTGCTTCAGTCCTACAGACTCTTCATGGTGCTTAGCTACACAATGTTACACAATGACAGCTTCTTACCTGAACCAGAACAAAGAAGCGCTTCTTCCAGCGCTTCCAAACGTTTTTTCCAAATGCCCACAAATACCTGATCAAATGAACCAAAACGAGTTACACAAGGCATGCAACATGTATTTCTAGATGGAAACATATGCTGAGACACTGCATAAATTCATAATCAAAAGATTAAACCAGATATTAGAGTGTGCGGTGTAGTGTCCAAAATCTTTATTAACACGAGGTTATTAGTTTATTAAGGACAAATTACACCAAAACAACAGCCTGTTTCAACATTTAAAACCAGGCAAGAGACTCAGGCATCATGGCCTGGACTGAGGGGGAGCCTCAGGCCATAAGGATGCTGAACCAGGACATGCCACCACATCTCACACCTCCCACCCGCCCATCTGAATGTTCATTGTTGTTGCCTCATCACTACCCTGCAATCTGTTACTGCTACACTGGTTATTGCACAATAGTTCTTTTTACTTAACATTACAACCTGCTACATACTGTGTCAGTCCAGTATCCATTGCCAGCATCAGATTAAACCGAGTCATGTGCTGTTGTCCAATAAAATATCATTTTAGTAGAGAAGATGATAACACATAGAGTCAATGAAAAGATAGAATTCACCAGAAGAAAGCCTGAACACAAGAAAAAGCTAGAAAGCCCCTTACCCACAGTGCTTCATGTTCTGAGGCTTGTCCATACGAACAGCCAGTTTAATCTTCAGGTCTTGGTCGGGACAGGCTTTGGTTACAGTCATCTTGTGCAGCTCAGACTGCTTTGGACTGTTGGGAGTTGGGTGCAGAACAACCTTATGGATAAAAAAAAAATCAGTCATCTGTGTATGATAAGTGTGTTGTCCAATATTTTAATAGAGAAAAACGCATTACCTATTTTCTAAAATAAGATAATGTGATAATGTAAGTAACAGCTCAATCAAAACACTGGAATATGTTTGATCCACATATGCCCCTCATAAGTAATAAGGTTTGTTGTAGAAAATGTGTAGTAGTCGCGGTCAGGTTCTTTCTTTGCACATCAGACTTTAAAAAAGACAGACTGTTTGTTCCAAATGCTGATGTATAGATCACACATATACAAGGAAAATCTCCACTGACACTTTATTAGTTAAATATTAAGCTTCTGCTGCTTGTCCCATGGTGTACACTTTGTTTTAAATGTGCTCTATAAATGAATGTGACTATCACAATAAGAGATTCTTAATCTGAAGTAATGTGAAGTAATTGCAAATGGAAGTCAAAACTCTGATGCATGGAATTAGTGAGACAAAAGACAGATAGACAGATAAATAGATAGATGCAGCGCCATTACCCTCCCCAGCTCTTTGTCCTCCAGTGCTAGGACTCCAGTGCTTTCCGTGAACAGCTTTACCTTGACAGCAGGCAGAGGGTGTGTGCTGGTGAAGTCTCCTTGAGTTCCCCAACTACAAATCAAACAACACAGGTCTTTAGAAATGCTGCCAGCATGGACTCCAGTCCTGACATGCATACATAAAGATGCAGTGCACTGCCTCATTACTGTGGTAATACATCTCTGGGATTAATATTGGCCCTGGCACAAGGTGCAGAGCAAGGTGAAACTTATTTTGATTCCTAATGGATTACTAATTTCATCTTCGTACAATGCTCAAAAAGGTGGGATGTGGGAGGGAAAAGGGAAGTTCATTTAAATGATCAAAAAATAAATATTCTCTTTGAAAATGTTGACTACATTATGAGGACACAACCAATGCTTCAATACAGCATATAAAAAGGATTCATATCACAACTGTTTAAAACACATTACTTATACAGAGCTTTCAGAGCTTCCTGTGTTTCATCACTCTTGACATGCTTCGTAGCATTCAAGAATGGACTATCCAACATGCACAGCAAACGGATCATGCTCATTGGTTCATGGCCCTGGAACTATGCCGTGAAACCGCTTCCAAGACATCATGTGACACCTACGCTTTGATGACAGGTCCACCCGCAGTGATCGAGCAAAGACTGAATTTCCAGTGTGTGGGGATCATTTGTCACCAACTGCATCACGTCCTACAACCCTGGTCTACATATCACCGTTGAGGAACAGCTCTTCCCGTCAAAGACTCGCTGCTGTAATATGATTGACATGGCAGCATTGAATGCACATGTGCTATATCAAGCATGCACCAGGAAGCAAGAAAGACGGGTGGACTTCCTGGTGGAGCTTGCACAAGAGTTGGCTAGCTCTCATATGGCTGCGAAGAAGGCAAGAAATGAACAATTGCTTCGGACACAACCCTCCACACCTAGCCCTGGAAAAAGAGCCACGTGCCAGGTCAAACACCAGTGCAAGAACAATCATGCCACTGTGCAATGTGTTCACTGCTACAGATACACATGTGGTAAATGCAGACAGGAGATGCCATGGCAGTGCCAAGATTGTGAGTGATTGCTGAAATGTACTCACTCACTTTTTATTATTATTTGTAAATATTTGTACAAATGATTGTTGTTTATTTTATTTTGTACTGTTTTTATCAATAAATCTCTTCAACAAAGGAAAAAAACCAATGTATGTTAATTTCTCCCTAAGATATCAAAGTGAAACACAAGTGTCCTTGAAGTGGCTCAGCATGGCCCCGCCTTGTTTACATGACAAAAGCATCTGTTCACAGGTGATTAAGGATATTAGTGAAAAGTGGTAGTAGCCTAGTGGGTAACACACTCGCCTCTGAACCAGAAGACCCGGGTTCGAATCCCACTTACTACCATTGTGTCCCTGAGCAAGACACTTAACCCTAAGTTGCTCCAGGGAGACTGTCCCTGTAACTACTGATTGTAAGTCGCTCTGGATAAGGGCGTCTGGTAAATGCTGTAAATGTAAATGTAAATGTAAAGTCTTCCTGTGGGTTTTATAGGTAGAAAAGCCAAATGGCTAATCTCTGGGACTTCTAGTGTTAATTGTCCATCCATGGCCATTGATAAGTGGAGCACGATGTGTTTAGTAATTGACATGTTCAGTAAATGAGAGGTATTTGTGACACCCAGCACTGTTGCATATACCCCTGATGAATGAGTCCTGATCAATCCCAGCTGACATTGACAGAGAAAGACTGATAAGGACTCATAAGCCAAGCTGCACCAGTGGAAATGAGAGCTGTCCTCCAACATCAACCCTGAGGTTTCCCTGTGTCCTGCATGTCCCCATACTGGTATTTGCTGAGGTGTATATTTGTGTCAGTGACTCTTGATGTGCCATACAGAATCGTGTGTAGCCATGAGGACTTCATGTGACAGTCTTCTAAGCCATTTAAAGGCATATTATCTGGAGGGTGTGTAACCGCGGGTAGCTGTGACTGGCAGTCACAGTGCCTATACAAACTCACAGACTGAGAAGATCTCCCTTCAGTGTGTGGCATGGTGGATTGGTTATTCCCCTTGGGGTTTCCCTACAATAAACTGTTCAATTTTTGTTCAACCGACAGTGTGTGACAGAAATTTTCTGCAGTCTTTCTAAATAGTGTAGATTATTGTAAATAGACATATTGGTAGTTGAATTAATTATATAAAAAGACAGACTGAGATCAATCCAATATCTAAAAAAATCTTTTTTGCCTTTAATGTCTATAGAAATATCTAGTTTGTATGTTTGACTGGATCTCCTGCACTATGCTCTCTCACTCATTCTATCTTTTGACTGGAGGAACCTTCTCACTTATTCTTAACTAATTGAGAGCACAAATGCAGTCAACATGCACATTTAAAGAAGAAGTGAAAAATATGTGAAGCAAATCTCAGCCACACACTGAATAGAAGAGTTTTTCAGGTGACATCATCAGCTGCCATGGAAACCAGCAGCATGTGTGATGTGTGATGTGATGGCAGCCATCAGAGTGGCAGATTGAGAGGGATGGATGGGGTGGAACGGAATGGCTGAGGGGAAAAAGGAGCGTGAGATAAAGTGAGAAACGGCGATATGTCCGAATGCTCAGCAGAGATTTAACAGTAGCCGTCAGGTACACAATGCCCAAGAACAGCTAATGAAATTTTGAAGATTGAACAATGCAGCAACAAGAGCTGTTATTTTCTGAAGAAAAAAATATACTGGAAAAGGAAAAAGAAATATGGCAGACAGAGGCAAAGTCGGCGGGTATACCATCTCTGTGGCAGGAATACCTTTTCAGAATGAAAGTTGTATCAAAAGAATCAAAAGCGGTTAAAAAAAAAACAAAAAAGTAATTAAATTAAAACATTATTTTAAATTCTAGAAAACCATTTAAGAGTAACATTTATCATTCGACATAATTAAAAAAAGTTATTTATTAAAAAACATCCAGTTAATGAAAAACCAGAAGTGGTTTACTTGAGCCACTATGATTTCAATTTTGTCTGTTTGATGTATAACAAAGTGTTTAAATTGATTATTTGTTAACAGTATGTTTCCTTATATTTTGCAGATTATCTCAGTTAACACAACATGAAAACTAAAAGACTTTCAAATCACATGAGCCAATATTTTTTTCATAACACAGATAACATAACAAATGTTTAAAGTGCTAAATTTTACAATTTCAATTTATTAGGGTGGTAGTAGCCTAGTGGGTAAGACACTCGCCTATGAACCAGGAGACCCAGGTTAAACCCCACTTACTACCATCGTGTCCCTGAGCAAGACACTTAACCCTAAGTTGCTCCAGGGGGGGACTGTCCCTGTAACTACTGATTGTAAGTCGCTCTGGATAAGGGCGTCTGGTAAATGGGCATATTTACCATTGTCTAGCATTTCATTCTCCTTTCAAAACAGTTTGAAGATGTCTGGGTATCAAGATTAGAAGTCTTGATACCACAGGACATGATGAGACTTCAGGACCATGTTCAAATATGGCTTTTTGCACAATAGAACTTTAGATGGGATCTGCAGATGGCATGATGGATTGTGTTTATAGACAGTGGTTTCTGGAAGTATTCCTGGGCTCATTTAGTAGTGTCATTCACACAGTCAGCCTGATGACTGATGCAATGTTGTCTGAGAGCCTGAAGACCATGTCACTTATGCACAGAGATCTCTCCAATTTCTCTCATCTTTTTATAATGTTCTGCACTGTAGATTATGAGATTTGCAAAGCCTTTGCAATTTGTTGTTGTTGAGGAAGATTGTTTTTAAAGTATTCCACAATCATTTTACTGGCTCTTTTAAGCCTCTGCCTTTTTGTCCTAAATCTCAAGAGTGCTGGTGGAATGTTATCTTTCTGTTATATTGATGTAACAGGTATGATAATGGTGGGAGGATGGACTTTTATTTTGCCATGCAGAGCAGTGCATGGCCATGTTTGAGATGCATATAATCCACGAGACTCACATGACGATATCCTTTGGTCATTTTTCCAAGAAGTAGGAGGCGGTTTATGGCAGCGTATGAGTCGAGTCACAGAGGACACCAATTTGAATGAAAAACCTGACAGATCGGTGTGTATGTTAGTGGACACTTATATGCTGCACTATTATATACAGTGGTTTTACACACAGCAGGGAGGCCTCAACAAAGGTTCGGGACTGTGCTAACAGGTAAGGATTTTATTGTGTTTTAATAAAGACGGTGATTTTTTATTTTTATTTTGTCATTTACAGATAGCTATGGGACGGCAGGAATAGCCACAGTTTTTTTTCCGTACAGGTTTTTGTGTTTTCTTTTGCCCTTATTAGAGGGTTACTGGGTTGCCAGTTTAGGAGGAATACAGCACAATTGTTTTTTAGTAAGGAGTGCATTATACTTGTGTGGCGAGAATATTTCAGACCTTTGAGAGCAACTTTGGGGGCAACTATCTGATTTAACATTGTTGTGAATATTATACTTTAGTTTTTTAATTATATTTTTGCTCTGTATGGTGTTTTCTTGTTGAAGTTTCATATTACCAAAGGGTTAGCAGCAAAGGGTTTTGCCTTTCCAGGCTGCAGTGGAATAATATTTCAGAGCTGTGCCTGGGGGTTTGTAACCAGAATACACGTAATTGTGCTGAATTTAAGGAGAACACCTCCCCTCTAATACAATGGCCGTAAATAAATATTACCATTGCAAGTGCATTTTGTTGGGTGTGTATTGATACAGCAAGACAGTAGTAAAGATCACATTAGTTAAATATATGGCCCTGAAGACCATATATCTATTCCCAGTGCAGTGAATAGTCAGGGGCAAACAGGGTTCCTACCAAGCAGTCAGCATCATTATCCATCTGGGGCAAATCCATAAGGCAGTGGTAGAAAAAAGCAGCATTGAAAGCACAGCGATTAGTCAGGAATATCGACAGTCAAAGTATGAATGAGCGCTGACTATCAACCAGGTGTATTCCTCTGGTCCATAGCCATCCCAGTCCACTAGGAATTCCAAAGACACTGTGTGGGTGGGGTCAAACACACTGTGTAGGAGGTCACCCCACCAATCAGTGGGGGTTTTGCCGCTGGCATGGCCTGGGGAGAAGACTGCTTTGTGGAGCATGCATGACATGAGACACGCATGTTGTGGGGAATGGACAGTTTGTTGGCAACAGAGATGATTTGTCGCATCCCCAAAAATGACCATACAAATTGAGGTCCCAACATCTTGGTGTCGGGTGGCATCAGGTGGCATTAGGTGGACACCTGCCCTTGGTGGCTGGGGTAGGCCTGGCATTTCATCAAAAATTGGTAAAGCCCAGGAGTTGTTGCAGCTGTTTAATAGAGGGGAGGGGTGTCCAATAAACCCCTGGTCCATGGCCTGGCACCGAGAAAACGAGGGAGGAGGTGTAGGCAGTGTGGAATGTTCACGAATAGACGATTCTCCAAGAGACGTCGAAGATTTGCCGGTTATGGGAAGTATGAGAGGTGAGAATGGTCAAGAAAATTAGGATTTTGTGTAGACAAAGACAAACTAAGAACATCACTGACAACTTGCCAGTTTGAGAAAGCGTGAAAGCGGTGTTGATACTTATTCTTCACGATGATTAGATTCAATTTGCGGTAGTTTATACAGGGCCATAGACCTCTGTCCATCTTGCTGACATAAACGAAAGGCGAGGTTTCTGGGGATGTAGAAAGCCACCTGCTGGTCAGGTATGACAATGTAGTCCTCCACTCTCACATCCTGGCCTGAGACAGTGAGTAAAGTCACTCCCTTTGGAGAATGTACTATGAAACAAATTGATGGCAAATTCACAAGGGCAGCATGGGGCCAGCGTGGTGGTTTCGGCCTCTACTGAACACCGGGGTGAGGTTGTGTGACATGTCATTGCTGGGACTTAGTGTCTCCATTGTGGCTGTGATTAGGGTGGTAGGCTGAGCCTGGTCCTGGTCTCAAAAATGGGCTGATGAGCAGTCAGCCATGGGTAGCCTAACATCACTTGGTCCTATGGAGCGTCATGAGGTAGAAAGTGAAGGTCTCCTCATGGCTGCCTGTTGAAAGGAGAAGTAGTGGGGCAGTGCGGAATATCCAGCAGAGACAAGCTTCAAGGGTTTAGCTCATTAAGATTCATGGCTACCCCCTGATTTGATTAGCGCCCTTTGTCAGTAGGAAGCGGCCTGAGCTGATGTCCAGGTCAGACCACAGAGTGGGTGCCAGAAAAATTGGTTGGGGACCAATGCTTAATGGTGGTGGCCAGTGCTATGTCTCCTCCTCCTTAATACAGTCAGCTCATTGATAGAAAGCATCCGTCCAGCATCTCTGTATAGCCAAGGTGCTAACGTCAATGGTGTAATTGGTAAGCATCTGTACACCTTGCTACAGGGCCAGACGTCATCCTGAAGCAGTCTGTGCACTGGAATCTGTTTGAAACATGTTCTGGGTGGTGATCCTAAATTCCTCCACAGAACTAAAGAGACGATCGCAGTGGCCCACTCCAGGGCTCGGACTTTTTGGCAGGCTGCAGAGCGAGCCTGAAGACATATGTGCGCTGCACGCTGAGTCCTCCTTGGGGTGGGGTTGTGAGGTTGGCAGCGGGAGCCTGCAGGGCCTGGAAGCGCTGGGTCAGTCGCCATACAACCCTTCCGAGTGTCGTTACGTCTTGCCGTTTTGGTTTTGTTCTGTGTTGGTGTTGTGTTGCAGGATGCCCGGTGTTTGCCAGTTGATCCCACCTGTTCCTGCTGTGGACAGCCGCTATAAAAGGGGTCTCGCTTTCTTTTTTCAGCGCTGTGCTTGCCGTAACATCCACCACGCCCGCCTCCTAGCATTTCCTGTTGGTGTCTCTGCGTTTTCTATGAGAGGCACAACTTTATGTGTCTTGCTGCTTGTCTGTTTCTTAGTTTTAATTTTTGTTGTAATTTGTTTCGTATTTATTTTTGTTTATTTAGTTTTATCATTTTTTTTTAATTAATTACTTGTAAAATGTTTGTTAAATTATGTTATGGGCAGTACCATAGACGGGCACATTATGTTATGGGCAGTACCATATTAATTACTTGTAAAATGTTTGTTAAATTATGTTATGGGCAGTACCATATTAATTACTTGTAAAATGTTTGTTAAATTATGTTATGGGCAGTACCATATTAATTACTTGTAAAATGTTTGTTAAATTATGTTATGGGCAGTACCATAGACGGGCACACTATGTTATGGGCAGTACCATATTAATTACTTGTAAAATGTTTGTTAAATTATGTTATGGGCAGTACCATATTAATTACTTGTAAAATGTTTGTTAAATTATGTTATGGGCAGTACCATATTAATTACTTGTAAAATGTTTGTTAAATTATGTTATGGGCAGTACCATAGACGGGCACACTATGTTATGGGCAGTACCATATTAATTACTTGTAAAATGTTTGTTAAATTATGTTATGGGCAGTACCATATTAATTACTTGTAAAATGTTTGTTAAATTATGTTATGGGCAGTACCATATTAATTACTTGTAAAATGTTTGTTAAATTATGTTATGGGCAGTACCATAGACGGGCACATCTAACACTGTTAATGCACAGTTGTCGGGAGCTGTGCAAACATGGTCTTGAGTTCTGCAATGTCTGCTGCGCACATAGGGGGCTCATTCATGCTGTCTGGTGTGGGAGTGGGCAATCGCTGACAAGCGTGAGGAGCTGAGATTGGGGGTGGGGGTGGTAAAGGAGAAGGTGGGGAGCATGGCTGTGGTGGTGCACTGTGCAGGGTTCACTGTGTGTGAGAGATGGTGAGACTACCATATTATTATGCGATAAATGATTCTACCAAGAGGAACGCAGGTCTGAATATTTCATCCAGTGGTCTTTTGAAGTCCTTTCCTTGACTGTTTTGACACAATGCCTATGCTGTGTCATTGCCATAAAGCTGAAAATTGAGCACAGGTGCACCCAGTTGTCAGAAGTCTTTACTGGACATAGGAGAACCTTCTAGAAAAACAAACCTCTCTGCAGCAATCCACCAATCAGGCCTGTATGGTGAAGTGGCCAGACAGAAGCCTTAGAAAAAGGCACATTGCAGACCGCCTGAAAACCTGCTCCAGAGCACACATCAAAGGAGTGGCTTCAGGACACCTCTGTGAATGTCCTTGAGTGGCCCAGCCAGAGCTTAGACTTGAATGCGATTGAACATTTCTGGAGAGATCTTAAAATGGATGTGAACCGGCCCTTCCCATCCAACCTGATGTTGAGATGTTCCACACAGAGGAATGGGCCAAACTGGCCAATGATAGGTGTGCCAAGCTTGTGGCATCGTATTCAAAAATACTTGATGGTGTAATTGCAGAATAAGATGCATCAACAAAGTATTGAGCAAAGGCTGTGAATAGTTATGTGCATGTGATTTCTCTGTTTGTTTTTTAATAAATTTAAAAGGGAAAACGCATTTATCCATTTTGGAATAAGGCTGTAACATAACAAAATGTGGAAAAAGTGATGCGCTGTGAATACTTTGTACTGTAAATATCTCTGCTCTCCTCTTCTGGCACCTGAACAAGTGATGGCGCAGCACCCCAAAAATAGCTTTGAATCGCACATGTGAGTGTTGCACATGTGCAGAGATGAACTGAGAGGCGGAGTGCGAAAAGCTTGTCCTGAATAACACACTCCTTTAACACCTGACTCTCAGCAGGAAGAGCATTTACCCTGAACTTCATCCAGCCCCATTCTTCCAGGGTGCACTGCATTCTGAACTACACGAGAAATGGTGAGGGATGGAAGTGGCCTATGGAACTTCAATGGCTTCTGTTTATTCCAGTGCGTACGCTGGTATGAGCAAATGCAATTTATTCAAGATTAAATTGATCTGTCTTACGCTGGTTTGGAAGCCTCGGCCTGGTCAGTTTGTAGCTTCTCGCCTCCCTCCACCTCCATGGTGCAGTAGACAATACGGTTGGGGGCCAGTGACTTCAGGCCCTGCACCTCCATGATAACCACCTACAAAAAAAAATAAAAGTCACTGCTTTTCAGCTCTGACATCATTGTATTGCAGTGTTCTTCTCCTAGCATCACAAAACCTTGTTTCAGCCAAAATATGAGTGAGGTGAAGTGATTGTTTGTGCAGCGCAGCACATGGTGACACAACCAAATGTGTCCTCTGCTTTTAACCATCACCCTTGCTGAGCAAGCATCCAGTCTCCTCCTTGAATCCGTGCCCGCACTTCAGTTGTGAACTCGTTCCTTTGTTGCTTACCACCCTTTTCCTTGCTATTGATCATGCCTCGCGCCGAGTCCTGCCATGTTTACATCTACTCTTACGGATTACCCCTGCCTTGTGCCTTGAATGAAGGATTGATGTCTGAATCAACTTAATGCAGTTATAATACAGAATGCTATAGGCACAAACACAGTCATGTATATTAAGATGTAGAGTGTACAGGTGCAGTCATGTATATTAAGATGTAGAGTGTACAGGTGCAGTCATGTATATTAAGATGTATAGTGTACAGGTGCAGTCATGCATATTAAGATGTATAGTGTGCAGGTGCAGTCATGCATATTAAGATGTATAGTGTACAGGTACAGTCATGCATATTAAGATGTATAGTGTTCAGGTACAGTCATGCATATTAAGATGTATAGTGTGCAGGTGCAGTCATGCATATTAAGATGTATAGTGTACAGGTGCAGTCATGCATATTAAGATGTATAGTGTACAGGTGCAGTCCTGTATATTAAGATGTATAGTGTACAGGCACAGTCATGTATATTAAGATGTATAGTGTACAGGCACAGTCATGTATATTAAGATGTATAGTGTACAGGTACAGTCATGCATATTAAGATGTATAGTGTGCAGGTGCAGTCATGCATATTAAGATGTATAGTGTACAGGTGCAGTCATGTATATTAAGATGTATAGTGTACAGGTACAGTCATGTATATTAAGATGTATAGTGTACAGGTGCAGTCATGCATATTAAGATGTATAGTGTACAGGTGCAGTCATGTATATTAAGATGTATAGTGTACAGGCACAGTCATGTATATTAAGATGTATAGTGTACAGGTACAGTCATGCATATTAAGATGTATAGTGTGCAGGTGCAGTCATGCATATTAAGATGTATAGTGTACAGGTGCAGTCATGTATATTAAGATGTATAGTGTACAGGTGCAGTCATGTATATTAAGATGTATAGTGTACAGGAGCAGTCACGCATATTAAGATGTATAGTGTACAGACACAGTCCTGTATATTAAGATGTATAGTGTACAGACACAGTCATGCATATTAAGACTATAGACTACACTATTGTGCAGATCAATTATATAAAATAACATTTCAATTACATGTTGGAATGTCCAGCTCGTTGGTGCAGAGTTAGCTCACAGCGGCCTCTCCAGGCCCACAATGGTACTTTTGTACTGTCTTTCAGTGTGCCAAAAACACATGGACAAAATGATGTCCATGTCTCCTTCAGCATCTAGCGCTCTGCGGAATGTACACCCTGACGGAGATTACGACCATGCAAATCTCAAGTCACTTCTCCCTGAGGATAACACACTGGATCTCGTATACACTAAGGAGCCATTTCTGAAGTGCACTGACTGGCAAGTGTTTAGGGAGGCTGCAACCAACGGAGACGACACCATCAACACCACATCAGTCTACATCTACATCAACAAATGCACTGAAGATGTTAAAGTCTTCAAGTCCATCGCCACAAGATCCAACTAGAAGCTGTGGATGACTGCAGGGGTACCTGAGCTGCTCAAGGTGGCCCTAAGATCAGAGAGGACCAAACTGTCACGAGCACACGGGAAGAAAATTCACAGCCACTTTCAGGACGGCGGTGACACACGGCGCATGTGGCAGGGCATCCAGGCCGTCACAAACTACAGGACTAAAACCTCTGCCTGTGACAATGATTACGCACGGTTCGACACTCGGAACAATGTGACTGCGAGGAAATCCAGTGATCAGGTGCTGTGTCTAACTACAGCGGACGTGAGGAGGCTGCTGGACCAAACAACATCCCTGGAAGATGTTCTCACCAACATGTGCTCTCTATTTACCACACAGCATTTCGAAGGTCTCTACATACCCCTCACATGCACTCTTGTTTGGTTTCACCATGTACTGTTTAACATGTGTGTAACAGAAATGACAATTAACAAAAGACAATTTTGTCCCTTGAATGTGATAAAACAGAAGAATAACAGAAGGAACGAAACAAAAATAGAGATTTCAGATATTGTATATGTCAAATTAATTTTACCTCAAATTGTACTCATAATACCCCACAATGACAAAAGCGAAACATTGAAAGTTGAAATTCATTTAAAAAATAAAACAAGTATTGGCTTGACAATCAAAAGTGAGCTCAAGTGCATCCTGTCTCCATTGATCATCCTTCAGAAGTTTTTGCAACCTGACTGTAGGTAAATGACCTAAATTCCCTAACTGTAGGTAAATCCAGTTGATTGAAGATGATGTGGAAAAGCGCACACCATTGTATATTAGAACCAACAACTAATGGAGTATGTCTGAGCACAAGCCATGAAGTACGAGGAATTGTCTGTAGACCTCTGAGACGGGATTTTATCAAGGCACAGATCTGGGAAGGGTACAGAAAGATTGCTGCAGCACTGAAGGTCCCAACAGGGGCTAAAGTGTATTTTTAAGATAAAATTGTGACAAAGCCTATCTCTGCATGACTAATGTTCTATTAAAAAAACCATTTAAAGGACAGCTGCTGTTATTTTCTGAGGAGGGAGTAAAAGAGACCTTGCAGACATATCAGACACCCATCTTCACCAAATATTCCAAAGTTAACACCAAACTCTAGCATTGTCATGCTAACAAATGATGTTTCGTATCCTACCTCCAGAGTGAAGGAGAGCACCACATCAGACTTGGAAAGCTGATTCTCGTCCTCTTGTCCCATGTCAATGATGGAGGTGTTGTGACCCCTTTTGAGTTTCTGCAGTTTGAACTCTCCGCCCTTGGACACTGGCATGCTCTCCAAGTTGGCCATCAGCTGGTTCACAGAGGACTTGAGCTCCTCAATGTACATGGTCTCCATCTCTTTAGACACAAACTTGGGGAACTTTCCAGCCTTTCCAAACAGACAATTGATAGATAGATGAACAAATAGCCACTTATTAATTTTGATGATAGAAGACTATAGAAGTCACTGAAAACATGAATCTCTCTTCTAAAGACAGTTGGCTAAAACTCTCAATCATATGACATATGACATGGTTAGGGTTAGGGTTATCATCAAACTATGATTCAGTGAAGTATTTTTGAGGTGAGCCTGTTCTGACCTAATAAACCTAGCTCTGGACATCAAGGACTTGACTTTCCTTCAATGAGAAGAAACAGTAATAAAACAGAACAAGAGAGGATATTGTTCCATTCTCCACTCCCACTCACCCTTGCGATCTGATCAGCCATCTGCAGGCGTCCATCCAGCTCTCTTCTGATCTGGGCAGCTTGCTCATCCAGGTTGTCCAACTGCAGGGAAAGAATGAAAACACGTGATGGATGAACTGTCTGCACTTCAAGCAACGAGAATCTTGATTCGCACAATTTTGCCCGTTTATAGTATTCTTTTATTTTTCCAAATGTTGGAAACAAAATGTAATTTGACAGAATTGCTGCACTAAACAGTTTTTCAGGATTTTATCACACTTAGACAAGCGAACATTTCATTACATTTCATGTTAATTTGTTCATCAGGATCCAATTTATTAATATTCAAATGGTCTACATACTGTCAATATGCAATAAAGACAGAATTTTCCTATCTGTTAATGGCCAGCAGCGACAGCCTGAAATGAAATCGACCATCCCAACCTCAGCTCTGTACGTTTATGGGGGCTGCATATGTATATGGGCAGTATATGAGTGTTTCTTTCTGGCCTAAATTCTGCCTACACATGTATATGAATCATGTTGTTACCAAATGACTGTGTGAAATGGCCTGGAGGTGCCATTTTGAATGTGTGGTAGTGTGTCTTTATTGTGTATTGTGCTCTTCTATCTCTGCTTCCTACACAGTCTTTCAGACCCTTGAACCAGTCAGATTTAGTTCTGTTATGCATCTTAGTCTATTTCAGGGAAGACCTTGTGTAGCAGGACGATGATAGCTCGGTAAGACCGAAAAATAGAACTTCTAACCTGTGGCCCACTGCCTGGTACACATGATGCATTTGGTGGAAAATATCAGCAATATATTTAATGATGGACAGGTTTATACCGTACGTTTTTTAATTATATTGAAATTAAATAATGTTCCACATTATCTGAGTACCCATCTTAAATACTAAGATGAGTACAATTGCAATATTACAGAAAATAATTCTGCATTTTGGTTTCATTTACCAGAGAATCGCCCATAAGGCAATAACAATATCTCGAAATTCTGAAAAAAAAAAAAAAATGATACAGAATACATGCTGAAGACATTCGAAGATGAAATGGTGGTAGAAACCTAATGGCAAAGACATTCGCCTATGAACCAGAAAAGCACAGTGTTCCAGGTTCAAACCCCACTTACTACCATTGTGTCCATGAGCAGACACTTAACCCTGAGCGTCTCCTGGGGGACTGTCCTTGTAATGAATGGTTGTAAAGTGCTCTGGATAAGGGCTTCCAATAAATGGCGTAAATGTCAAATGAATTTGATATAGACCATTGATATAGCAACAACTGCAGTCCACATATGCAACGTTTCTTTTTGAACAGATTGCTCGTTTCTTGTGTTAGGAATTTTGGAGTGATTTTGTTTTGATGAGCAAATTAGTTCAGTAGTAAGTTTTTCAGCAAAATATTCTCTGCTTCACTGATTTAGAAAAAATTCATTCATGCTTTCATCTCTTCTCAGTTAGATTATTGCATTGGCTTATTTATAGGCCTAAATAAGTCCTCAACTGCCCACTTACAATTTGTCCATGAATGCAAAAGCAAGGGTTTTTAACAAACACAAAGAAAGAAGATCATATTTAACCAGTTTTACCGTCTGTGAATAAGCTTTCAGCTGATTTCAGAATTAAGTTCAAAATTGTACTCAGAAACCCTAAACTCATCTAAAGAGCTGGTCGGGTGGTCCCTCGAACATGCTCATGTCAGCCACATGGCAGCAGTCACAGTGAAGGCAGGGGAAATGTCACAGGAGAGTCTCAGCCACTGTGCAGATGAGCACAGGGAGACAGGGTTTGGGGGTCTTTACCGTGGCTGGGCTAAAAAGGAATGGGGCTTCATGCATGTTTTACGTTAATTTCCAGCTGGAGGCAAAGCACAAAGGGGCGTTCAAGAGCATCATCAGTCTTCAGGCAGGCAACATAGGGGTCAGTAGAAATACAAAAGGGACCATCCAAAAGAGCTAGTTAAGCAAGCACAAACCATTCTGTATATGGCGTTCTGAGTTATGATAAATTCTAGCATCATCACCGATTGCAAGATTTTTAAAGACCACATCCCTGACCCAGTCTGCATCTGCTTCCGGGTGGAACAATCGTCCATGCGCTGCCTATGGGCAGGGAGGTGTACCCAGACTGTGACATCTTAAAATCCAAGGAACATATGGATTTTGCAGCTCCAGCTCCTAAACCTTGAAATACTTTACTAGAGTGGCAAACTAGAGTGGTGTTTGCCCTTCCTCTTAATTCAAATTTAATACCTTGGTATAGCGATCACATACGCTCTCTTAAGAAGAACCTTAACTAAGGCTTTTAGCGCGGCTCGATCAACGTATCTGTCCTCCTTCATAGAAAAGAACAAAAATGATCTCAGATTCCTGTTTAAAACTATAGCCAAACTAACCAGGAATAAGACAGACACGGATACTACCACTCAATATCATCATAGTAGCGATGATTTTATGAATTTAATACTAAACTAGTTACGAATAGAGATAATTAAAAGCACAACAAACAGCTCTGTCAATATTACTATGGAAAATAATCTTCAAATAGCTGACCACCGATTAGAATGCTTCAACCTTCTTAAAGAGCATTAATTAATTAAAATGATCTCATCATCAAATCAATGTACTTGCGCATTGGATCCGCTTCCTACAAGTTTCCTTAAACAAGTAGCACCCGATATTATAAATCCCATCCTTAAAATTATAACTCGTTGCTTAGTATCGGCCATGTACCAACATCGTTCAAGGTAGCAGTCATTAGACCCCTGATTAAAAAGCCGGATCTTGATCGCAGTCAGCTTTCAAATTATAGACCGATATCCAACCTTCCGTTTATATAAAAATCTTAGCAGCTGAGCGCATACCTAGACAGCAACAATATCCATGAAGTACATCAATCGGGATTTAGACCTCATCATAGCACTGAGACAGCGCTGGTTAAAGTGGTTAATGACCTGCTGTTGGCCTCTGATCAGGGACGCATCTCGCTGCTTGTCCTGCTTGATCTGAGTGCAGCATTTGACACTATTGATCACGCTATTCTCCTTGCCAGGTTAGAGAATGTTATTGGGATTAAGGGAACAGCCCTTGTATGGTTCAGATCATATTTGACCAACCGATATCAGTTTGTGGACATCAATGGTGTTTCAAATAGTAAAGTAGAGTTTGGTGTTCCACAAGGTTCTGTCCTAGGTCCATTACTTTTTTCTCTATACATGTTACCTTTAGGCGACGTCATCCGCAAACACGGTATTAGCTTTCATTGCTATGCTGACATCACACAGCTGTATCTGTCAACAATGCCAGATCAGAGGCAACAAAATAGAGAATTGTCTGAAGGACATTAGACAGTGGATGCTCACCAACTTTCTCCTGTTAAACCCTGATAAGACAAAAGCTCTTGTAATTGGGCCTCAAGAAGCCAGGCGTAAACTGGCTGACTACACAATAACCCTGGATAGCCTTTGTAGCCTTTCTTGAAGTAAAGGATCTAGGTGTCCTCATCGATACAGGTCTCTCATTCGATTCGCATGTAGATAATGTCACTAGGATAGCATTCTTTCAGCTTCGAAATATTGCAAAAATAAGACATATAATCTCAATGCACGATGCAGAAAAGGTGGTCCACGCCTTTATCATTGGATTACTGCAATGCATTACTGTCTGGATGCTCTAGTAGGTGCATGAGTAAACTCCAGCTAGTACAGAATGCTGCAGCCAGAGTTCTAACTAGAACCAGGAAATTTGACCACATCACCCCAGTCTTACAATCACTGCACTGGTTACCCATCAAATTTAGGATTGACTACAAAATCCTACTTTTGACCTATAAAGCTCTAATTGGTCTCGCCCCGCAATACCCGAGTGAACTTTTAGTTCTTTATGACCCGCCACGTCCCCTTCGATCAACGGGTGCGGGGTCACTACTGGTACCAAAGTACAAAAGGTCACAGCTGGGAGCAGATCCTTCTCCTATAGAGCTCCGCAGTAGTGGAACGGCTTGCCAGTCAGTGTCCGGGACTCAGACACCATCTCAGTGTTTAAATCTAAACTGAAATCACATCTGTTTTCTCTGGCTTTCTGTTAAAGTCCCAGACACAGTGTCAATTATTAAGTCCACTTTATCACACAGTCCCCCTGTTAAGCACAGACAGTGTTAAATTCACCTTAGTTAGGCTGTCCTAGTTAGGGTACCGGGCCACTGTAGCGCCAATATACCACTATTACCACATATTTCATTATCAGTCGTATGACGCCACCATCTGCGCTGCTTCTGTTTGTGTGGAGTTTTTCCTTGTGCGCAGGAGTGTGATGGGGTGTCAACTGTAGGGTCTGTCAAAGCCCATTGTCCCATAACAGGTCCACTGTTATGATTTTAATATTTTAATGGTCCCCTAATACTGTATCAAAATCAGAATATCTTTATTGTCAACGAGTACAACAAAGTACAACAAAATGAGGTGCAGTCCCTGAGCAGGGGAGGTATCTATAATACTGTAGTAAGAAAGTAGAGCTAGATTAAAAGAAAGACAACTAGCATATTTACTACAATATCTGAAGTCTCATTCTGAAATTTAGCTTTGGTGCAGAATTACAGCAACTTTGATCCAGTCCCACAAGTGCGCCGTTTCAGTGTCTGTAGCTTTAAATGCTAATGAGGAGGAGAGAGGCAGAACGAGGGGGAGAGCGGCCTGTAGAAATTGAGGGGACATTAATTTGTGCTAATTTCTACACTCAATCACCGAGCAACTGCAATGCTTCCCACATGTTCATGCCAAGACAGTTGGGGAGTACCTTTTTTAGGGAGGGGTGGGAAATTCTCTGGCCAGAAAAAGCATGACAAATGGGAGGTAACCTTTCCCCTTATGACGACATAAGGGGACAAATTCCAGACCAATGGTGAAGCAGAATGGCTAAAGCACTCTTTACACCTATCGCCACAGACTGGCTCGGGGAACTCGGATTAATGTTAAATAATCTCACTAAGTGACATTTTCATGTCAGGGGACCTGAAAGTGATTGCCCTCTCGTTCAATATCTCTAGCCACACCCAGACTTGCCTCAATAAATAAATAAGACCTGGCTGACAGAGTGATGAAGAACCTCAAAAGTTAGACATCATGCTGAGAAACAAAGACATTTAGGAACAAATGAAAAATAAGTAACTGAGATCTATCAGTCTGGAAAAGGTTATAAAACTTTTTCGAAAGTTTGGGACACACACTGAGAGTAATTATACACAAATGGTGAAACCATGCAAAAGTGATGAACCTTTCCTGGAGTGGCCGGCCGTACAAAATACAACAAGAAATTACAAAGTGACAGGTGACAGCGCTATATACATATGGGAAGAGTAAGGTTTTATATACAGTGTGTGTGGGTTGCATGCACATTGATTTCAAGGTATTTACAGTAATGGAGGATAGAAGGAAGTCCAGGGGTTAGACTGTTTAGTCTGTGCATGTGCATCCTACAAGTCACAAAAGACCCCACAATGTCCAAAGAACTTCACTTGGCCTTACTTGCCTCAGTTAAGTTCAGTGTTCATGACTCCACAATAAGAAATAGGTTTCTTATCCCTTTTTTTAATCCCTTAATAATAAAATCCTTCAGTTAACCACATTCTGTGCTGACCAATATTCAATATTATTTGACAACTGGAAACATTTAAATGTGACTAACATGGAAAAAGTAAGAAATCAGAGAGGGGGCAAGTACCTTTTCACTGTGGTCATTGGATTTAACTGTTTTTATTTCTTCTTTTTTATTGTTATTACATGTACATGTAGTCTGTCCTGGAAATTCACATTCAGGGTAAGTGAGACAGAAAGAGAAGAGAAAAAATGCACTTCTACCAAGAAGCCACTAACTTATTTAGACACATTGTATGGAACATATTAATAAAACATATTAATATGTTTTATATTAATAAAATGTTATTGAATTAATAAAATAGAAAAGAGTGAATACGAATAAATGTATTCACTTTGGAGATTCCCATGTAAAGATCAGCAAATGACAATTATTAGCCAACTTCTGCCCTGCCACAGATTTGTCAATCTCCATGTCCCTAGCTGGGAATATCTAGAGATTGGAATCAGAGACAAAGCAAGAACCACTGTGTGTGTGAGTGTGTGTGTGTATGTGTATGTGTGTGTGTGAGTAAGACAGAGAGAGAGTTTCCTGCGTGTTACTGACTATCTGCCCATCTGAATGGCCCTTTAAGAGTGAATGAAATTATATATGTGTGTGTGCGTGTGTGTGTGTGCATGATGAGAATGCTAAATGGAATATGATGTAGTGTCAAGACGAGGGACATGGGGAAGGACTGGGGTAGTGACAGGTGGAGAGCAGGGCAGAGATTTTTATTTTAAGGCTGCACTTGAATAATTAAACATGCAGCTCGGCGATGGCCCTCTGACCAACTTCATGCTATTTTAATCTCAGTGAGATGCAAAACAGACACATCACACAGTCAATACCATCTTTACATTTACATATACGGAATTTACCAGACGCCCTTATCCAGAGCGACTTACAATCAGTAGTTACAGGGACAGTCCCCCCTGGAGACACTCAGGGTTAAGTGTCCTGCTCAGGGAAACAATGGTAGTAAGTGTGATTTGAACCTGGGTCTTCTGGATCACCCATCTGACCCGTTATGATGTGTCCTGTCCCATGAACGTGTCAGATTGCATGTGCCTGCTGCTACTGGTTAGTGGGGCACATAATCAGCCTTTAGCCACCCACTGCACTTCCTCATTCTGTGAACAGACTGGTGTAGCTGCTTCTTTGGTGCGCTTATTAGCAGCTCCCCCTCCCCACACTCCAGTTATATAACACCAAGATATGACAGGCCAGAATTCCTCCCACAATGCTAACACTGCTGCAGAGCATTGTGGGCCATGTAGCCCCCCAATCAGCTCACACCTCTGCTGTGTGATCTGCTACAGAGAGCGCTGTCTGGATCTGAAATTCCCTCGCATTCCACATTCTTCTCTTCAACAGAGCCATGCAGTTCCAGAACAAGACTACAGCAAGGCATTTCAGGCTGATAAATTACACTGAAACACAGGATGTTGTAGGACACAGTGGACTGACCTCACACAATCAACATGAGTATAACCCTGACTGGAGGTCTGGGGTGAATATTGACCTTTCTAATTGACCCTTGAGTCTGTTAGTGGCCAAGCTTCCTTGATGGTGGTTTGGACCATTGACAGAACTATTGAACACTTACCTGACAAGCCTGGTAGAGCAACTGGTGCTCAAACTTCTTAATTCCAAGGATTTGCTGGAACATCTCATACAGCTGATCCTTGCTGAGGATCAGCTCGGAGGCAGCACTGGCCGTCATGCGTTGCTGCTGCTTGCGCGGATCCTCATCGCCACGATAGATGGTGTCAAACTTGGCCATCCAGGAGCTCAGGACAGTCTCCTTGCTCAGACCATCAATCTCAGGCAAGCTACGGACTCGCTTCTCAATGTGCCTCTTGAACACCTCTCTGCAGTCAAGAGCAGAAAAGCCACCCATCTGAACCATCTTGGCCACACGGTCACTCTTCAGAAAGACCTAGGGTTAAAAAGAACATGGATGAAGTTGGCATGAGAGTCTGCTCTATAAAATATACAGGCTGATACAATAAAGCAATATCAGATGAAGGAAAACAAGCAGAAATTATCATGAAATTCTTATACCACTGCCTGAATTATGAACGCTTGTAAAATTGAGTTATTTCTCTTATGGTCCAGAAGCAAGGCCCATTGGCAGGTTCCCACAAAGTAGGACCCAAGAGTGCAGTACCACCATCACCACCACCACTGTTTTACAGCTGGGTTTCTGGTTGGGGTGCAATTAAAATTTGATTTATGATGTTACTGCAAAGTTGGGTAGCCCTGGCAGTCACCTTACCCAGAGTTCCTTCAGCCTCCAACACACCATCTCTCCCCTGCCACATCCCCGCCCCCTCTGTGGAGAAGACGGATGGCTCTCTAAACTGTAACCTGGTTCCAATCCAGGCAACCATTTCCCATGAGCCTCTCCGTGCACACAGTCATTTCTCCAGCACAGCCTTCTATCTACTCTATTCATTTTCTTGGCGGCCTCTGCAGTCAGCTTGAGGAATGGGAAGCGTCTTTCCGGGAACTGCAGACAGAGGTCATCACAACGTTTCATGTCACAGCAATTTCAGCATGCAATCCAATCCAGCACACTACTCTGTCCTTCAGGTAGACTGAGACAGCCTTTGTCAGCACATAATACTAATTAGCAAATGGAGAAGAACTGTTGCTTGGGCATGCCCTCTGTGGGACTGTCCCATGCATGGCCCTGAGAGGAAAAATGCATCCACACCTCTTGTTTCGGTATTGCCTATTTCCATTGACTAAAGACATATAAAGAAAGGATATATGGAAGGAATGCTGCCATAAAAAAGGTCAACTGGACAACTTAATTTAACACATTTCTGATGGGGATAGAGCTACTAGTGAAAATTATTGTTTTTGTTAATGCAATGCACATTGTCATTGTCACCACATTGTCACCAAGGGTGATGGGTTGAAAGCAGAGGACACATTTCCTTGTGTGCATGTGTGCTGTATTGCTGTGTATCACAATGACAATCACTTCACTTCCTCCTGCATCTGACCCTCACCCACCTGAACATTAAGGACACATACGCACAAATTCATAGACTTCAGTTCAACATTCAACACCATCATTCTTCAGCACATGGTCGAAATGCTGAGGCCATAACACCTCCCTCTGCAACTGGATCTTGGACTTCCTGACTCAGTCTGTCCGGATTGGGACCAGCACTCTCCACTAGGGACCACTCTAAACAGTGACAGATCTTGTGTGGAGATTGTCAAAGTTCCTCTGTGTTCATCTACAGGAGAACCACTCCTGGACTCTCAACACCAGCAAATTAAGCAGCGTCTCTAGTTCCTTCGGAGGCTGAGGAAAGCCCATCTCCCACCATCCATCCTCACCACCTTCTATAGAGGGACCATTGAGAGCATTCTGACCAGCTGCATCACTGTCTAGTTTGGGAACGGGACCCTACAGCGGATAGTGAAGCCCACCATCTGAGAAGATCATCAGAGTCTCTCTCTTCCCTTCATAAAGAACATTTACCACACATGCTGTATCCAGAAAGCCACCAGCATTGTGAAGGACTCATGCACTCTTCACTCTCCTGCCATCTGAAAAAAGGTACCAGACTGTGCAGTAGCTTCATTCCACAGGCCATCAGACACCTGAACACTCAGGGACTTTCCACTCTGGACTGACACACACACACTACCTAGTATGTTCAGAACATCTCTATTACATTTCTATTATAGCAGCATTTGCACATTGTTACTCTGCACTTTAATGACTAATTTCACTAGTTTTAGCGCTCGCTGTCTGTCTGTCTGTCTTCTTTGTTGTCTGCATGGTGTATTTGATGTTACTCTTGTTATTCTTGCACTGCCTGTGTCCCATCTCTGCACTTTATGTAGCCGGTTTGTCTGTGTCGCACATGTGCAATTTATGTCATGTATTATTTAACATGTTAAAATGACAATAAAGCTCAATTAAAACTTGATTAAATAAATCAATTACAATGATGTTAATTCATAAGGTAAACTGCTAGGCCAGAAAATTTCAAAATGATAAACAATTAAGTCTATTCATTCATAATTTACAAAAGTACTCAAAAGTAATCAAATCAAATGCAATTTGGTACTTTGTAATTCAAATAGTTGCATTACTATGAAATTTAAAATAGGGTAATTCATAATTACATTTCTAAAGTAATCTTCCCAGCACTGCTCCTTAGGGTGAGGCATAATTAATACAGACGTCAATGCTTATCTTGCCACTGAGAGCTACACTCTGTGTGTAATCTCAAATTCTTCAAATGATATAAATATTCATTAAATATGTGACTACTTTTCAAGAGAACCAATTCTGAAACAGCAAGTAAATCTATATAGATCCACTGGTGGGGCTGATGTGGCTTCAACATTTACATTATATTGTGTGAACGTTGTGCTTTTTCTGCTTTATGTTTCATTAAGAGGAATAGTATAACTCTGTAAATAGGGCAAAGTTCATCCATAATTTTGCTGTTCATGGAAACAAATCGGTTATAATTTCTTAATAATAGATAAACAAACATGTCACAGTTCCAAGTGCAGGGGCAGGGCCGGGAACAGACAGAATGTGAAGGGGGCACATGAAAGGGGTGAGGTGGGGTGCTCTAGATTACTGTTGTCATGTAACTGGATTGTCAGGCCTCTAGCCTAAGAAGGCTGGACACACAAACCCCCTGACAAGAAGAGGGGAAACTAAAATATAAAATATTCCTCATCAGATTATACCTAAAAACATAACAGTTACAAATATATTCAAACCCAAATATAACACTTCTCGCTATTTCCAATATGAACAACATGAACAGCATGTTTTACTGTGTCTGGTTGCTCCAGTCGGCTCTATACAGCAGACAGGCTGACCGTGGTGCATGTGGGATCTTCTCTACGAGACTGAAATGGTGAGAAGAACAATGGACTGGTCCCCCACCGACGGCACAGATATAGTTATATTTTTTAGTTGTTACTTATCTCAAAAGTCACTTAGATATTGAAGAAAGAGATTTGCTGCTTCCTTTAAGCCTCCTGCTCATTTTGCTTATCTGTGGGTCAAACCTCATTACAGCAGATTTCTTTGTAAATGCAATAAACGTTCTATTCTTATTCCGCACACATGTTCACCAGAGGTTTTGTTTCAGCTGCAGTACCTCATAGTAGCTCTGGACAGCATTGATGAAAGCTTCATCAGCCACGATTTGGGTGTCTCCCTTCAGGAAGGATTCAAAGCGATCCTTCACTGTCTGAAGCTGCTGCTTTGTGATCTGTGGAAGAACAGAGAACAGTGATGTCAGAGAGACAGAGAGCCTGGCTGTATTTTTAATATATAATATTCATGTATTTTTAACTGAGCTGTATCTCAGAATGAGATATAGTCTGCAGTATCATCCCAGTCTGAGACTCCATTAAAGAAGTGGGGGGCTCCAGACTGATGGTTTAACAGAAGGGGAGCATGATTCAAGTCTGGGTACTCTTAGGTTCCCCTTGAGAGCTAACAGTGTTAGCAGAAGTGTGAAATAATTATTTTTGTTTATGAGAGTCTTAATGTCCTGAATTTCATTGGCCCCTAAGGAATACCAATGAGAGTGACACTGACAGAACCATAAAAAATGACCATGTAATACACACACACACACACACACACACACACGCATGAAAGGAGAAGAATGGTAATCAGTAACACACAAGAAGTGATGTTGTACTGTGAGACACAAGGCATGTTCAGCAACGTATCATCGTATAGCACCACATTTTATTAGAAAATGTACAACAACTTGCTATATAATTTATATTTTATGTCATGTCAAACAAAACATTTCAGAGAAATTCATCATCCAAGAAGATCACTCATTTCTGTTCCAACAAAGAGCCGCATCTGGTAATATGACATTTTTAACATTATTAACATGGACTTTTTTGAGCCTTAACTAGCTCTCTATGGTACTCCTGCACTATAGAGAGCATCCTGCTGGGAAACATCTCAACCTGGTTCAGGAACAGCACCATGCAGGACAGGTGAGCCCTACAGAGGGTGGTTCCATCAGCTGAACGCATCATCTGTACCAAGCTCCCTGACCTTCAATCTACAGCAAGCGGTGCTGGACCAGGGCCAGGAAGATAGTGAAGGACCTCAGCCACCCCAACAATGGACTCTTCTCTCTGCTGCGATCAGGGAAGTGCTTCTGCTCCCTGAAGTCTAACACAGAGAGAATGAGGAGGAGCTTCTTCCCGCAGACTATCCGAGCTCTCAACAACAACACTACATAGAACTCCAATACACTCCAGCACTTTCACTTTCACCCTCAATCACTCTGGACTCAATCCCCCCCCAGAAGTCTTTACTCTTACTCTTGCACAAATTTTATACTTTTTTACTTTTCACTTTATACTTTGACTTCACTCATTTGCACACCTTCACCCTACCAGTTACACATATTTTATGTTAAAGACGTAAAAGTGTAATATTTGGTTTTGTTTGCAATATTTGCATATTGGTTCATTGTATACTTGCAATATTTGCAATATTGTGGTCTGTACAGTCGCTAAAGCATTTCACTGCATATCATACCGTGTATGATTATGTATGTGACAAATAAAATTTGAATTTGATAAGGAGAAGAAGCAAACACTGAAACATCACAACACCAGAGCAAACCTTTGTCTCTTCCATCCACATCCTCTCAGGATGAGTGGTGGGTGTTAACATTTTGCCTGGTTTTCCATCTTTCATGCAGCATTATTCAGCTGCTGGGAATGTAATAAGAAGAAGCGGCTGGTTCTGGTGTGGATCCTGGTGGGCGTTGGCAGAACACTAAACCACTGTGAGTGGGTTTCAGATCACACAGAATTGTCCAGTGGCAATGCCAGCAATGCTGCCATGGGGCAGTGGTGGCCTAGCGGTTAAGGAAGTGGCCCCATAATCAGAAGGTTACATGTTCAAATCCCGATCCACCAAGGATCGTCCCCACACTGTGCACAATGGACCAATTCATACAGATCGCACATGAACGTGGAAGTGATTGTAACTGTGATACACTGCAGCACAGCACACGGTGCACACAACAAAATTTGTCCTCTGTATATAACCAGTGGGCAGCCATGACAGGTGTAAAACTGAGGAGAATAGAGTAAACACTTCTCTCTCTACACACAGAAGCACTGTATTCAAACCACTCCAACTTGATGTTACCTGGCTGAAAGAGGCGTGGCACAATAGAGGTGGAAAGGAGGAAAATATAGAAAAAGACAGAAAAGTCTGAACCAAGCTTCAAACCTATTATTTACCAAATGGTCGCAAGAACAAAGAACAGGACACCGACCCCCACGGACCATCACCACCAAATTGTCACGAGAACAAAGAGGCGTTTGCCTCTTCACAAGGCAAAGTTGCAGAAGTACCGTGGTCCTGCAGAATGCCCCGTCTTACACAAGCGCCCGGGGACGGTGCCTTGCTCATCGTCTTAATGTGGAGAATCTTGACTAAAGGCACACAAAGATCAAAAGAGCATTTTAAAAGCACCAGAAGACCCTGCAGGAACATGTCAGACAGTAAATCATTTCAAAATTAATCGGCAGTTTAAAAATTGCTCCCCTGCCGAGTCCCCCCAAAGGGGCAAAATTACCGTAATACAGACATTACATGTGCACGTACAGTGTTTTGCATGTTGAGGTTGGTGTATGGTGTTGATGAAGTCATTTCCACGAATGTCCCCTCAATTCTATAGGCTCAACCAAGTCAAACAAATCATGATCTATTCAAATCGATCAATGCGATTGCGAGATATGCCTGCGCATAACAGTCCAAAACACGCGATAGACGTCGCTGATTCTGTAGATTCTGAAAGAAGCCCGAACTATTACGACAGAAAAGGTTTAGGGCGGTAAAATAGTGTTGGCATATGGAAAGTGTGTACGGGAAGTATTCAGACCCCCTTAAATATTTCACTCTTTTTTTATATTGCTGCCATTTTCTAAAATATTTCAAGTTCATTTTTTTACATTAACATCAGACCAGAGAGTCTTCTTTCTCACCATCTTGGAGTCCTTCAGGTGTTTTGTAGCAAACTCCATGCAGGTTTTCATGTGTCTTGCTCTGAGGAGAGGCTTCCGTTGGGACACTCTGCCATAAAGCCTCTGACTGCATCTCTGGAGCTCAAGGAAGGTTTCTGGTCATCCCAATTTAAGGATCTTCCATTTAAGGATTATGGAGGTCACTGTGCTCTTAGGAACATTAAGTGCCCCCTGTAGGACTGGGAGAAGGATGGCAGCCATGACAATCGTATACCTTTGACATGCATTATGAGCTGTAAGGTCTTATATAGACAGGGGCGTGGCTTTACTAATCAAGTCCAGTATAAATATAATCAAACACAACTGGACTCAATTGAAGTGGTAGAACCATCTCAAGGATCAGAAGAAATGGAAATATACGAGTGTCTCTGATACCATGAGATATGCATTTTTTTTTTCTAAATATGGGGTGCTGTGTGTACATTAAAGGGGGAAAAATGAACTTAAATGATTTTAGCAAATGGCTGCAATATAACAAAGACTGAAAAATTTGAGGGGGTCTGAATACTTTTCGCACCAACTGTCCATGGTACCACCCATACACTGCAGAAAGTGTCAGGTGTCACTGTGCCTCACAGATTCAAGCAATGGCATGATCCACAATAATGTAGATATAGTTCATTTATTCCATTGATTATTGGAATTATATATACTTTATTTTATACAACTGGTATATTTTTCCATTTCTAATCAATAAAGATTGTTTGTCAGGATCCGGTCCGAAATGGGGGTTAGTCCGGTCCAGGATCCTGGAGTTTCACTGTTGTCCTGTGTAATGTTCCCTAATCGTTTTCACCTGTGTTAATTGTATAAAGCTGCCCTGTTCGTTTCTGTTCGTGGTCAGGTCTTTAATGTTATGTTCCGTGTTCACCAGTGTCTACGTCTCGGATGTCTCCCCTGTCCTGTGCTTCACCATTAAACCCCGGTTTCGTGATGTCAGGTGAAGGCGTCCTTCATTCCTCGTCATTCCTCGTCACTCTTCGTCCTCCTCTCCGTTCACCCGCTGCGTCATGCCCGCATGGACGTGACATTGTTCTTGTTCAGCCAACTTATTTTGCATGTTGTTCTTTCAATGGGGAGCATATATTTACATATGTATTGGGATTTATACTGTATAGTCACAAGTATGGCACATTTCTCTACTAATGTTCCCTGTTCTCTCTTATGTTTGATGTAGGTTGATTATTGTGATTTATTATTAGCTTCTACAGCCCCTCTCAGATGGCCAAACCACTGTAAAAGTGCACTTTCTTCTTCTTTTTCATTTTTTACAGGTTAAACCCAGTCTGGCATTTAGATAAAAGAATACAAATTCACTTTGATTAGGCAAAGCTGAATCAGGGAAGCCTGACCCTAGCGCCAGTATCTGCATGTGAATCAACTGCTTCTCAGAAGTGTAAAAAGTAAATGATATTACGTAACCCTGATTAAGCCTTGCTGTATGCATAGGAAATGAATCACTGGAACACCCTCTGCAATAATGTCCTGCCGGCTGTCTCGCCCCGTCTCTCTCTGTGAATACTTCTTCCTGTGTGCAGCAGTGCTACATGTGACTACATGTGACTGAACACGTGTCTGCACCAGGTCTGTAATGAAACCTGCCATTAGGAAATCTGTCCTTCCACCGCATAATTAATTGAAGTGCTGTGGCAAAATCCAATGAGGAATACCGCTGGAAATAAACCTCCATTTTCAGCGGTTCTGTCTGGCTACAGGCCTGCTATTGATTCTGCCTCAGGCAACTTTTATCAAGATTGGATTGGGGAGAATGATTCATAGACACACAATAAAAGGGATGCTGGAATTCATCAGCATGCCCATCTGAAAGAAGTGGTCATTGGTATTAACGTCTTGGCATGGACACCAACAGCTGCAAGAGGACAAACTGAATATGGGTGGGTGACGGGGACAAAATGTTTAGTAGTAGACTTGTGACTAATTTTTCTGCAGGTACCCAAAAGAAGATAAAAAAAACACACTATTAATAGATCCATAATAAGACCATTAATGTAATATAAGATGATATATGATTGTCATGGCTGCCATCCTTCTCCCAGTCCTACAGGGGGCACATGAACATTGCGTCATCTTAAAAATTGCAAACTCATCATCGAAATGATTCATGTTTTCTAAGCTTTGATACCTTTACTGACCTTGCCACACGTCAAATGACTCTGCTGGATTATCCTTGCCTGTTCCTGTTTGCTCCCGATACTCTTCCATCTCGGCCTCTGAAACTCCCGTATCTTCTATTGTCAACTGCTTACATCTGACCATTCTCTAGCCTGCTCTGGTTGGTTCTGCTTCCTCTGCTACACTATGTCAGCTTCACGACACAAGTGATCAATTCTGGTTCACTAGGACCCCCAACTATGAATACAATCATTTTACTCAAACACACGTTCAGGTCCCACGCTGGTGTAGTGATTTAAGAAGGGCTACATGTGGGGGTGCTACATTGAATAGATCTCGAGTGATGGCACAGTTAACGTTTGGAATTTTTGTTTCTTTATCCTTTATGTTGATGTACATAATGCAAATAATTGTAATTATGAAACTACATCATTGTTTGGGACCTGACTCTTTGTCCACTTCCTCCATGTCTTGAATTTGACCTGACGGGGACAAGATGATCCAAAACCATTTCCATCCGTCTCTGCTGGATTGAGTAATTTATTGCAAGCCAGCTGAGGCTGTGGTCTACAGGGTTATACAGTTCTGTTCTTTTAGTCCTTCCGCATTCCAGTCAACTCTAGTCATTTTTTTTCTAGTCCACAGTTACTGGCATTGCCCTACAATAGCCAAAGTAAAGGTTGCTTTGGTTGCTTTCTTTAGGTGTGGATTGTTTAACTACTGTCCCTATTATAATGTTTTACGATCAAAATAACTTTAATTCTGATGTTTTAAAATGATAAAAGTCTATAACTGCATCCGCAATGCTCATAAACAATAAACTAGTAGCCCATTTGAAGAGAGAGATCTGTTTGGAGACAGTGGAGTATTGCAGTTTGTTCTTTTTAGGGTGGAGCATGAGCAAACACACTGAGGATAAACCAACAATAAGGCATCAATCCAATTCAAAATGGCTTGTATGGACTGCACTGCCGAGCATTCTGGGACCTGGCGGGAAGCTGTGTACTGCACAAAAACTCTGCAAACAGTAGAGCCGTGCAAATGAAACTCACACACAGCTGTACACAGACAGCACAACCCATGAGTACACAAATGCAGCCCCAACACATACACACAAAGTCCAGAACAAACAGAATCGAACAACTCAAGGGCGCCCAGCGAATACTCAGGCAGGTGGGAGGGCCGGGCTTTTAGTTTCACACACACGAACAAAACATTTATACACACACACTTACAGTACAGGCCAAAAGTTTGGACACACCTTCTCATTCAACGTGTTTTCTTTATCTTCATGACCATTTACGACCATCTCACTGAAGGCATCAAAACTATGAATGAACACATGTGGAGTTCTGTACTTAACAAAAAAAGGTGAAATAAGTGAAAACATGTTTTATATTCTAGTTTCTTTGCTCTGGTTACTGCTTTTACACACTCTTGGCATTCTCTCAATGAGCTTCAAGAGGTCGTCACCTGAAATGCTTCTCCAACAGTCTTGAAGGAGTTCCCAGAGGTGTTTAGCACTTGTTGGTCCAGCTCACCCCAAACCATCTGGATTGGGTTCAGGTCTGGTGACTGTGGAGGTCAGGTCTCCACTTTTTTGTTAAGTACAGAACTCCACATGTGTTCATTCATAGTTTTGATGCCTTCAGTGAGAATCTACCAACGTAAATGGTAACACGTTGAATGAGAAGTCCAAACTTGTACTGTACATGCAATCATAGAACAATATAAGACAGCGAGAACACGTCTACATTTGCACACAATACACAACAATACAGTCAAGCATCCTACATGGGTGGTAGTAGCTTAGTGAGTTAGATATTCGCCAATGAACCAAAAGACCTCAATGTCCCAGGTTCAAACCCCACTTATTACCTTTGTGTAATACCAAGACACTTAACCCTGACTGTCTGTCCCTGTCACTACTGATTGTAAGATGATCTGGATAAGGGTGTCTGGTAAATTTAAATTTTATGTCACAATCTAGTTAATCAAATGCTGAGTGATTGTAAAAAAAGTGATTGTACCCCTCCTATTAACATCACGTTGCTCTTGCTTTCAGAAGTCAGATGTATCGGCAACTACGTATTATGTGATGCTGTGTGAATGCAGCAGATGAGGTCTCCAGAGTGGTATACAGAAATGACTACAGTCACCTACATTCTCACATGTAACATCAATGCTGTGTCCAAATTAGCCTCTCCCACAGGGCACAGAGGTCAGAGCACCGGGTCGGCAAAATGTGTTAAATCTATTCAAGGATCTAACAGTGGGCAGAAATAGGAATCGAACCTTCTCAACCTTCTAACCACTGACAGCCATTTTTAATATCACAACCCAAATCTGATCTATAACCATATAAGTCTAATTAAATTGGTACTGGTACACTGATACAGTGTACCATCTTAGTGAAATGCTCTCACATAAGGACAGACCCACAAATTCAGACCTGGCATTACATTCTTGCCCAGTGGAACATCCACTCTCAGGTTCAACAATGAAAAGCATCAGTTTGCACTTTGCACCAAGTATTAGAAAATTCCCTAAAGGTGTTCTTGAGAAAATACACTTGGGGACAGATGGCCGAGAAAACCAGGAAATATTGTATGGAATAACATGTGCTTGGAAGAGGTGAGCCTCGACCCATTTATACCAGATCCCCAGAAAATGGCTTGATTTCCACTTGCATAACAGATTGTAAAAGAGGTGGATTTGCAGATGAAGAAGATGAAGGTGCAGAGCTGGTGTTTCGGAGTCAGATTAAAACAGCCCGTGGTGTTCCGGGGTCACACAGCTCTGTGCTGAAGGGTCTGGCTTTGTAATCGAATCAGGCTGTCAGTCTCAGGCCCTTAGCTGAACACTGCTGACAAAGGAGGGAGGTATGAAGAACCATGAGGAACAGTGATGTGAAGATGGCGGTGCCTGAAAGAGCATCTGAGTGGCAGCTGATCCTCTAATGGCTCGGTGCTTATCACAGTCATTTCCTGCAGCAGGTACTCCAGTATTCCCATTAACACCATATTTGTTAGTGTGTGATAGAGGACTAAAAATGCATTTTCCATTCATCTGCTGCCAAATTTAGATTTCCTTCATGTAGCTATTGCGTTCCATGTTGGGCAGGCTGGCTGTGCTGCTGAGGTGCATGATGGGATAGGTTAGAGTAAAGTGCCTCGACGGGGCAGCTGTTCATGCCGTAGCCTCACTGTGAGATGTGACAGCATTCAGAAACTGGATCGGGGAAGGGGGGTTAGGCCCTGCTGGCTTTTTCACTGGCAGGCTCAGAGAGAAAAGAAGGGAGGATGCGAGAAATGGATGGCAAGACGGGAAAAGGAAGGGAAAATGGGAATAGCTAACCTTCTTACTGCTGGGGTCATTATGTAGACGTGTGTAGATGTGTGTGTTTAAGAAAGATATATGTGTGTTTGGTGAGAGGTGGAATGAAGTGTTTGGATGTGTGTGTGTGTGTGTGTGTGTGTGTGTGTGTGTGTGTGTGTGTGTCAGCATGCATGTATGTGATTGAGTGTGTTTTTGGGGGCAGGGGTGCTGTGTAATCAGTGGAGCTGATATTGATTCTCCCCAGTGGGTGACCAGCTAATCCCCTCCCTGCCTTCTCTGGCTCCACCTTCTCCATCATTTCATCTCCACCCCTCTTAAGACACTCTCTCAGCCTCTCACTTACTGCACATTACCTCACTCTCCCAGTGTCCCCATGGGCTTGGGCTTCTCATGATTTTCACTGATTATTATTTTCTTCTGATTAGTTGATCATGGCTTTCAGTCACTGGGCTACAGACGGCCATATGTATAGACAACAAAATCCATTCTATATAAGTACAGTACAGGCCAAAAGTTTGGACACACCTTCTCATTTCACTGTGTCTTCTTTATTTTCATGACCATTTACGTTGGTAGATTCTCACTGAAGGCATCAAAACTATGAATGAACACATGTGGAGTTCTGTACTTAACAAAAAAGGTGAAATAACTGAAAACATATATATATGAATGGATTTGGTTGACTGTATACCTACTTCACACGTAACTATGATTCATATAGCAGAACCTTGAATGTCTGATTCTCTGAAACCATCTATAACTGCAGTTCTCTCACAGCAGTCACACAGCAAGGAGTCCTGGGTTTCTGAGTCAGGCTACTGCTCCTTTTCACTTTCCAGACATACAGGTGAGTTCAACATGTGGACTACGTCTTCACGCATAGGATAAACTCTAACTTCTAAAATTCTAATATCCAATCCAGGCTAAGTGCATTTTGAAAATGGATGCATGGATAAAGAAAGTTTTTATTGATGAAACAGTAAACAAGGTTGGTGCAGGGAATAATATTCAGGGGGCAAAAGGGAATTATTGCTCTTTGTATAAAAATATTTGTCACATAAAATAGGAAAATCCTCTTCAGAAATAAATAAGAATCATAACAACAACTCCTGTAATGTGTTCATCTGTCATTGCATGAAATAATTGCCCAATTTGCAGTGAATTGACACAGTCATTAGTGTATCAAATTGCATGTTTCATTTAGAAATGTTGCTATCTCATGGGGAAACTCCAGCTAATAGCTATGCAATAAGGTAACGTGGAAATAAAAACAGGAAGGGGCAAATGAGATTGAATAGATGTCTGGGCCTACCATCAGACAGAGTTATCATTTAGAGTGAAATAAGATGGCTGATCCACAGGTAGCTGCTCTGGACTGATTTTTGGTCTTAGTCACCCAATAGTAAAGGGATTCTTTATATAATTATTATAAGGTTAAATACATTTCTAGTTTAGATAAGTATTTAGATATTATTTTAGCATTTTATCAGAATCAGAATTGGCCCGCCCGCCACAGATCCATATTAATTATGTACTGCAGGGTTACAGTTCTTGGAGGACAGCAACACACCTCCAGCTCATTCACAGCTGCATACTGGAGGTGAATGTTTTTTCAATGGCTTCCAATAGAATGTGACAGTCAGTAATTACTCTTTTGTGTTTCTCTTTCATGGGGTCACTGCTCAGCACTTCAAGGAGCAACAGGCTCACCCAGACAATGAGACCAATGGGTCTGTCTTGCGCTGATAGCTCACCCATTACTTTGCATGTGCCAGACCTGCTGTCACAAAAGTCTCATCCAGCACTGCTCTGCTATACATCCACAGCCGTGGAATTGCACATCCAGTGCAGTAAAAAACTGGGGGAAAAGTGGGAGGATGTATGCTTTCAGGAAAGTGTAGTTTTTAAAAAATCATTATACTCCAAATCACAGAAACACAAGGTAGGAGTAAGGCCAGTAGGATGGAGAAAGTCCACTATTCCAAGGGATAAAATCTAACAAGCCCCAACACCATAAATCCCCCAATTCATACTGACAAATTCATCCCATTATTCATAAAACATATCTTTCCCTGCCTGTCCCTCATCAAACCTTCCTTGTCTTGCAACCAGGGCAAATGTAGGTCATGAGTCCGTTGCGTAAAGCCCAGAAGAAGTGGCGCTGGATGTCAGGTTGCAGTACACCTCAGGTACTGTTGTCAACTGCTGGCATGAGAAGACGGTGGCACCATGTCGCAACCCACATTAAACGCTAAAGCACACGGACACACGCGGCCAAGCATTTTCTACTTGAGGTTATATGAGGCATAGTTGCTTCTGTGTGGTACAGAACAGACTGGTCAGGGGACATATTTTACAGAAAATGAATCATACATACTACGTGCATGTCCCTGCGATGTGTCTTCAGGTCACAGCAACATCCGTGCTGGTGTCCCAGGCAGCATATTGACTATGAAATGTACATGTCATATGATAAAAGAATTTAGTTGTGATATTATATCATAGTTCTACGTTGCACGGAATGTTGAATAAAAGACACACAGCAGACTCGTACTCTGACGTAATCAACGGCTGACTTGACTCACTGTAATGAATTATCAGCTCAAACTGCATTATGTGGCCCTCTTGTGACTCACAGAATGGGGTTCTGTCCAGGCACATAATCACATATTGATTATGAGCTCTCTAGCACAGAGACATTGAGTCAAAGTGAAGTGATTGTCATTGTGATACTCAGCAGCACAGCACACGGTGCACACAGTGGAATGTGGTCTCTGCATTTAACCCATCACCCTGAGTGTGCTGTGGGCAGCCATGACAGGCGCCCGGGGAGCAGTGTGTGGGGACTGTGCTTTGCTCAGTGGCACAGTAGAGTGGCACCTTGGCAGATTGGGATTCGAATTACGGGGCCGCTTCCTTAACCACTAAGCCACCACTGCCCACCACTTGGAGATACATGGGTGAAGGTTTTGCCACTGAGTTTGAGCTCTACATGGACGTCTTTTCAGTTTTCATATGGCTTTGAAATGTCACATGACTATTAATGAAGGAAATAGTTGAATCTGTTCAAGGTCATTTGAGTTCACTGTTATTTTGGGATTGTGCAGTAACATCTCCTCCCCTACTTCCCCAGCTGGGGACTGCAGATAATTTAAATATTATACAGATGTAGTGTTGCCGTAAATCTCAGCATGAAGACAAACTCATCACTTGGTGAGTAAGTATGGTAGAAACGGAACAATACCCGAGCAGATGTACAAATCAATGGTTCACCCCTCACCCAGTCTTACTGATGTTGAGTTACTTATGACCTGCCAAAGGAATTGTGCTTGAGTGGGTGAGTGAATTTACATAAAAAGCACAATGCCTGGTGAGTAATGGTAAAGTAGACAAATTGCACTGTGATAATCCTTCTGGGAATGCCGGGCAACTCTGAGAGGAAGTGAGAGTTTAGAAAAAGACAGGCCTGGTGGCTTTGTTTAGACTATTCTCCGTCAAAAAGGATAATGAATTTGCATAGAAAACCAGAGCAGTGGGCCGGCGCCCCGCCCCACCCCGCTCCCAGTGTCCAGGGATGGGCTCCGGCAGTCATGACCCTGATTAGGACGGAGAGGTTATGGATAGTGAGTGAGTGGTAGCATATCAATAATACATAAAACTCCCATCTCCTCTCACTCTCTCTCTCTCTCTCTCTCTCTCTCACTCACACACACACCCAGACAGAAAATTACTGTAAATGTTACTTCCTCTCACATACTTCATATATACACACACACACACACACACACAAAACAAACTAACAACCCCCCAATAATGGTTTCCTGGAAGACAGACCTGCTCCCATTCATGATCACGTGTCTGACATTCTAAGGTCAAATGTTGGCCTCCTGCTTTCCCCCCGATTCCGTCTTCCCACCATATTTAAGTGGACATAGCGCAGAAAGAGTGCTGGACATGTGGACTCGGACATGTGGAACAAAGGCTGGTGTCGATCGGAGCGCATCTGTCGTCTCCCAGTAGGAGTCACCTTGGGAAAGGAGCGCGGGAGGTGGCGCAAACGCGCGTCACCGCCACATTTTACTCCCTCAGCATGTGAAAGCATGTCACTCACGTCACTCGTGTCTTTATTGATTAAGCTGGGCTCTCCAGTGGTCCTACCTTCTGCTGTCGCCGCGCCATGTCGGTCGGCTGCTTGGCGTTGAACGGGTACGCGATGCAGCGCATCACAAACACATAGAGTTGCAGCTTCTTCTTGCGCTCCTCTTCCTCCCGCTGGAATTTCTCCACCTCCTCCTTCTCCTGCTCGCTGACCGCCGACGGGCTCGGGCTGGACGGCCGGGCGCTGCTGCCGCGGCTGCTGGGCTGGAGTCCCCCCGAGCTGTCGCTGGTCCTGCTCGGGGAGATGCGGGATCCGGATCCGGCCTGAGGTGCCATCACCTCTTTGCTTTCTTCCTCAACTATCCCGTCCGATTCCTCCTCGCTGGACGACGGATCCAACATTTTGTCCGTAAATTGCGAGAAATTGCAAAATGGGCCCAGATATGAAGGTCCGTGGCGGCCTTGGCGGTGCTGTCCCACCGAATGGTACTGAATTCGCGGCCACCGCAATCTCTAATCGCAGCCTCCGCTGCTGATGCTGCTTACGTGTTCGCTGGGCTTCATGACCCGATGGCTGCGTGTTGCCAGATGCGGCTTTTTCCCCCGAACACACCGCCTGGCGCTGTAACGAGCAGGGTAAGCGAGGGACTTGAGGGAAACAATATTTATACATTCAGCGTTCGCATATGAAAAAATCAACTACCTGATCTGCTGCATGACATATGATATATTTTTAATAAGCAGAAAAACAATTTAGAAATTATTAATGTTTGAATAAAATATATATTAAAAGAATATAAAGCAAAAAAAATACAAACTTGGCAACCGCACAGGCACCGCAAGACAGAGGGGCGGGGCGCGCCAGATAGGCGGGGCCAAGGTTGAGTGGCAGAGGCCCCAGCCATTGAAAAGCCAGCGATATTGTGCCTTTGAGCCAAACACTCGGCTCGGCTGGGACGTAGGCGCGGAGCCCTGGCCGCGGTGCTGAGCGTCGAGGGGAGCAGACGCACAATGTCTCGGTTGACATTGAAAGTGAAGTGGAGGTGGATCGCGGATGACCTCTGTGGAAAAGATCCGAATGCGCTCGGCTGTCTGACGGAAAATCGCGGTTTTCCAGTCACCCAGTCATCTGACACCTGACACCTCTGGCGCAGGAATATTTTAGATATTTCAAATCGGCGCGAGTGAACAAAATAAAATCAGAATAATTATGTTCCATGTAATACTGCAACAATTGAATTGACTGTTGCTCATCCATGGGGTTGTGCTAAACAAGCCCACATCACGTTCATTCATCCTGCACCATTTTGAAAAAAGAGCCGCATACTGATCCACCATTCAACAAGGCTGCTGGTGTGGTGAACGAAGTGAAATATACCACCCAACAGGGATCTGAGGTCATCTTTTTGGCAAAAAACATTTGATTAACAAAAATGTTTTATACTTGGTTTTATAATGGAATATCATTTTTCACAATTGTTACATCATTAAAATATGATTTTGTTTTTACATTGAAATGCTGGTTTGAGTGCATTTTTAACTAGAAGATGAAGAATCAGCAGAATTGTAATTTGCAGAGATATTTATATAGATTCCTATCATGTTTCAATCAGTTCCTGTATCTTGTTGCAACATGGGTTACAACATCATGGCTCCCAAAACTAAATAAACTTTTATACAGCTTCCGCATTTGGCTGAAATACAGAGATAAAACCAAATTGACAGAGATATGCAAGGGGATTACTGGGCCATTTCAAATCCCATCCCCAGTATAATATCCTATATAATATCCTCCACGGTATCCCCCAAATGAAAAACCTGCAACATTTGGCAATATGGTGGCCTCGGCAGATGATGGAGGCCTCATTGTGTCTACTTCCGTTTGGCATTACCTTACTGTGAATGGACATTTAAGGAAAGTGCTGACTGTTGTGAGGTCTGGAAATTAATTCTGGAAGTTGCTCTGTACTCTACATACACTACCAGTTTGAAGCCACCTATTCTGTGGCGGTTCTGAAGACAAAAAAGTCACATGTTTTAAATCACTGTGTCTTACTTCCATTGTGTCCCTGAACAAGACACTTAACCCTGAGTACACTTAACCAGGCAGACTGTCCCTGTCACCACTGATTGTAAGATAAGATAAAATAAGATAGATCAGATAGATAAGATGATGATTTATTTACATGGACATCTGGAAAATGCAAGAAATATAAATGTAAAGATTTGTTTGTGTTATCCTTGAATGAGTTTCTCCGAAGTTTCTCTGAATCCCCGAAGCTGATATAGACTGAGAGAGCTGTGTAGTGGAGCTGCCATCTAACAGTAGGTCTGTGCTGGTGAATCAGTCCTTCGGGCTTAAAAGAATCAACCGCAGCAGTCCTGCCAGCTTGTGCCAGATGCTCAGAGGAGAGCGCATGTCACATGTTCGCTTTGGCCACAGCTCACCCTCAGTAACTGTGCTACTAAAGGGAAAGTGCATCAGCTCATACTTCTGACTTCAGAAAGGCCGTCCAGCACAGAAGAAGAGTGAGATGTCCTATATGCAGGCCTTGTTCAAGAACAAGAAGCCTTTAATCTGGGAGAGCACCAGATGGGCTGTTCAGCACCCTCCTCCACACCCTCCTCTCTGTGTCTCCAGCAAGGACAGTGTGTTCCCCATTTCACCGTCCTTCCACATCACAAGCAGCCTTCCTCTCTTAGCAGCAAGGGTCACACAGTCGGTCACAGCATTAGATGAGTTAACAGTCTGGAACACACACAACCCAGGAGGATATTTATCTTATGTCTTATTCATCTTATTTAACTTATAATGAGCCAGTTCTATAGAAGAAATACCAATTTCAATAAAACATGACGATCATCGAACTCCACTTCTACTAAGTACATACTACTGTGAGTGGACAGTGTTTGCACCACAATATCGGGAAATTAATGTAGTTTTGTCAAGTGTAAATTACACCCTCCTACACTCACTCAATATAATCATTGCCAATTTATCCAGCTCAATGCACCAGTTATGCACATTTGCCTTGTGGACATATTTAGATGTCCCACTCTTTGACAATTTGATAGTAAATTGTCAATTTTTCAAACAACACAGGCTCGAGCACAAAGCAACAAATATCAGCACGCAAGCATTTCTACCCGCTAATATCACTTTTGTTCAATAAGCAATTCTATTTTTAGATCACAGTCTTGACCCTTGAAGCTTCGTTAGAAAGCTATGTAGACAAAGTGAGGAGACAGGACATGTTTAAAACATATTGTCTTCTAGACCGCTCTGCAACGTTTTTTTCTCTGGTCCCTCAGCTTCTCTTGCACACCCCTGCAGCTACTTCTGCTGCATCTTAAACCATTAATAATTGATTGTTTTTCTCTCTCCTTTTGGTCTGCCTTGGTTTGTACTATGAACTGTGGGGGGGTTGAACATGGCTGAGAAACATGCCTGGAAAGATCTAAATGTTTATAGAGGCTAGTCTGATGCTGGCTTGTCCCTTTTAATGATGGCAGCATTAGAGCTGTTATCATTGGCTAAAGTGATAAGAATGTTACAATACTGGGGGATCTGATGCCAAGCTGGTCCCACTGAGGATGCACCACTGGATTCAATTCAGTCTGCATTTACAAAGGAGTGATTCTTTTGCCACAGGCTTTACCCTGTTTTCTACTTGACATACAGCCTGATCTTGCACGTTAAACAAATGAATATTGAGGTCATGTTTCTTTGCAGTTTGTCAGAAGTACTTTAGTCATTCGTCACCACAGATTTTTCAATCACATCTCACCGTTTTCCATCTTCATGTACATATTCTGGGTTACTCTGTTCACAATTCAATGCAAGCAGTAGGTTTTGCAGGAGAGTTCTGATCCACAGTTGGCACTCAACAGTTTTGAATCATGACCATGTTGTGTTTCCATCAACCGAGGCAACAGAATTGAATTAAACTAAATATTTCAGGCCACAAAGGAGCAGAGCTCGCTGGGACCCGTCCACCGATTAGACCAGTCAGCATAGCGATGACCAGCTTCTGCTGAAATGGGGAGAGATTTGACTGAGCGATGTTGACCACAGTCGTGCCTTACCAAACAGAATTCACAATTTATCAAATTACCACAACCACACCCCCAGCACAGAGACTAAAATAGTACACTAGTAATCATGCGCATCTTGCCTTGGAAATACTTACAAACATCACTATGGATATTTTAATAATTTCTTAAAATGTTCCTTTTCTGGGGTGCAATTATTGTATATGTTAAAACATAGTACAATATTCAGAAGCTTCAATTTATTTGATTCAATTGATTTTCCAAAAACCCAATAGAGTCTGACGTATACACACAGAATATGGTTTGGGACATACAGTTCTCTCAACTTCACTTCTTTACTTGACTTTTCAAGCATTCTCACTCCCTCGTTGCCAACGTCCTACTGCTCGCAGTCCCCCTGAATTCCCCTCCAAGCCCAGACAAGTCCACTCGATCGCTTCTCAGCCCAGCCTGTGACATCTAACCTGCTGAGGTGCAGCATTTGCATGTATCACCAGTTCTTGAACCTGTTGGGACGAAGCAGCGGGGGAGCAGTGGGACATGAAGCGAACAATCAGTGATGTGACAGAAGATGAGGAGAGTGGAGTAAAGAGATACAACTGAGAGCAGATTCTGAAATATTAAAACACTGCGAGTGTGTATTTTCCGCTGTTCCTTTAAAGCTGGGAGATTGATGGAATAAGGTCAGCAGTAGTTATTAGGGGGCGGTGTGGTTGGCAGGAAGTTACTGCAGCTTTTGGATGGGGTATTCCTTACAGTCATTACTGGTTGCGCTGTGAGACAACATACAGCAATGTGTTTGTGAAATAAAAATATATTTCTAACTATTGAGACAAGAGTGTATTTTACCTCACCACCTGAGACTATGTGTTCTCATATGGGGACGTTACAAGCAGCCCTATAATCAGAAGGTTGCATACAGACCTGCCACGGCACCACTGAGCAAAGCACCGTCCCCACACACCGCTACCCGGGCACCTGTCATGGCAAATGGGTTAAAAGCAGAGATGGGAAGAGCACCGTGTTCTGTGCTGCAGTGTATGACAATCACTTCACTTTCACTTTTTGGGTCAGTGGTGGCCTAGCAGTTAAGGAAGTGTCCCCTTAATCAGAAAGTTGCCGGTTCGAATCCTGATCTGCCAAGGCGCCACTGAGCAAAGCACCGTCCCCACACACTGCTCCCCGAGCGCCTGTCATGGCTGCCCGCTGCTCACCAAGGGTGATGGTTAAATGCAGAGGACACATTTCACTGTGTGCACCGTGTGCTGTGCTGCTGTGTATCACATGTGACAATCACTTCACTTTCTTTCTTCTTTACATTTTGGCTTCCATTTACCATAATATTTCATGCTCTTCAATTTAAAACTATTTAAATGCTTTGCCCTCTAGTAGTCAGAGAAGCACTAAACACAATAAAAAATCTCGATGACGCAATATCAGCTGCATTCGTCTGATTTCCCTCCGTGTTCCCTTCAGGACTTTAACATAAAGTGTTCAAAGTGTTCTAAAAAGAATACAATCTTTTAGTAAAAGTATTGTTACACCACTATTGGGTTTTATATGTGTCTTTATATAAGGACACAATATATATTATATAATATAATAGTTTTTTGTTTATGATGTCCTACTAAAAACAAAAGCTTGGGTCTCAGTGGACTAAATGAGAGCCATTTCGGCCAATAAAATATGTTTTCTGGATTCACAGAAATAAATCGAGATCCAAAGAAGAAAGGACAATTTGATGAAGCTGCATTTAGGCAAAGAGATATGAAATACTTACCCAGCCCACTGTTATTACTATCAAGTCCCATACAGTGTACATTATGTTTTTATGAGCGTTTAGGGAGGACTGAGAGATTTATAATAATGCTAATGGATAAGCATAGAAAAAATCCTAAATAAATTCCCCAAACACCCACAGTACTTGTAAACCATTTGTTTACTTTTTTGTATGTAACTATTTCAGAATACCACAAGAAAAATCAAAGCTATGCAGAAACAAATTAGAGGGGTTATGGGAAAGAGGAGGAAAGAAGGCAGAAGGGGGAAAGGGAGACAAAGCGCCGCACAGAAAACACGGCAGAGGAAAAGCGACAGACAAACCGCACACACACACACCAGAGAGGCCGCACACAGCGACAGACAAACCGCACACACACACACCAGAGAGGCCGCACACAGCGACAGACAAACCGCACACAGACACCAGAGAGGCCGCACACAGCGACAGACAAACCGCACACACACACCAGAGAGGCCGCACACAGCGACAGGACAAACCGCACACACACACCAGAGAGGCCGCACACAGCGACAGACAAACCGCACACAGACGCCAGAGAGGCCGCACACAGCGACAGACAAACCGCACACAGACACCAGAGAGGCCGCACACAGCGACAGACAAACCGCACAAGACACACCAGAGAGGCCGCACACAGCGAAGACAAACCGCACACAGACGCCAGAGAGGCCGCACACAGCGACATGACAAACCGCACACAGACACCAGATAGGCCGCACACAGCGACAGACAAACCGCACACAGACACCAGATAGGCCGCACACAGCTACAGACAAACCGCACACAGACGCCAGAGATGCCGCACACAGCGACAGACAACCTCACACATACACCATATATTCCTCACACATCTACATACAAACCTCACACACACACCATATATTCCTCACACATCTACATACAAACCTCACACATACACCATATATTCCTCACACATCTACATACAAACCTCACACATACACCATATATTCCTCCATACATATATCTAGATGCGTGAGGAATATATGGTGTATGTATGAGGTTCATAAGTAAATGCGTGAGGAACATAGGGTGAATGCGTGTGGTTGAGGGAGCAACTTATTAATCGATGTTCAACTAATTAATAGGTGTTTGTATATATATTCATGTTTTTAACTCGACTCAAATTTCGATTTGTGCGCATAAATATGGAATCATTCCACAATTGTGGAAAAAAAAGTGAAAAAGTGAAGCGATTGTCCCTGTAACTACTGATTGTAAGTCGCTCTGGATAAGGCCGCCTGGTAAATACTGTGAATGTAAGTGTAAATGTTCAGTGCTGCCAGATGTTTAAACTGAGTGTCAGGTTGGAATGAGGAGCAGGGGTGTTAAAGTGTTGGTCTTATCACTCTTGTACTCTCTCATCCTGATCACTGTAGTTCAACATGGCACCTCATGGCACGATGACAGAAGGGATGACAGCTTAGTCACCATTCTCTTGTCAGTCACAGCATCCACTGGGTCCAGAGGGCCTACAAGAACAGAGCTGGCCCTCCGGATCAGCCTGTTCAGCCTCTTTCTGTTCCCAGCAGATCACACCATAAAAGATGGCTCATACTACCAGTTATGAAAATAGTCATGAGGAGCGGCCATCACCCTTGTAAGTGAAGTGATTGTCATTGTGAAACACAGTACATCACACGTTGCACACCACAAAATGTGTTCTCTGTATTTAACCATCCCCCTTGGTTAGCACTGGGCAGCCATGAAAGGTGCCCAGGGAGCAGTGTGTGGGGAGAGTCAGTGGCACTTCAGTGGCACCTCAGTGGTACCTCGGTGCTTCGAGGATTCAAACCAGCAACCTTTTGATTATGGGGCCGCTTCCTTAACCGCTAGGCCACCACTGTCCCACCTCAGCACACCAAAAGACCGGACTCTCCCCAGCAGGTACAACCTGCTCTGCTCTTTTTTGTAGGAGCATTTGTATTGTGAGTCCAGTCCAGTTTATGAACAATAATGTATTTATACATCTTTCATTCACCAAAAACCACACCATCAGATCGGCTCCACTCTACTCAAATATACATTTTATATACAAACTACAGCTAATTCAGCATGAAGCATTCATGTGCCATGAGGACCTTTTTAGAGATGAAAAGCAACAGAAATGGTTAAAACAGATTCCCCTGATCAACAATATTTTACTTAAACACTCCAAAATTATTATTCAGGTGTGTATGTGAAGAATCGCCGCTTTACCCCAACAAAGTACACATCTGCCTCCTAGTGGACACATGTTTCACTGCTTATTTTTAATATTATTCTGTTGAAAAAAACCCACAGTGGTCTGCTGGGGTGTAATAACTTGCCCTTTTCACATTAGACCTGAGCACATCTCAATCTCGCGGCCCATATGGCGAGATCACTTTATTTAGATCTATTATTAAGGCCCGGCAATGTAAAGCGCTGAGAAAACATAAACTACATATCCCATAATGCAGGAGCGCCCTACACAGGAAGTTCGGACGGCGTTTAGTTGACTTTGAATCACTTTGAAAAAATTCGAGCTGCTTCTCAACCCATTTGGCGTCGACATTGAAACTGGTCCTGTACAGATTCAGCTGCAGTGTAAAGATCGCGTTTCGGCAAGGCAGCTGAAGCACTGCATTATGGGATCTGTAGTTTGTGTGTTATCAGTGCTTTATGTCTCTGGGCCGAAATAAGTGCCAGTAAAGTGATTGTGATACACTGCACAGCACACGGTGCACACAACGAAATGTGTCCACTGCTTTTAACTATCACCCTTGGTGAGCAGTGGGCAGCCATGACAGGCGCCCGGGGAGCAGTGTGTGGGGACGGTGCTTTGCTCAGTGTCACCTCAGTGGCACCTTGGCGGATTGGGATTCAACCTTCTGAGTGCTTCCTTAACCACTAGGCCACCACTGCCTTTATATAGATCTAAATTATAGCTCTATATAAAGTGATTTGGCACGATGTGGCCAGCAGGGCGTGAGTTTGACACCCCCACTAAATATACTTGTGGTTAAAATGTATCAATTCGATTGGTATAATAAGCTCTTTCTTCTCAAGCATTAATGTATGTCACACTTTCTTTGATCATGGTACTAACAACAACAAAGAGGCAGTGGTGGCCTAGCGGTTAAGGAAGTGGCCCCGTAATCAGAAGGTTGCCTGTTTGAATCCCGATCCGCCGAGGTGCCACTGTACTGTTCCATCCCCACACAGTGCTCTCCGGGCGTCTGTCATGGCTGCCCACTGCACATTAAGGGTGATGGTTAAAAGCAGAGGACACATATTGTTGGGTGCACTGTGTGCTGTGCTGCAGTGTATCACAAATACTTCACTTTAAAAAAACAGACTAAAGACAGCAACTGCAATAATAATGCATCATTGTCATCTAAATACATTTAATTGTTTTGGCTGTTATTTATTTGACTGTTATTTGGCTGTTAGATTAAATAAGACCAATAAGACCAGGTCACCAGTGGTCACCAGAGGGAGCTGAAGACTGACTTGCAGTGCTTAGCCATAGTGTGCATAATACTTTCTATTAGGCTATACTCTGCTAATGTGGACCTGAAAAACAGATTCACTAATGTTTCTTAATATGAAAGCATAGAATAATTATCACAATAATTATGCACTGTCATCCCCAGAACACTGTTAAACTCAACAACAATACACTTCCAGCCTTATGCAGCTCATTTTGCTTGTGTGTCCTGTTTGAAATATCCAACATATCCACTTACAAGCGTCCTACATGATGTTGTCCAGTTATGTCCTGTTCGACCTGTTCATTGTACAGAAAAGTTCTACTACTCTACAGGTTATAGAGCTAACCTGTACAGTATTTTAGTTAGTATAGTTTAGTTTAGTGTGTATATACATATATATTTTTCTTTTATGAGTAACTATGGGGGGGGTCTGTGTGAAACATTATTTCAATACACTGTAAACCAATCTTGAATCTTGAATGAATCTTTCCATTTTCAGGCAAAGGAAGTGGCCTAGCAGAGTTCCCATTCTACATGTGTGGCTCTTATGTGTGTCAGCATGTTATGTGAGACTGGGCCTGTGTCTGGAGTTTGTTGGCGGGGTGGGTGGGCAGGAGGGTGGCATGTGATGGTGTCTCTGCCAGGTACTGGATGGCGCTCCTTTGCCTGGGCTGGCCACCAGCAGAGTCTGTTTCCCTCCTCATTACCTCTGGAACGTTATTATAGAGCTGCTCCCTGGGACCTGTATATGAAATCCATGCAGTTGAAACACATATTTCCAATAAGCTGGTCCTATTGTGTGGGACAAGTGATCAGTGTGAACCGACCCCCATGCTGAGAAGGTATGTTTGTTGTATTTTACTGATACATGTGTTATAAAGATTCCCATACAGCCCACACCTCCTCGCTAAGAGGGTTTTTTTCTAGACTCCCATGCCTGTTTTTGTCCATCTTTAATGTTTATTTAATTAAACCTAATAAATGTGTGCCTTCTGTGACCTTATCAGCATGACACTCAAGGTCTGCTCAGGGACACAATGGTAGTAAGTGGGGTTTGAACCTGGGTTTTTCTGGCTCATAGGCGAGTGTTACACACTAGGCTACTACCACCCCACTTCATGCACTTCATGCACCCTCGTCATCACTGATAAAATCATTGCTTGATTGCCCAAAAAGTGAACAAATCCATCAGAGGGTCAACTTTGTAGGACAGGGGTGTCCCGTAAGATCACTTTACATAGATCTATTATTAAGGCCTGGTGTACTGAAGCACTTAAAACACACAAACTACAGATCCCATAATGCATTGCTTCAGTGGCCTTGCTGCACGTGATTTTTAAACTACAGCTGAATCTGTACAGGAGCACTTTTCACATCGTCATCAAATGGGTTGTGAAGCAGCTTTTTCACCAAAAGCTCAGCGGAAACTCACTGCACTTTTACTGCATTGTTACTGTGCTTTCCCCCTCCAGCCTGTCCCATGACATTGTTTGAAAATAACTTATTAACTTAAGAAAATTTTCTGTGGTACACATAATGGTTAACCTTACATACATTCATACATACATACATAACATGCACACATTTGGGCAGAGGTGGCCTAAGGTGGCGGACCCTTAATAAGTAGTTTAGGGGTTCAAATCCTGAACTGTCAAGGTGCCACTGAGCAAAGTACCATCCCCACACACTGCTCCGTGGGCGCCTGTCATGGTGCCCACTGCTCACCAAGGGTGATGGTTAAATACAGAGGACACATTTCACCGTGTCATCGTGTGCTGTGCTGCTGTGCTTCCCAATGAAAACCACTTCACTTTCACTTCACGTGATTTCACTTATATGTTGTTTATTACAAACACAAATTACTTTATATTTGTGGACAATATTATAATGTTATTAGTTTGTTTATTTATTTATTTAGATTAATCTTATACAACAGTTTCTCTTTATGGACCTGGAACATTTTCCTATCTTTGTGGGAGTATTTGGTCCACACTATAAATAAATGCTGTCACACTAGCACATGCAAACACACACACACACACTCACAGACCCCACATTCCCTGCTCAGATCCACTGTTGTGTCTCACTGTTGTCTGCATTAAGTCTCTGTTGGGAGTAGAACATTTGCGGTCAGAGCATCTTGGACTACTGTAATTTGTTTTCAATGTGTATGGTTATATTTGCACCGGTAAGATTTAATACTTTCTTTCTCTTCTATTTTAATGACTGAAATTGGCTAAATAGGTGTTTATATTCAAATTTACAGAGCCTTGCTTTTGACTGGGATCCGATTATGTTGTTATGGCGAGGTTTATTTATCGTGGGTATAATGATTCAGATTGTGCAGTTTGAAGAGTTTTCAACTGGTGTCCTCAGTGGTTGCAGTGCCTAAATTATTGGTTTATTCTTAATTGGTTAGTGCACCCAATCATGATCTCACAGTAGCCTGAAAATGTCTGTCACTCGGAAATATACAAGATTTCCATCAATTATTTTAACGTTGTACATGCATACACAACTATATTCATTTCATTTTCATCATGTATTTTTATTGAAATTTGGGAAAAATCTATTATAATTCACATCAAACCTGCACTTAATACACATTTGCCACTGTTTGTGAGAACATAAGCATATGTGTTTCTTTGTGTATGTATGTGCGTGTGTTTGTGTGTGTGCAGCAGTGTGAAGTCTCAGCCACCCCTGGGTTTCTCTTGCATAATTGACAATATTTCATCTGTAGCTCTGCAGATGGGCGCTTTGGCTAATGCTCCAGTTTCACATTTTCATGTGGATTCATATGTATGTCACAAATATATGCTTAGTGACTGGCTTGAAAATGTTGATAACAACAAATTATTCTTAGATTAGTTATAGTATATAAAATGATCTTATTTACAGTTGTGTTAGAGCAAATGTATCCTCTGTGATACATGTACTTATCTCTGATTGCAATGGATAATTATTGATTAGCATGTGTGACATCTATTCTCTCCTGTCAGCTTTTCTCCATCTTTGCATTTGCAACATGTGGAGGCTACTCTGGTCAGATGAAGGTTCGAGTGGACTGTGCAGACAAGACACAGAGCAACATCACCATCAGCTTTGCATACCCATTTCGGTGATTACTTCTTCCCCATATCCTTCCCTTTTCTCGTTGATATTTTAAAATGTATAATTCTGTAATTATGTTGGCTTTTCATTCAGTAATGATTTTATGATTGGAGGGGCTTTGGAAACATTTCGCATAAACACACATCAAGGCACTGTGTCTAACTTCTTCTTTTGGTTGTGCGTGACTTTTTTTTTTCTTCTCATTTTTGACCCTAAATTGTCTGTCATTGAATTCTGTCATGGTTGGACCTTGTTGATACTCTGGATCCACGTCTTCCTCTGATTTCCAACTGTGTCCACCCGTGTTTATCTGTATAAAACCGCCTTGTCTTTGTTGGGTCATTGTATGCAGTATGTCTTGTCCTCTGTCCTTATGCATGCCTTGCTCCATGTTTTGTGAATAAATCCCACTTTTAAGTACAAGTCGTGTGAATGTGTCCTCCACCTCTTTGCCAGCACTGGACAATTTCTGTTATTTGTTTTTTAACATAATTTTTTTTCATCTCTACACAATTACATTGAATTAATGGGTATTCTCTGTTTTGTAATAATACTCACGTTCTCAGAATTCACTAATGAAGCCATTTACATAATACAATCAAGAACAACATGCCCTGCAGAGGACATGCCTATGGTTTCTATAGAAAGTCTCCCATCCCTTTTGATTTATTAGTACTAACTGCCTTTGGCCTATTAGTAACTTTTCTTATCAATGCCCCGATAGCTTGGTCATTTAATTAGTTGGATATTCCCATCTAAGCAGTGTGTTGGTGACAAGTTTTATAACCTTCTTCTAACTTCTCCTGCTGACAGAGGGAATTCATTGGCCATACACATGATTCAAGACATGATTAATCAAATCAGGAAACCATCACTCTGTGGTTTTAGTTCTGATTCTGAAGTCCCTATTTTAGGTGATTTTGCCAGTGGACACGTGTCAGTATGGGGACATTGACTGCTTTATGGTTACACACCCCTTACACAATAAACTTCAATGCATTTTAGTGACACAGTTCTATCACTACATTTTGAGCCACATTAGAGTCCTCTTTTGCATCAGACAGTATGTCCAGCCTGTGCACCACATATGCAGTGAGCCTTGGTCAAATATAATTCTGTCATCCCCGACCTGGAGCTGCTATGACCAAGTGGTCTAAACATTATAATTTGGGACAAAAGACTCACTTGCTGCTGAGTTTCTCCCATCCATGCCAAAGTAACAAAGCAAATCAATCACCTGACTGCATAGCTAAAAATGTATGTGTTTTATTGTCCAGTGTCTAATGTGAAAAAAAAACATATTTTCAGAGGGTATAAATATGTAAATATGTAGAAGTTAAATATGCAAATACAGGGAGTGCAGAATTATTAGGCAAATGAGTATTTTGTCCACATCATCCTCTTCATGCATGTTGTCTTACTTCAAGCTGTATAGGCTCGAAAGCCTACTACCAATTAAGCATATTAGGTGATGTGCATCTCTGTAATGAGAAGGGGTGTGGTCTAATGACATCAACACCCTATATCAGGTGTGCATAATTATTAGGCAACTTTCTTTCCTTTGGCAAAATGGGTCAAAAGAAGGACTTGACAGGCTCATAAAAGTAAAAAAATAGTGAGATATCTTGCAGAGGGATGCAGCACTCTTAAAATTGCAAAGCTTCTGAAGCGTGATCATCGAACAATCAAGCGTTTCATTCAAAATAGTCAGCAGGGTCGCAAGAAGCGTGCGGAAAAACCAAGGAGCAAAATAACTGCCCATGAACTGAGAAAAGTCAAGTGTGCAGCTACCAAGATGCCACTTGCCACCAGTTTGGCCATATTTCAGAGCTGCAACATCACTGGAGTGCCCAAAAGCACAAGGTGTGCAATACTCAGAGACATGGCCAAGGTAAGAAAGGCTGAAAGACGACCACCACTGAACAAGACACACAAGCTGAAACGTCAAGACTGGGCCAAGAAATATCTCAAGACTGATTTTTCTAAGGTTTTATGGACTGATGAAATGAGACTGAGTCTTGATGGGCCACATGGATGGGCCTGTGGCTGGATTGGTAAAGGGCAGAGAGCACCAGTCCGACTCAGACGCCAGCAAGGTGGAGGTGGAGTACTGGTTTGGGCTGGTATCATCAAAGATGAGCTTGTGGGGCCTTTTCGGGTTGAGGATGGAGTCAAGCTCAACTTCCAGTCCTACTGCCAGTTTCTGGAAGACACCTTCTTCAAGCAGTGGTACAGGAAGAAGTCTGCATCCTTCAAGAAAAACATGATTTTCATGCAGGACAATGCTCCACCACACGCGTCCAAGTACTCCACAGCGTGGCTGGCAAGAAAGGGTATAAAAGAAGAAAAACTAATGACATGGCCTCCTTGTTCACCTGATCTGAACCCCATTGAGAACCTGTGGTCCATCATCAAATGTGAGATTTACAAGGAGGGAAAACGGTACACCTCTCTGAACAGTGTCTGGGGGGCTGTGGTTGCTGCTGCACGCAATGTTGATGGTGAACAGATCAAAACACTGACAGAATCCATGGATGGCAGGCTTTTGAGTGTCCTTGCAAAGAAAGGTGGCTATATTGGTCGCTGATTTGTTTTTGAATGTCAGAAATGTATATTTGTGAATGTGGAGATGTTATATTGGTTTCACTGGTAAAAATAATTGAAATGGGTATATATTTGTTTTTTGTTAAGTTGCCTAATAATTATGCACAGTAATAGTCACCTGCACACACAGATATCCCCCTAAAATAGCTAAAAATAAAAACTACTTCCAAAAACATTCAGCTTTGATATTAATGTTGTTCAATAATAAAATTATTCCTCAAAAATACAACTTTCCTAATAATTCCGCACTCCCTGTAATATAGTGACCTAAGTGTAACTGTGGAACTGCCTCTTGTGGTTTTAATAATTAGTTGTATTATTTAATAATGGATTGTATTATCAGTCAATTCTCCATCTGCCAGGTTCCAACTGGTGCATTTCAACGCCCCCCTGTGTGAGCGGAAGAGAGAAGAGACTGTGTTTTTGGAAGGAGATTTCTCGACCTCTGCTCAGTTTTTTGTCAGCGTCTCTGTCTTTGCATTTCTTTACTCCCTTCTGGCTACAGTAGTGTACTTTTTCTATCAGAACAAATACCGTGAGAATAACAGGGGACCTCTCCTGGTGAGTATGGACATTTTTTTGATTTATACGAATGTTACTTTCAGATATCAGTCGTCTAGATTTACATGTACAGTATTTGGTAGATGTTCTTATCCAAAGTGACTTCAATGTGTCTATCACTGTAATTCTTCATTTACTTCACTAGGACCAAATATGAAAATATCATTAGTTTAATGACTCTGAATCCTTATCTAGATGTTTCTTTTATGTATGACTCTAACAGGACTTCTTGGTGACTGTGATCTTCTCATTCCTGTGGCTGGTGAGTTCATGCTCCTGGGCGAAGGCTCTGTCAGGAGTAAAGGAAGCAGTGGGAAACAAACAGATTCTGTTCCTCATGTCTGCCTGTAGGGATTCAGGCAATGAGTGCAGTATTTCAGACATGCCACTTTGGTCCCGTCTGAACACATCAGTGGTGAGTAAATTGAATACATTGTGGTGACCCACATGTGATGCCTTTTAGCATACTTCATACTACATGTAATATTTATCCAAAAAAAATCTCTTCAGTCAGGGAACATTTTAATTGTAAAATGTCTTGGCTGACTGAAATGTCATCTGGTATATTTAAGATTTTTCATATGGTCCTCAAGTGCATTGCTCCTGTGTTTGAGTGGCAGCCATGCAGCTCTATTTGAAAATGTACAGTAAATGTACATGCAAAAGATGCATCTTTGAAATGGCCCTGGCAATGAAGCATTTCACCCACACAGGAAGGGATAATTTTTTAAAATGTATTTATGTCATGTTGGAAGAAGTGGGTGGGTGATGCTCCCTCTGCACAGGACCATCTCATTTTGGACATCTCTGCTCTGTTTGCACATTCCTGCACATTTTGCACATGTTTGTCTTGTCTTCCTTGTCCTGTATGAAATATCCAACATATCCACTCACTCATCCACTGTTCGACCTGTTCATTGTATAGAACAGTTCTACTTTATGTACAGTATTTTAGTTAGTATAGTTTAGTTTAGTGTGTACATTTTTCTTTTATGATTGCACTAAACATTATTTCAACACACGGTATACTGTGTAAAGAATGAACGCACTTTGATTAAACTCTATTTCATTTTGAAAAATTTCTTTAAACACATGGACGACAGTGTATATAGATGTACAATACAGGCCAAAAGTTTGGACACCTTCTCATTCAATGTGTTTTCTTTATCTTCATGATCTTTTACGTTGGTAGATCCTCACTGAAGGCATCAGAACTATGAATGAACACATGTGGAGTTCTGTACTTAACAAAAAAAGGTGAAATAAATGAAAACATGTTTTATAATCTAGTTTCTTCAAAATAGCCACCCTTTGTTCTTCCCAGAGGTGTTTAGCACTTGTTGGCCCCTTTGCCTTCACTCTGCGGTCCAGCTCACCCCAAACCATCTCGATTGGGTTCAGGTCCAGTGACTGTGGAGGCCAGGTCATCTGCCTTAGCACTCCACCACTCTTCATAGTTTTGATGCCTTCAGTGAGAATCTACCAAAATGTAAATGGTCATGAAAATAAAGAAAACACATTGAATGAGAAGATGCGACTTACAATCAGTAATTACAGGGATGACACTGAAGGACACAATGATAGTAAGTGGGGTTTGAACCTGCGACTTTGTGCTCTTCTGGTTTATAGGTGGGTGTGTTAACCACTAGACTATTACCACCTTTATATAGTAAATTTGTAAATTTACCCCAGACAGACACTAACGTTTCATGCATTCAAGTATGCTGACATAGACTAGTGGTCGTGCAATTCTTTGTTGTCAGACAAAAGATATTTTAATATTAATTAGAGCTGACAAAGATCTCTACAACCCAACTTGATCAATATGTGTAAGACATATTATGATGAGGACATTAGAAAAAAAAGTGTCTAACATATTGACATCATTATATAATATAAATGCCATCATAAAAAATTGTATTTAATGACGTGCTGCTTTTCCCCTCATCCGCTAGGTTTTTGGATTTCTGAACTTCATTTTGTGGGGTGGCAACATCTGGTTTGCTTATAAAGAAACTGGCCTGCACAAGCGTACTCAGAGATATCCTACAAGAATCCTATCTGAAAAACAGAGGAGCTTCAGCCAAAGGCAGTACAGCCAGTGCAGCTTCGACCAATCGTTTGGCCAACAGCTTTATCGGCAGGTTAGCTTTGACCAATCAGGGGATGGCTTTGGCCTGGCACAAACAAATCTAGTACAGCCACCCGTCTTCGAACAGGTGAGCAACCCAAACTCCAGAGGACCACTCATATTTATTAATGAGATGTAAGTACCATGGAAAGGAGCACTCATTATTCTATTAAAAAATATATGTTGAATTGGAATCTAACTGTGGCCTGTACTATGTGATGTCTGTGGAGTGGATATATATTTAATTATTTTAATAGATGATTCCAGATTCACTTGAAAGCATTGCCTTGCTAAGCATTGTCAACCCCACAATACCACAATACTCGAAATCTATATAGAAGCTCCACAAGATGGTTGAGTTTGCTGGTTTTCTCAAGGAAACTTAGTGCACATGCATTGTGGTCTCCAAAGACTATTATCCCAGCCTGTATTAAATACCTAATAACACATTTATTTTTGATGTCGGCTGATTTTAATTCATTGATCCCTCAAAACTGCATAAATTGATCAGGATTTTAGCATTACAGTATTCTTAGCATTACAATGCTTTTAGGGTGCTGGTTCAGAAATGTTAATTAATGGTAAATAGTTAATATTAATCTTCGCTGTGGTTCAACATTTATTGTAATATCATTAATCTATAGTATTAATATTCTAAAACTGCTGTTTCTGTTTTGACTGTGTTAATCATTACGTACTTGATAAAGAAATTCAGTGTATTATGAATAAAATGTTAAAGAACTGTGTTAAGTTTTAAATGGTTTTAAAAGAAAACCACATTTCACGAATTTGGATTAGGGTTACATTCAAGCAAAGAGAATTTTTTAATATCGCATTTTTTCTGTTTTAGTTTTCATAATACTTTAAGAAATGCTTTTCATCAAGACAGAAGAGTCTAACATCATGGTCCAAGTCAAGGTTTATTAAGAAATGAGTAAGGGATGTGTCCTCACAATGGACAGGAATCCAGGAGACAGGAGTGACACCCACACTGCTGTGCCACAGGGTCATTTAATAGCTACTGCACCTCGTTTTCACTATGCAACATGCAAACAAATTGTGCAAGCACTGTTTCATCTAAGGCAGGACATGTAAAGGTCATAACAGCCCCAAGCACTAGGTGTGTTTGGGTGTGGCACTTTTAATAGTGAATATGATGGGTGTCAGAACACAAGAAAGAGATAAACAGGAATTGAATATTGTAATGAGTTTAAGAAATGTTGAAATAACAAATATTCATATCACGCACTACAGGAAATTGAAGACAGGAAATATACAGGAAATTATGTCTTCTTACAAAACAAGAACTGCAGTTATAATGAAACTCTAATTCAATTCTTAGAACTTAAAAAAATAAAAAGAATTAGGTCTGATCTTTTAGATAATGCAACCCAAGCCAATTAAACTGCAAAGGGTAATTGGCTGTAAGGTCAGATCGGCACACACACAGCTCCTGTCTCTAGATGTCCTAGTGAGAAAGAAAGAAGATGATAAAGCCAGCACCACACAAGCATGCAACACAGATCTATAAATACCCTACAATATACCACGCCATGTTGGGGACGACCAGTACACACCAAAATAGTGCAGCCCCCGGCAGAGGAGACCTATAGCCAAATGTGGGTCTGGCCTTGCACAGAAGCAACCTACACAGAAACAAAGAGAGAACAGACTCCTCTCCAAACCTGACCAGAATTCCATTTTGAATGGTTATTAAAAGACAAACAAAGCAACCAAACAAGAAAACAAATCAACCAACAAACGAAATATAGCTGAAACGACAATAAAACTCACTTGAACAAGAAATTAAAGGCATAAAAATCTCAAATCTAATTAAACGCAGAGGAACAAATAAACACTTTCTGATCAGAGGTAGCGTAACAAAATAAAGGCATTTCATGAACGAGTGAATGACAGCATCCAATGAACACTTAATTTCCAGCAACTCAATACCATCACTAACAGTATAGATATTAACGTGGTGCAGGCAGAACATGCTTCTGGCACCCATAATAACACTATATACATTTCAAATCCAATGTTGATGAATAGATGTGCTAGAAGTCACTGAAAATATAGAGCTACTATTAAATTATTAAACAAATAATCTCCACTTATTAATGGACATAGAAGGACATTTTTAATATAACATAGAAGCACAGGTTGTTAATATTTGGAACTCAGATTCGTGGTTGGAATTTGCGTACACTCCTCCTTGAACCGTCTCCTTATCGTAATGGAGGAGTTTGAGAGCCCTAATGATCCTGGGAGCTATGTTGTCTGGGGCACTTGGTGCCCCTGGTAGGGTCTCAAATGACAAATTGGTCTTACATAAAGGGTAAGTGAAAGAACGGTTCAGAAGATCTTTCATGGAAGGAAAAACAAAGAGCAAGTGTACCCGGCCTGGAGGGCTACTGGGTTCCCACCCTGGAGCCAGACCTGGGATTGGGGCCCGTGAGCGAGCGCCTGGTGGCTATTGGAACATGGAACGTCACTTCTCTGGTGGGGAAGGAGCTGGAGCTTGTGGAAGAGGTGTAGTGGTACCAGCTAGATATAGTCGGACTCAACTCGACATATAGCATTGGCTCTGGAACCCAAGTCCTTGAGAGAGGTTGGACACTCACCTTTGCTGAAGTTGCTCCGTGTGAGAGGCAGAGGGCTGGGGTTGGCTTTTTGTTAACCCCAAGACTCTCAGCCTGTTTGTTGGGGTTTACACTGGGGGACGAGAGGGTAGCTTCTCTCCGCCTTCGGATCTGGGAATGGGTCGTGACTGTTGTTTGCGCTTATGCGCAAATAACAGCTCAGAGTACCCACCCTTTCTAGCACTCCCTGGGACAAGTGCTAGATAATGCTCCGACTGTGGACTCCATTGTCCTGCTGGGGGACTTCAATGCTCATGTTGGTTGAATGTCTGGTTGACAGTTGAATCTCTGGCCGTGGAACTGCTGTGGACCAGCTCTTTACCCTTGCTAGGGTGATGGAGGGGGCATGGGAGTTTGCCCAACCAATTCACATGTGTTTTGTGGATTTGGAGCATGCTTATGACCGTGTCCCCAGGGGCACATTTTGGGAGGCGCTCCAGGAGTATGGGGTGGATGGCCTTTTGTTAAGGGCCATTCAGTTCCTGTACCAGAGGAGCGTGAGCTTGGTCCACATAGCCGCCAGTAAGTCAGACCTGATTCCGGTGAGGGTTAGACTCCACCAGGGCTGTCCTTTGTCACCAGTTCTGTTCATAACCTATAGAATTTGGACAGAATTTCTAGGTGCAGCCGTGGTGTGGAGGGTGTCGAGTTTGGTGGCAGGAGAATCTTGTCTCTGCTTTTTGCAGATGATGTGGTCCTCCTAGCTTCATCAGGCTCTTGCTGGGTAGGTTTGCAGCTGAGTGTAAAGCAGCTGGGATGAGGATCAGCACCTCCAAATCTGAGACCATGGTTCTCATCCGGCCGAAATGAGTTTCCTCCGTAGGGTGGCCGGGCGCAGCCTTAGAGATAGGGTGAGGAGCTCGGACATTCGGTAGGAATTCAGAGTAAAGCCGCTGCTCCTCCGCATCAAAAGGAGCCAGTTGAGGTGGTTCAGGCATCTGGTCAGGATTCACACAATGGCTTTCAAAGTGGACATTCAATTGCTCAAATTCAAATACAAAATTGTATTTGTCACGTACACAGTCTTACACGGTATGATATGAAGTGAAATTCAGATCATACTTTTGCGAGTGCTATTGACCTCAATATTGCCAATGTTGCAAGTATTCAAGTGGAACCAATATGCAAATATTGCAAACATAACCAAATATTACAATGTTCTGTTTTTAAACATAAAATATGTGTAACAGGTATGGTGAAGGTATGCAAATGTGTAAAGTGAAGTGCAAAATTCTCTGGAGATTGAGTCCAGAAGTGATTGAAAGTGCTGGAGTGTATGTAGTGTTGTTGTTGTTAAGAGCTTGTATAGCCTGCATTCCTCATTCTCTCAGTGTTGGACTTCAGCTGCATAATCAAATCCCATAAGGTTGCTAAGCAAATGGCAAGTAGCATCCTGGTGGGCGTGCACAGAGTCAAATAGCAGCCCTTTAACAACAAGATGTTTTTAAAGCAGGTTGCACATTCTGAAGCCACAACATTATACTCACTTGTACATGTGAATATTTAGCAGAGCTGAAGCCACCCCTTTCCAAAGGCGCAGTCTTGATCTTGTCTAAATTGGCCAATGAAGCAGCTCCTTATCCACGACACATGATAATTAAGGGGTGCAAAAGATGCAATTAGACCTTTTAACTCGTCAAAAGACCCATCTTGGCCCAACATCAAATGCTCAGTTCCACAGACCGACTACCGCGATGGTAACTGCCTGCAGGTGCCTGACACACATTAATACTAATGCCTCCAGATTGCAACGTAGGTGTCCTTTTCTGTTTACAGCTGTGGCCACCATGACAACGGTGCCAGCAGGAAATGAAAGGTTATGTTAAAGTATGTGCCACAGCTGTTAAGGCCAGAGACAAGCTAGGGAGGGTGAGGATATGTATGAACAGCAGCAGTTGTTGTTTTTATTTATCAGCAGCATTCAAATGAAAAAAAAAAGAAAAATGCATCATTTGCAAAGTGAAAGTAACAACTTTATTAAAAGAACATATTGAATTGCTGTAATTAAATAAAAACATGCTTGATTAATAATGTATGTTTATATAGCGAAATTTATAGTGTTGAATTTATTTCAATTGTAATAACAGCATTTAAGATTAAATATAGAACTATTCAGACATTCCAGTCAAACTAAAATCATTAAAAAAGTCAGAACCTTTTTTCAGTTTGCCATGTAAGCAATTTCACTTAGAATTTAGCTTTAAATTTGGATAGGAACCCAGCTTTAAGTTCAATTGGAAATTCAAGCTGACACCCGGAAGTTGGGGGAATAGAAGTCAAGTGCAGAGCTCATCCTCACGAACGAAAATTACGGTTTCTGTGAACTCAGCATAGTGCACAAATTAAAGTACATTCACAGGCTGCAGGAGCGCATAACACAATGGTTCAAACGGTAAGCACTACTTTGTGTGTTAGTCCTTTTGTCTTTCTTTCAATAAATGTTCACGTCTTTATTTCTGGAACACATTACTGTTTGGATAAAATGCTGAAATTGTATGGTCTTCATACACATTAAAGTGTCATATTTTTATAATCAGTAAATGTTCACCAGTGGGATTTGAGACATAATCTAAAATTTGAGGATCTCGAAATCAGTTGTGATGCGGTGGCCTCATTGGAAACATACATTTCATTATTTTTATTATTACTAATGGTGGCAGTGGTGGCCTAGCGGTTAAGGAAGTGACCCTGTAATCAGAAGGTTGCCGGTTCGAATCCTGATCTGCCAAGGTGCCACTGAGGTGCAACACACTGCTCCCCGGGCGCCCACTCCCCACACACTGCTCCTCATGGCTGCCCACTGCTCACTCAGGGTGATGGGTTAAATGCAGAGGACAAATTTCAGTGTGTGCACTGTGTGCTATGCTGCTGTGTATCACATGTGACAATCACTTCACTTTGTTTTAATGGGCTTTCCTGTGCACGTAAACTCATGTGGGTTTGTTCTTTTCATATTAAGTAATACGAACTAGTTTTAAGAAACCATTTTATTTCTTCGTCCATTTGTGGCGCCCCCTGGATGGATGGCATCCTTAGCACTTGCCTATTTTGCCTATGCCTGTTCAACTTTGTACAGTCCATGACAAAAGTCTTGTCACTTATCTATTTTGTAGAAACACCTTCTATTAACCTGACTTTTAATTAATCAGTTGGTGTTAGAAATAACTTATATGAAAAGCTAAAACTTAATACATTGAAATGAAAAAAGATTTATCATTTAATCAAGACAGAAAGGTCACATTTTGGCAAGACAAAAGTTTTGTCGCCTATACAGGCTGTGAGATCCAAATTTAATATCTTGTATGACTTCCATGAGTGTGAAGGACTGCATCCATGCGGTTTGGTAAGGATTCATACAATTTATTGATGAAGTCATCAGGAATAGCAAAGAAAGCAGTCTTGCATGCCTCCCAGAGTTCATCAATAGTCTTTGGTTTCCTCTTCCATGCCTCCTTTTTCATTCTACCCTACACATGCTCAATGATGTCTGGTGACTGGGCTGTCCCTTTAAAGGCTAGTCCCTTTAAATGTAATTCTCTCTTTTAAATTAGCACAAGCAGATTATCTATCATCATTGACATCACCCATGGAAAAAATAGTGTTCCCTTGTTCTTGATACACCATACTTGATTAATCTCAAAGTTGTGCCTCCATCTTGTGGTAGCCTTGGAAACTTCATCACTTGACCCTAGAACAGTTGTATCTGTCCTTGGCTAAACAGCTTTTTAGATGGAGTTATCTAGGTGAGGATATCTAGGATTGATTTTGGATTGATCCAAGTACGAATAAGGATAAGAGCTGATTGTGCACACAAAGTATATCCTGTACAGTATTGCCTCAATTCTAGCCCATTCTGTACCCCCTCTCCTTCTGCATACCCAATCCTCTCCCCTGTACCAGGTTCTTCACCCTCAAAAAAAAACACTACAATATGTATGGATCTAATACATGCACGATAAAGGCATACATGTAAATGTGAAGGTCACTGAAAATAGCAAATAATTTTTAAAAAATCTGCACAAATATTACCTCAATTGTGTGGAGACCTAAAAGGGCAAGAATTAAATAGATTAATACATACAAATGGAAATAATAATGAACTCCAAAATGAACTCCAATTACCTCAATAAATTCCTCTGCTTTCAGCATCCCCAACTTTGATGTAGTATTTACAAAAATATGGTCTCAGGAGACCATCTGTGACTATATACAGGTCTTTTTTCAAGAATCACTTTATGGGAAGGTAGACCTGAATTTGGTAAGTAATATTCTATACCTATATCTTTGACCATCTTCTTCATTCAGCACCCTCATGACATGAGATGATTACTAGATGATTACTAGTCACTGAAGATGTAGACTTTTCGTTTCAGTCATTTGAGCCTTTACCCCCTTTTGCCTGAATACATTCAAGGCCAAATTATCAGCCCCCCAGTAATTATGGAACATTTTCCTAAATTTCTTCCCAATGATTTCAGCATTAGTTAAACATTTTGTGATCAAAAATATTAGCCCATGTGAATGTTTCCTTCAAAAACATCTACAGTAACAAACCAATCAGCTTTGAAACCACTTCCTAACAATATTCAATCAGCATAAAAAGAATCCAAGGATCAGGATACTTGAAAACATGAGAGGGACGATTGTTACTCACCATGTCATTGACAAAGGAAATCAGTCTGGAGCTCAGAAAAAAGATAGTAGAGACTTGTGCTAAGGGGGAGGCTCCACTGCCATCTTCAGGAAGAGAGGTCAGAAAAGCATTGGAAGGTTATTTTATACAAAACAGCATGGAACCTGCTCAGTGAAAGAAATGGTCATCCCTCAAAAGAAAGCGTAATGGAATATTATCTAGATGTTGTAAAACTGTGGAGAATGGAATAAAAAACTCTCTCTCTACTTACAAAAGCGCTGTATTAAAAAAAACACTCCAACCTGATGCTACCTGGCAGAAAGAGGCGTGGCACAATAGGGGTTAAAAGAATGAACAGTTTCTAATTTATTAACACCAGTAAATTATTATTGCTGTTACATGTGAATATTGCATGTAAAAAGGTACCAATGTTACAGAAAGAGAAAAGAGAGAGAAAGAGAGAGAAAAGCCATGAGAAAAAAAGACTCAGGTACTGATGGGAAATTGCCCTCAGCTCCCGATGGAAAAGAAAATGGAACATTCTTTATACATTTGACCCACAGGAAGTTGTCACAGACCAATCAGAATTAGTTGTTTCTGTCGTCATGCCCTCAAGAGTCTCCCGTCTGGGGAAGACATAGAGAGCAGGCGATCTCAAAAAACATGGCTGGCGCTTCACACCTATTATTTACCAAATGGTCGCAGAAGTACCATGGTCCTGCAGAATGTCCCATCTTACGATGTTAATGATGGGTTTGAGAACTAAAAAGTAATCAGCAAGATCCCAGAATGGTTGCGTGAATGGTCTTCACTTTTAGACAATTCCACCTGTAGCATTGTACCCCGTACCAGTTTTAAAAGTGAAGTGATTGAAGTGAGTGATAGTGTTTGGTCACACGGGAGACGTGGGTGTCGGAGCAGCCTGCTCCCAGCACTAATGTTTTAGATTACATCAGTGCGTATCGGGAACGCCTTCATAAGGCGTGTTCGGCCTCATTGTCTTCAGCCCAGAAGGACATGAAGACTTGTTATGATAAAAAAAAAAACTGTTTCCCGATCTTCTAAGTCTGGTGACCAGGTTTTAGTTTTACTGCTTATTGTGGGATCTGCTCATTTGTGGGTCCATATGTAGTGGATTTGAAGTTGAGTGAGAGCGAGTATGGAAAGGAAACGGAAAACTCGAGTCTGCCATATCAACATGCTGAAAAGCTACGTTGAGTGAGAGAACGTGGTGGTACAAGACAAGGCTGAGGAACAGGGAAAACCTGTTGTCTCTGCAGCATCAGTTTCTGTCCCTGTTACTTATTCTCCAGCTGAGGATGGACCATATTTGCGTGATGTCCCTGTAGCTTCACCCCGGCTGCAAAAGTGAAGTTCTGCAGGATTTACAAGCTTATCTATCTCATGTGCCTGCAGCAGACCGCAGACAAGTTAGAGGGTTAATTCCGTCACATGCTGCTTTGTAGGTACGTCTGTCATACAACATGACGTTGACGTTGGTGGTCATTCTCCCGTCAGGCAGCACCCGCATCGACTGAATCCCATGAAGCGAGCGGTGATGCAGGCTGAAGTGACCTACTTGTTGGAGAACAAGCTGGAACATCCCATAAAGATTGGAAATCTAATGAGAAGACACTTTAATGGCTGCCATGGTTTCATCATGTATGATCTACATGGTTCCTCACCATCCACCACTTGCACCCTCTGCAGGGGTGCAAGTGCCTTTAATTATGGGATGTTCTGGGCTTGGATCTGTTCTCAAGTCTTTTTGTGAGCCTTCATGACACTAATAATTATGTTAACAAATGTGGAGAAGCAGGATTACAATTAGGGCTTTTAATAATCGATTCATCTGTCTTTTTTTTTATTATTGATCGGCAAATCAGATTAAAAATACAAACAAGAAAAGCATTAATTTCCAACCCTTTATTCAAAAACAGAACTAAAATCTTTAGAAAATGCACAAACATGTTGCTCCTTGAGCTGTTATAATAATAATAAGATAAAATACAAATGGACTAACACAAAAAACATACACATGTATGCTTTACATCTGCCAAATATATAGACTTTTAAAAATACATTTACATTTACAGCATTTACCAGACGCCCTTATCCAAAGCAACATAAAACCAGTAGTTACAGGGACAGTCCCCCCCTGGAGACACTCAGGGTTAAGTGTCCTGCTCAGGGACACAGTGGTATTAAGTGGGGGCGAGTGTGTTACCCACATATACCCACAAATAAAGTGGCCCCTGAGCTCCGTACCGTGTGGTACACAGACCAATGTCTGCTGCCTGCTTCCACTGGCGGCTTTGAGTAAAAGGTGTTATAAGGAGTTATAACCCATATGGCCTTGTGTCTTTCCTCCACCCCAGCTCCGCCCTTTCAATGAGGCGCCCAACTCTACAGGCATCATGAGAGACAAGAGTATGTTCGCTGTGCTCCACGCTCAACTAAAGTTAATTATAATCATCAAATGTCTCAGAGTAGCACAACACAACGAATCGATTATGAAATGAGTTGCCAACCCTTTCAGTAATCGATTTTATCAATCTAATCGATGGGTTGTTGCAGCCCTAATTCCCATTCTAGTCTAATCTTTCCATCCTCACTGCAATTTAAAAAAGGATATTGAGAAATGTGTGTTTTTAGATACAATAGTGAATTGTTACTCAATGATACAGTTTCACAACATTATTCTTGCACTACAAATTGAATCCTTCCCTTTATTCTCCTACATTAAATTTTTCAATATTTCACGCTGGTAGTGCATCAGTATCAGAGACGGCCAAATTATGTCCAGTCCACTCACCTGCTCTGATGCAACATATTCCATTTTTTAGATGATGTTCTGTATAAATTTCCTCTATGTGTTTTGAGGAGACTCCCACTTCTGCTTGCCTTGAGACCCATGCTCAGAACTTCTCCACCGTGGAGGCCCATTTTGGGTATCCGTGGGCAACTACACCTTTAAGGTTTACAATGCGGGGTGGGAATGCACTGCAGAGCCATGGCTTGTTACCAGCGGTTCAAGGCCCCATGGACTTTGCCACTCAAGCCCTTGGACCTAACGTTAGCAACACAACATCGGCCATGGGCCTCCAAAATCTGATGGGTGGGGTTGTGACGCATAGTGGACTCCATGGATTTCTGCCAAACAGCAATGTGCCTGCGGCCTGGGACCATTTTCCTCAGGGGGGTGATGTGACCAACATGTGGGGTGTCCAGAGAGCACGGTTCATGCATGGCTTCACCTGGAGGACTGGTTTTTCCTCACAGGGAAATGGTTTCAGACATTTCAGAGGAGCCTTTGGTGGCTGGTGAACCACAGGCTGGTTGTTTACTTTAATTCTGCTTTTGTTAAGTTTTTACATTTGAGTTCTTTGTTTTAACTCCTCATATCATTTTAACATTCTATGTTTAAAAATGTATAGCCACTGTATTCCTGCACTGTATGTTGCATGGAACGTGCACTTTCTTTTGGTATGAATAGTTGTCAGACTGACCGTGTGCTTTTCTAATGAAAATGGTTCAATTTGAAGAATCTGTGTCATCTGTTTTTGTAATAACAAGCAGAATGTCCTCGTCCTTCGTATGTCCTAGCCCAGTCTACCAGGGTTTTGCATAACAAATATATGGACAATTGGGTGGCCAAAAGTTAAAGGACTTTCTTTTTATTTCAAATTTTCAACACATTCAGTCCGGATAAAATAGACACAGCCATCAGGTTCATGGTCAGATTCAGATCCAAAGTCTGGGTGAGGAGCTTCCTTAAAGCTGCAAGAAGGCTTGGTTGGCGCCTAACTCATTCTTTTTCTGCAGCAGACCCTGAGGAAACAGTAATAAAAGTGTAGGACCAGGGATCATAGTGTGCAGAATTCTACTTTATCCTGATGTTGTACAGTCCTGTTAAAATTCGACATACGGGAGGATGGATGATGCAGGATGAAATGCAGAGCGGTCGTACCTGTCTTAGCTCTGCCAGTCCTTTCAGAACTGCCTGATGTCTCTCTTGGTTCTTTAGTAGCTTTGGATTGGGGAGACGGTGGCTCTGTAGCACTGGAGACTCCAGTCTGCTGGTCCCTCCACCTGATAACACAAATCTTTACTGTTATAGTGTTAAGTAATATTTGAATTCTGGCAACCATTGTGAAAGAGAGAAGCAATGTAATTTGCTACTGTACTGTATTACATATCTTATACCCCCGGGGGTTATAGTTCACACGTAATCTGCGCAGCTCTGTCCCCAGTCTGCGTGTCGTGGGAATCTGCAACTTTTTAAACTAAAACGGGATTTATTTTCCATAAAGAGCCAATTTTAAACATGACTGTGCATGGAGCTCAGTTTTATAATTCGGAAAAAGGCTTTCGTGGTGACCACTATACAGCGAGCATTTTGTAACCCTTCTCTCGAGTTTAATGCAGCAGATAAAGCTTCACGTTGGTCAGGTAAACACCACACCTACCAACCCTGCAAGCCCCGCCCCCTGACCTCACCTACGCATCTTTCTTCTGAATTTACACAAACACCAGCTCCTATTGCAGTAAATCTGACTTGGTCGGTTTCTTACTAAACTCTCTGTTCTTAAACCCCTTTATTCAGGAGTTACTGTGTTGCACTGAATGGAACTGGTTTCCCTTTTTATCTTTTTAATCAACATCAGACATTCGCCAATAGACACTCAGCCAAGAAAATGGAACATTAGAACCATAGTAATCATTGTATTTTTAGAAGGTAAATGCTTTTATTTTACTTTAATATCATCATCTATATTTAAATACATAAAACCTACTTTTGATCCGCTTCTCGAGATCCTCCTGCGTCAGAGGTGTGAGTGGGGAGGACAGTGGGGGCAGTGGGGTCAGGTACACATCTTCTGTACGGATGTAGGGGACGTATTCCAATGACATGTCTGTCCTGGGTACTTGGTGCTGGGACGCCTGGACAGGTGTCAAGCCCGGGACAGTGGAGGGGTGCTTCCCACTGGAGAGAAGGACAGCAGAACATCAACAGCAAGCATTGGACAAAATATGACAAAATGCTTTAATTGTCACCTACATTTTTGCCTCGTCTGCCAGAGAAGATGGATCCATGTCTGAACGATCCATCTGTGAGAAGAAACCAACGCTGAACTTACAGATTTTCCTGCTCCATCTCCTTTCCTCTTATCTAGTACTGTGCGGTATGAATATGACCAAATGCAGAGTCGTGTCACCTGCACAAAAACTAGTTCAATTTGTACACTGTCCCAACAGGTCAACTGAGGATGCCATGTCCTCTGCCCTCCAGCTCTCCTTAACATATCTAGACATGAAAGACACTGCATCACAGCACACGGTGCACACAACAAAATGTGTCCCATCACCCTTGGTGAGCAGTAGGCAGCCATGAGAGACGCCCGGGGAGCAGTGTGTGGGGACGGTACTTTTGCTCAAATCGGGATTTGAACCGGCAACCTTCTTTAACTCTTTAGCTTCCTTAACCGCTAGGCTACCACTACCCCATTTATAGCACAATATGAATATCATGGCATATCATGCAGCCCTACTCTTACCTTTTCAGTCAGTTTGTCTGTCCGTGTGGGTTTGTTCTGTTTAGCTGAGGTTTTAAAGGGTGGGGTCCTGTCTGCCCGCTGCTTCTGCTTCTGCCTGTGTAGTCGGTTTGGTTCAGTTGCCGGGGTGAAGGGTTTTCTGGCTCTCTGGCTGTTCCAGCCAGGGCGTTTATCCAGGCCAAGCTTGGTTTCAAATGTGTCCTCAGCCAAACCAGAGCGCCTGATATTAAACTGGTGCTGTGAGGCCCACTGGGCCATCTTCACGTACAGAGCAGGCTGGTGCTCGGTGGAAGAGTTTGTGGGGTCAGGGATGATGTTGGCTGTGGAGGAAGGTGCGGGGTGACGGAGGGAAGTCCGGCTCAAGCTCACCAGTGTCTGGTCTAATGCAGGGGTGGAAATAATTGAAATGTTTTATTTTGTAACAATAACAAAGAATTTCTATAATTCAGAAGATTTCAGAATTCTGAAATACCCTTCATTTTTCCCCTACACCACTCAATTTCAGCATTTTTAATCCTGTTACATATTACATACACACCAGTCCTAATGCTGCTTATTTCAGGATGGAGCAGTGGTCTTGCCTTGTGTTGATAATTGTAAATATATGAACAGGCATAATGCTGCGGCGCTCCAGTTAATATGTCTTGTTACCTGTCTGCACAGCTGTGTGCCTTAAAGAAGACACTGTGGCTGATGATCCAAGGTCGTCTGTCTGTGCAGTGGTCAGTTCTGAGGGTTCCATCAGATCACACACACATGTTACATATTACATATAGACCAGTCCTAATGCTGCTTATTTCAGGATGGAGCAGTGGTCTTGCCTTGTGTTGATCTGGTGGGACTTTCTTGATGAATGGCTTCTTTCAGCAGTCTCATTTTTAGGCTGTCCTGATTGATGGGCCTTGCTTGTGGCTTAATTAACAGGCCCTGGACACATGTTATATATAGAATAGTTTATGAATGTACAGTTGTAGTAAGGTGATTGATGGACTCAATGCAATATAAAACAATATCACCTTTTCACTTTCCGCTCTCTGTTCCTCTACTGGAAAATGTTGCCGTTCTTCTTTCTCGCTCTGCACTTCTTCCATGGGATGCTGTGCCACCTCTATGTCCTCCTGCCGTTGTCCCTCGTCCAACTGATCTGCAGTCCCCTGATGTGCAGACACATACACATGCCCTCATCCTGCAGCCAGTGCAGTTCCTTCACTGATCTTTCTCATTTGGTAAGGATGGTGAGGGCAGAAAGTCACACCTGCTTCACCTGGCCCCCCTCCCACCTCCTCGACTCTTCGGTCTCTCTCTGGCTTATTAACAGCGGTATAGTGCTCACTTGTCTCTGCCTTGGAAGAAAGAGAAAGCATGTTCGCTCTCAACAACAGACTGGAAGAATATTATAGCTAAAATATTCCAACTAACGTCAAAGTATTTATATACATGAATAAAAGTACATTGACTGGCTACAATATGCAGAACTGATATATGCAATGCCTCATTTAAATTAGATCCAGTTGTGCTGACTTATGAATCTGGGCATTTTTCAGTTGCAATCACTCAAATTGAAACTGGAAGAGTGAGTCAAGCTCATTTACTTATGACTTTGTAACTAATAAGAACAATCACTCAATTTGGCAAAATATTGAAACTCCTCAATCTCAGGTATGAATTTTGACGGACATAATCTCCTTTAATAATTCAGTGACACTGAAGCAATTTATTGAAAAAAGTTACTACACGGTGAACAGTGTTCCTTCAAACAGTAGATGATCCAACAACAAGAGAGCCAGTGTTATTCAGAGTCTGTGCATTCCTTATCAGATAATTCGCTGGGATTTTAGATTTTTCCGATATCCCAAAAATGTACTATACACAAAGAATCATGTGACACAATATTTTATTGTAGAATTGTCCATGATAATAATATCCCTGTTGATTCTCTGGAACTCAGTTTATAGGAGCACTGTGTGATATAACAATCATATTTTATCTGAAAAGATGCCCTTGAAATTGAATTTTGCATTTTGGACACAAGAACAAACGCTTACAAAATATATGATCTTTTTTGTATTATTACTTGTACTTGATATATACTGGTTCTTTATGGTACTGAAAACATTATGCTCTGAACCAATATGCACACAAAAGCAAAAAAATCTGACCTGCACCCACATACACCCTCAGTGGAAGAGCACATTTGGAACTCTGCAGCTGGGGCTGGATGTACTTGAAGCTCTTGGTTCTTTTCCTTGAGGGAGAGAAAGAAAAGTTAAAACCCCTTTCTCAGGCAGCAGGAATTGGACAGTAAGGAAACACATGAAGGCTGATATCCTGCAGATCTGTCTGGAAATGGATTGAAGAGAAGAGGCTGGCTGAGGGAAGGAGGATGCCGGGAGGTTGCAGTAGGTGTGAGGTATGAGCCTCGCTGACTTGCTGAAGGGGACAGGTCAGGTTACCAGTGTTGTTGAGGTGTTAGAATGGGTAAATAAGGAATGTTGTGTAAGGTTGACAGGGATTTTTGGAGCTTGTACAAGGTATGTATTTGTGGGGCTGGGCAGTTTTCCACTGTTCAACTTGCTTGTTGGGAACCAGAAGAATCAAGCCAGCTTTTGTGAGTGGCAGTGCTTCACCTGGCGGTGTTGCAGCTTCTCCTGCAGGTGTCTCTGCTCCACCTCCTCCTTTTGAAGCTTAAGCTCTTGCAGCCAGAGCATATGTCGTTTCTTCCTCTCTGCAGTGATGATCTCCTCCACTGGTGCTGCCTCCTGGCCAATCGTATCACACAAAGTCACTGTTAGTACAGGACATTTATTTCTGGAATAGTTATCATGTCCTATTCATGGGTTTTCTTTAAACAGTTTCTCCCTAGATCTTGTAAGATGTATAATTTAGGTTATTTTGGGTGGTGAATTTGACCATTTCATTTTGCACATTAAAAAAGAATAAAATATAAATATGAATATTATTTTTGACTGTCAACCACATTTCAGTACATTAAGCAGTAACATTAAGCTTGAGTTGCAGTCAAGAGGTATAGTACTATATATATATATATATATATATAACCACTTTTTATATATATATATATATATATATATATATATATATATATATATATATATATATATATATATATATATATATATATATATATATATATATATATATATATATATATATATATATAAAAAAAGTGGTTATATACAGTGGGTACGGAAAGTATTCAGAGCCCCTTAAATTTCTCTTCCTCATAAATGTACACACACACCACCCCAGAAAAACACAGAATTGTTCAAATTTTTGCAGATTTATTAACAGAGTAAAACTGAAAGAGCAGATAAAAAAACTTCCTTGTAAACTGCAGAATACCCAATTTTCTAAATATATATGTCCATGACGTGGACTCGGTTCTGTCCCAATCCTAAATAAATGTCTGAATCTGTTGTTATGGCATATGGTAAATATCTGGGTGTGTTCTTGAATAAAATGAGAAAAATGCTTTAGTTGTTTTTACAGCCTCATTACCCCCAATATGAATGCAGAACAGAGAGCTAATGGAACATCTTTCTGGTATCTTCTAAAAGGTATCTGGCTGTTTGCACCATTCACACCCCAACATGTCTGCTCATTCTTCTCTTCTGCACTTTTCTGTAATAAAACACAAACACCCACCCAATTATACATTTGGCCTAATGTTCAGAAACCTTCCCGTGAGCATAAGCCCACTCCACAGGAAGACATTCAGAAACGTAGTGCTTGCAGGTCATGCATTCTTCCATTTATTTCACCTTTGTGACTGAGTCCATTGTGTGCTTCCCACAGTTGCAACTTGTCTTTTGCTTCTGAGAAACTTGTTCATCTACATCAAATAAATTACATCAATGTTAAATTACATCAAGACTACACAAATGAAATAGCTAAACATGCACCAAGCAGACCAGAAAAAAAATGTAGAAGCCCCAGGCTTCTGGCAAATAAAGAATCAATCATACCAAGTTCCATTTTCCACTGTGCCTTCTTCAATGCCAGTGCTTCTTTATGTAGTTCCCTTTCTCCCAGGGTGCTGAAAAGGCCTTTTAATGAACTGGGCTGTGGAGCACTGAGTGTTGCACAAAGAGCAGGTTAAAATAGACCTAAACAGACTGTGAGTGAAAGATGAAAAGGGAAATCTTACATTTCTTCTTTTTCTTCCTTGTTCCAACTTCTTCGGACGGTGAAATCAGTCAAAGAAGCTTCTGCTTCAGAATCATTTGTGATTTCTGCAGGAGTGGTAAAGGACACAGTAATAAAAACTCTTTCACCTCATCATGCACACAACACTTTACATTGCACACTCTTTTAAAATGCATGTCCCTCTAGAATAGGCTGAAGCAGACTCAATGCTTAATTAAAATCATTTCTAATGTGCAACTGCTGACACTGTAATTATCATTATTCTCAACCACTAATAAAGCACAAACTCTGCAGTCTTTGGAAAATGCCCTCCACAAAGGCCAGACAAATTGATCCAGCCCTCGAACTGGGACATATCCTTTATGTGACAGTGAATACCAATACACTTTCACAATCATATCACTGATAAATATATGGAACATGTTGTGACTGGTGTATGAAAAAAGCCATCAATACCAATCCTAATGTTCAAAAGTAGCCTACTAAATAATAACTTCATGTAACATAGGTTTATATGTATTGCCATTTCAAATTTCATATTTGTTCATGCATAAACATTCAGATATTCATTAAAATGATTTGCAAAAGGAGAGGCAGATGAATTGGTTTATCATGTTGAGCTACAGTATTTCCCCTTCACTAACCTGACTGCAAACCAAACCCGGGAACTGTACTGTTCTTTGTTTGGATGAAAGAGCTGTCATCCACCACTGGGCCAGCAGCTGGTTTGATGGAGTTGAGGATTTGCTGAAGCTGTTCCTGAGTCATGCACACCACATTCTTCTTGGTCTTTTGAGGGGTGCTCTTTACAGTGGTGGCGTTCTTGGACTGTGGTGCTGTGTGGACCATTTCGGCACTCTGAGCAAATCCAGCAGAGGCTTTCGTTTTCCCCAATCCAAGTGAAGTCACTCCGTCCTTGTACCTCAGAGATGCAGCATCTGAGACTTTTTCTCTCAAGACAGCTGGATGCCCTACATGAACTTTGTGTGACTTTTTCTCAGATGGCTCCTTGACTGTCTGCTTGAAGTTGGTAATTGTTTTTTGGGGTTTGACTTTTGGAGAGTTCTGTAGGTGTAAACACACCATACTGTTTGATTTACAGTGAACATTTTAAAGAAAAAAGGCACACTGTATTATTATGGTGAGGATTGCCACATGTCTCTTAAAATACTGAATCTTCCTGTACTTGACAATGAAATTTTTTGAATAAATAAAAGTCTGGGTTTGTCCTGTATCTCCGCGATGTAATGAGCGCAGCATCATCCACATTTTTCTATGAAAACGCAGATGGATTGATTTGTTCTAAGGCACTCAGAAAGCAGTGATTTCAGAAGCAGTGATTCTTAGTGGAGGATGACAATTATGTACTTAATAATAATAAGTATGAAAGTATTCTCTTAAGTACAGTTATGATACGTCTGATTTTATATCACTGGAGCCTCACACTTGTGGCAAGACCCTGCTATGGAAGGCATCTTTTGAGTGATAGTAGCCTAGTGGGTAACACACTCGCCTACCAGAAGACCCAGGTTCAAATCCCACTTACTACCATTGTGTCCCTGAGCAAGACACTTAACCCTGAGTGTCTCCAGGGGGACTGTCCCTGTAACTACTGATTGTAAGTCGCTCTGGATAAGGGCGTCTGATAAATGCGGTAAATGTAAATCTTGTATTTTTTCTATGAAATGTGGCAACCTTACATCTAGCTCAATTAAAAATCTTAAAAATTACCTTACTGGATGCGCCATGATTGACAGATATGAGCATGGCCTTTCCATTTTCTACCTGGAATTGCAGACCATCTCTAAAACAGAGACCACAGATTGCATTGTAATTTATATCATTTACATACATTAATCATGGACATGAATAAAATCTCATATTCCTGTCACGATCCGGTCCGAAATGGGGTTACTCCGGACCGGAGTTTCACTGTTGTCCTGTGTAATGTTCCCTAATCGTTCTCACCTGTGTTAATTGTATAAAGCTGCCCTGTTCGTTTCTGTCCACTGTCAGGTCTTTAATGTTATGTTCCGTGTTCACCAGTGTCTACGTCTCGGATGTCTCCCCTGCCTTGTGCTTCACCATTAAACCTGGTTTCGTGATGTCAGGTGATAGCGTCCTTCATTCCTCGTCACTCTTCGTCCTGCTCTCCGTTCACCCACCTCGACATGCCCGCATGGACGTGACACATCCCAATTACAAATAAAAAAGCCACAACCCCAACCTTACCAAAAATATGTGTACTATGCTGTATCAATTCTGTGAAATCCTAAAAAAAACAAAATGACCATGACCACAATGAGTGTATGTAAACCTCTGTGTGGAAATCATAAAATGGAATCATTAAAACAAATAACAGTTTTGTATTGTTTTGCTGAGCTATTTACTGAAGCTAATGTGCTAACCAGCTAGCATCAGGATTCTCTGTCTTGTAATACCACTGAGTACAAGTTCCACTCAAGTTCAAATCCCCGCATGCTGTGGTCTGATCTATATACCCCCTTCAAACCTAATATTCTGAGGGTTATTATATTCATTTATATTTATATTTAAAGATAACATCAATGTAATATAGGTTTTTGTGTATTGGCATTTAAACACCCCATTGCATAATGATTCCGAAATTCATTCAAATGATTTGCAAATGGTAAAGCAGATAAAATTATTTTTTCACCTTCACATCCACAACCTGACTACCAACCCACCATGCAGGCATATGTATTTGCATGCAAGTTTTAATAAAAAGGTGAAGTGAGGAATAATAAGGACACGATACGAATAAGAGCTGTGGGTCGCTGATGGTTCATTGGTGCTGCTAGAATTTGTGAGCCTCATGGCACAATATACAATTAGTGCTGCTAATAAATATGAAATAAATCGGTTAAGGTACCTGCAGAGCTGCCCAGTGTACTGCACGTTTTATCGTTGTTAGGGGCGCTGTAGCCTTCTTATTATACCGAGCTCTTTTTAAAATCCGAAAATGACACCATATTGCTGTATCAGGCCAGCGCGCCATGATAATTAATCCGAATTGGCTTTACTGCGTGGTGCACAGCGAGTTTATTTCCACGCACTGAGAGGTCAGTAAAACGCACTGTAATCCTGCACTCACCCTATATTCATGATCGAGGTCCGAACGCGGCCTTTTGATCTTTATACTCCGCTGTTTGCTCATTTTTCCACCAGCGTCTCGGTTGCTATGCGTGACGTCATCGCGGTCTGACGGCATGGTGTGTAGATCAGCCGTTTTAATCCACCTCTCTAGAATAAGGACTTCAAGAATAAAGATGTATTGACAAATGACTTACAAATATTGCTACCTTGCTGAAAACTATTGAGAAGAAAATACATTTATTTCAAGAATTCAACGTTTCTAATGTCATATTCTGCAACCTTGGAAGGGGGACCCTCCCCCTTACTGTTCAAATTAGCATTTTTTTTACCAGCTGAATAAATTGAAATCATGATGAATCATGGTGTCGATAAAATACTAAAATCTTCAGCCGGGACAGAGAGAGAGAGAGAGATGGAGGGGGGGGAGAGAGAGGGAGGGAGAGGGGAAGGAGAGAGGGGAGAGAGAGAGGGAGGGGGAGAGAGTGTGAGAGAGAGAGAGAGAGAGAGAGAGAGAGAGGATGGAGGGGGAGGGAGAGAGAGGGAGGGAGAGGGGAAGGAGAGAGGGAGGGGGAGAGAGAGAGAGAGAGAGAGAGAGAGAGGGATGAGGGGGAGAGAGAGAGTGAGGGAGAGGGGAAGGAGAGAGGGAGAGAGAGAGAGGGAAAGAGTGGTTGAGGGAGGGAGAGAGGGAGGATCTCGCTCTCGTGAGATTTCTCGACACGTGACATGGTGACGCGATGGTGACTAACCATCATGCAGCGCGTTAGGACCAGAATGCATTGCGCTTCGTAGCGGTTTTCTTCGAGCTGCAGCAGATTGTTGTTCATAATCACCAACTCAACATCCGAACCAAGGTATTAATATTTAGGATTAAAAAGCCTTGTAAAGCTCTAAATGCTGTTTCCCATATCCCCTTTCACCCACCTACACTTCCATACTAGAGTATTTAATGACACGATCAGAATAGAACCTTCTAGCATCTGTAACGGTGTTTCGACCAGAGACATCACTTCCAAAGCTGAAGGTTTATCCATGTTCATTTACCATCTTCATCAGAAGATCATGAAATGTGACTTTCAACCATTGCTGGGAACTGTTTGTCTCGACTTTCTTTGACTCCATGTGGTTCCATATTCCCAAATTTTTGTTGCATAAAATGGGAGGTATTTATTATTTTATTTATGGATATAATAGAACCACAACGAGATAACAGTTTCTTATTTTTTAGAGAGTGGTTTGATGAAGTGGAGGAACAGTAAACTGTCTTTTCTCTAAAGCGTGCTTTCTTCCTGTAAATGTGGAAGAAGCCTGCATGATACCATCTCTCAGTTCTCATCCATATTTACTGTGTCTGATACGGTGTCTTACTTTCTATTCTTCTTTTCTTCTAGCTTCTCTTCTTGCCTCTTCTTTTCCTTCTCTATATTTTTCATGAATTTATTCATTCTAATCCACTACAAGTGTTCGCACTGTATTGTATATATTTGGAACTAGAACTGTGGTCAGTATAATATAGAAAAAGAACTCAGGACAAAGACAAACAGACAAACTTCTTCAAAAACCAAACCAGCATGGACATTTAGCACAATTTTCATTTCATTTTAATGCACATTCCAAACCATTCCAATCCATTCCTTGCTGGGTTGGTCACCAATATTTTCAACGCATGGCCACACAGGCCTTTATTGCTCATGCATACAAATATGAAATCTGTGTGACGTACAGGCGGGAAACAGGTGACCCAGAGATTCGCCCACAGTCCACAGTCATGGAGTAGACAAATCACTGTTCTTTGCTAGGTCTGTTTTGTTCCCATGAGCAGCAAAAATTTACCTAAGGTGTGGCTAACTTAATAATGTATGTTTTTTATTTAGTGTATTATTGTATCTTTATTAGAGGTGGGCATAAATTAATTTTCTTAATCTAGATTAATCGCACTGTAATCTTGGAATTAATCTAGAGTAAGATAAATTAATCTAGATTTATCTAGATTAAAATTGCTCATTTGAATTCTGCCGAAGGCATTCAGAATATGTGTGCTACCCAAATAATGACTAAAAGTAAGTCTTTGAGAACGGGTTTCTCAAGCCAGGTGGCGTATTAGACCAGGGGCTCATCTCCTGTTTCCAAAATGCATCACAAACTGCTTGAGAAAGCTGCTCTACTATGATAATTGGTGATGAAAATAAATGATATTCAATAAGATGTACTTGTGTTTACCAACTGTTTATTCAGTTAAATAGCTGCATCCATGTTACCACGTCACGTTTGATGTGGTAATTTCACAGTTCGAAGACTCGTTCTCGCCCCCTACAGTACAATTCGGCTAGGTATGCATCTGTGCTAAAATATCAAGGTGAAAGTCATCATAGTGTAGCGGTTCTTCTTCTGCGTTGTGTAACTTTTTGATTCCGTTTTTTGAACCACAAATGATGGGCTGACACCCAAGAGATTTTCTGTGCAAAGTGTATTCTGTACAAAAAGCAAGGTCGCGTCAGAACATCGCGTCACACATCGCGTCTTTCTGCACCTCTCTCTACAATATACAGTATTAAAAGAACATAAAAAAAATATTCACAAAATAACACACATGCAAAATATTCCTAATATGTACATAAATTAAAATGAAAGAAATAACTTTTTACACACAAACCCCACGCACCTCTCACAGCTCACGCCATGTGTCCAAGAGACCTGAACCAGTCTCAAAAACAAAATAAAAGACACAAGAAAAAAGAAATATACTTATAAATCTAGTGTAACCATTTAACTCCGGCACAATAGCTTGCGTAGTATAGACCCAACTCCCAACCCAACTTGTGAATAGATTAACGGCGATATTTTTTTTATCGCCCAATAAGAGCACGCTAACGCCGATAACGGCCCACCACTAATCTTTATTGTGTTTTAATCCTATTAGTATTGCTGAAAATGAAATGTACGCATGCGTGCAGAAGGAAATGATCAATCTCAGTGACGTAATGATGCAGAAGATCAGGCAGGTGACTACACTGGTCCTCTCTTCCAGGGGAACTGAATATTCATGAGACACTGCATCTTCAACGTCTTGTTGAGCTCCAGTTGAGCTGGTGAAGATGACATCATCATCATCAACTTCAGAGCCTTGTGCAGGATCCAAATTTGTTCTTGGAAGACGCTGACGCTTTCTCTTTGGTTCAGCCCATGTTGATTCTGAGGAAGATATGAGATGATAGGAACTGCAAAACCAGTTTGGCTTCCTGTGGGAATCTCCAGATGGAACTGCTGGATCTCAGTAAGGTGATGATACACATGAAGATGAATCAAAAGCCAGACCTGCAAGATGTAATAAATATTATAAATCAATAAATATTTTAATAACAATTATGATGTTGATGCCAGATGTTTCCCCATTTTGTATGTCTCAGCTCTCCTTTTTTCTGTGGTTGGATGGGGACATGGTGTCTCTGGAAGAGTGATGGTGGAGAGATCCCAAACTCCTCCAGAGCTGACAGGGTCAGCCTCCTGCTGTGTGACGTCCGGTGGGTTCAAATTCAACATGGTATGATATGCAGTGAAATGCTTTAGCAACTGTTGGCAAATGTTGCAAGTATACAATGAACCAATATGCAAATATTGCAAACATAACCAAATATTACACTTTTATGTCTTTAAATTAAAACAAGGTGTACAAATGAGTGAAGTCAAAGTGAAAAGTAAAAAAAAAAAAAGAAATAATAATTTGTGCACGAGTAAGAGTTCTCACGATCTTCGGCTGCAAGAAAACAACGTGGCTCTGATGATCTTATGGTAACTTTAAAAAGCAGACACATGCATACATGAGACATATACTGTATACTAACACTGCTAAGTAACACACCTGAAATTGGCCTGAAACCATGTGAAGCTGAAGTACTATTGAAAGTGAAGTGATTGTCATTGTGATACACTGCAGCACAGCACACGGTGCACACAATGAAATGTGTCTTCTGGTTTTAACCATCACCCTTGGGCAACCATGACAGGCACCCGTGGAGCTTTGCTCAGTGGCACCTAGGTGGACCAGGATTTGAACCAGCAACCCTTTGATTACAGGGCCACTTTCTTAACCGCTAGGCGACCACTGTCCCCAATATTGCACAGGGGTCATTGTCTCTGGGAAGGGGTGGGTGACAGACATTTACATTTTACATTTACAGCATTTATCAGACGCCCTTATCCAGAGCGACTTACAATCAGTAGTTGCAGGGACTGTCCCCCTGGAGCAACTTAGGGTTAAGTATCTTGCTCAGGGACACAATGGGATTTGACAACATGACCTGGAGGGACGTGATTGGGAGGAACGGCCTGCCAGATCTGAACTTGAGTGGTGTTTCGTTATTGGACTTCTGTGCAAGCCACAGTTTGGCCATAGCGTACACTATGTTCGAACATAAGAATGCTCATCGGTACACTTGGTACCAGGGTATCCATAGGTTGCAGGTAGTGCTGCACGATTAATCTAATCGCAATTGTAATCGCGATGTCAGTCTATGCAATTACATGAACGCAAAAAGCTGCGATTTTAATTATTAGTACATAGATTGAACATATCACTCATTCTCTCAAAGTTTGCGAGCTGACTGAAGTCTCACTTCAGTTGAATGTGACGCATTCGGTTACATGACTTTCGATTCAGTTCAATGGAGACCTCAGATTCGTGACTCACATAGACATATGGGTACACGTGCATCAACGTCGCCGCCATATTGCGATAGGCTCTGCTGTGGAATGAAGCATATACATGTCTATGGAGAGAAATGCATAAAAATGCCTCACTCTTGTGCTGCTTGGGGCTGTACAAACCGCTGTACGCTCCAAACCAGATCCTGGGGGATTACATTTCATAGGTAAGGCTGGACAATTGTTTTGAATATATTTGGCCATTATAAAATCCCGTTTTATAAGTCTTAACCTTAGCTAAGATAGGCTAAGCTAGCGAAGCTATGCATTCCTGTGTTCAAGTCAGCCTCCAAACAACGTTTTGGCTAAACGTAGGCATTAACTATTTAGACTGTTATTAGCTGTTTAGTTAACTTTTCTCAAACTTTGAAGGTTTCCTAAAGAAATTCGCCTCAATTTACAAATCTTAACCTTAGCTAAGCTAGTGAAGCTATGCATCCCTGTGTTCAAGTCAGCCTCCAAACAACGTTTTGGTTAAACGTAAGAACTATAATACAGGATTTTATAATGGCCAAATATAATCAAAACAGTTGTTAAGCCTTACCAGGGTTTGTCGTTCGACAGTAATGTAAAAGAGTTTTTTGTGATTTATTTAATTTAGTAGAATATTGTATTTTGAAAGCACTGGGCATTTCAAGTTGTTATAAGTAGTTTGTATGTTTCACTTTGAAATTAAACATTTCACTATTAGTCATTTGTATGCGACTTTTCATTGATATACAAGCAAGTGTCCTTTATCATATCACAATCGTATAGCGCAATATTGATCTCAATAATTGCAATATGTCTTTTTCCCCAAATCGTCCAGCCCTAGTTGCAGGTTGATGATTAACTTTGTAGTCGTATCATCTGACCTGCGGCCAAATGTTTTGGGCACTTGGGTGAAGAGAGGAGCGGAGCTGTCAACTAATCACCACCTGGTGGTGAGTTGGATCAGGTGACAGGAAAAGATGCCACGTAGCCTGGCAGACCCAAACCTGGCACAAGAACCTGTCAAGATGGTCTTCCATTCCCACCTCCGGCAGAGCTTTGACGGCATCCCGAGCGCAGTGGGGGATTGATTCTGAATGGACCTTGTTCTGCTATTCAATTGTTGAGGTGGTTATTTCTAGCTTTGGTTGCAAGGTGGCCGGTGCCAGTCATGGCAGTAACCCCCTTAACCACTGGTGGACACCAGAGGTTAGGGGAGTTGTCAGACTGAGGAAGGAGGCCTACAGGGCATGGTCTCCAGAAGCAGCAGACAGGTACTGGGCGGCCAACCGGGGTGCAGCAGTAGCAGATGTTGAGGCAAAATCTCAGGTGTGGAAGGAGTTGGGTGAAGCCATGGAGAAAGACTACCGATCAGCTCCAAAGAGGTTCTGGCAAACCATCTGATGCCTCAGGAGAGGAAGACTGTTGGGAAGCTGCTGACGTCGGCTGGGGTCAGGCGGTGAAAGGAGCTCCTTAATCCAACTAACGTGCATTGCGAGGAGGAACTAGAGCTGGGATACCTGGGTATGGACTGTCCAATCTCAGGGGCAGAAGTTGCTGAGATAGTCAAACAGCTACACAGTGGCGGATCTGTCCTGGGTAACTCATGGCTATGGATGTTCATAGAGCTGTCATGGTTGACACGTCTCTGCAACATTGCGTAGACATTGGGGGCAGTTCTGGTGGAGTGGCAGACTGGGGTGGTGGTCCCCGTTTTTAAGAAGGGGGACCAGAGGGTGTGTTCCAACTATAGGTGGTCCTTAATGGTCTGTGACAGGTTGGCTTTGCCTGTAGAATAAGCCTCTTTGTCTTTGGACTGGAAGACAGAGTCCCTGGTTTCACCAGGATGCACAGCTTAGCAGAGAACCAGGTTTGGTGGGTTGGACAGATGATGACAGTCTTGGACACTGTGACATCCTCAACACAATTGCTGATGTAGCTGTTGACTGAGGTCATAGGTGGCTGCATCTCTAAACATCTCCCAGTCTGTGCAGTCAAAACAGTCCTGGAGGGCAGTGACCTATTTGATGGCTTGTGTGAACTGCTTGAGGTGCCAAGTGAGCAAGGGGTGTGTAGGCTGGGGTGAGATGTGGGGCAGTGGTGGGCTAGCGGGGGCAGTGGTGGCCTAGCGGTTAAAGAAGCGGCCCCGTAATCAGAAGGTTGCCAGTTTGAATGCCGATCCGCCAAGGCGCCACTGAGGTGCCAAGTGAGCAAAGCACCGTCCCCACACACTGCTCCCCGGGTGCCGTAAACATGATGATCGAGAAGCCGTCTGGGTAGACTGTAAGATGTTACCGATTTTAGAGTTCACTGAGTGCACCACTAGGTTTAGCATTATTGCTAGCACTGGGCTGGCCTTGTTCTCAAATGGCTGGCAGTTTCAATGAATACTGAATTTGGTAAAGTCATTCTGCACACATCCATTGTTCTACAATAACATCACAGGGCATTGTCTATAAGTTGAGTTTTCCCTTCCTATATAAAGACAGTTTGACCTATAGTACAGGCCAAAAGTTTTTGGACACACCTTCTCATTCAATATGTTTTCTTTATTTTCATGACCATTCTCACTGAAGGCATCAAAACTATGAATGAACACATGTGGAGTTGTGTACTTAACAAAAAAAGGTAAAATAAGTGAAAACATGTTTTATATTCTAGTTTCTTTGCTCTGATTACTGCTTTACACACTCTTGCCATTTTCTCGATGAGCTTCAAGAGGTCGTCACCTGAAATGGTTCTCCAACAGTCTTGAAGGAGTTCCCAGAGGTGTTTAGCACGTATTGGCCCCTTTACCTTCACTCTGCAGTCCAGCTCACCCCAAACCATCTGGATTGGGTTCAGGTCCGGTGACTGTGGTCTCCACTTTTTGTTGAGTACATAACTCCACATGTGTTCATTCATAGTTTTGATGCCTTCAGTGAGGATCTACAAATGTAAATGGTCCTGAAAATAAAGAAAAACGCATTGAATGAGAAATACTGATTGTAAGTCGCTCTGAATAAGGGCGTCTGATAAATGCTGTAAATGTAAATGTACATGCCCCAAACCTTGTACACATGTGTGTGGTATTAAGACAAACACATTTCTAATTGACACCATTTAACTAAAATGAGCTGGGTCCTCCGGTAGCCGGTAAGGTGGACGGGCCATGCATGAATGTGTTTTCTCAAGTCCCAAACTTTTATGCCCAGCTCTTTACCATAACTCACCAAAATTGTTCAGCATTAAGACAAGTTCATTATTTGTTTATGTGTAAGAAATCTTATTTCTTTCTTAGACGGTATGACTGTGAAGATGCTTTAACTTGACCTCTTATTTTCACCTCTGAGGGGTGGGGTTTGGTGACGGTATACTTCTTGTTTTTATACGTTTATATAAAATCTAAAAATCACATGTGATGTGAAACTTTGATAATATGAGCACATGCGATAATGCTGGCAGTGGTCGCATTCTAATGATCGAGAGCTCACGCACCAGCACCGTTACAATTCAGTTACAGTTCAGAGCCCTGCTCTGCTGGCTTTTTAATTTTCTGTGGAAAACTCTAAACAACGGCTTCTGTAGCAAACATTGTATACATTCTTATTTCAAAAAAGCCCTCTGCATAGCAGCCGATCCCACCCACCCAGTCACTCTGTGCAGCATTGGTCTGCCTCTACCTCACTTGTCACTTTTACACTTACAAGCTCTGTTGCACTACATTGTTCACATTGTTCTCATGGTTTGCACTCTCCACCATGTGCCCTTATTTGTATATTGTGTTAAAATTTTATTTATACCTTGGTATTTAATGTTACTGTTTGTATTTAATGTTACTTGTAAGCACCATGGGTCTGAGAGTAACGAAATTTCAATTCTCTGCATGTTCTGTACATGTGGCAGAATTGACAATAAAGCTGACTTTGACTTTGATATAATGCAGAATCATTTTTTACACTCTGTTTCTCCCAGCTGAGGTATACTCATTTCTCTAAATCGCCACTGCCCTCTGCTGAGATGTTACCGAGTCAGGCTGCAATAACAGGGACAGGATCTAGGCGCCGTCAACAGGCCACAATATTCATAGAGGGGGCAGGAATTTGTCAAAAATGCTTGCACACAATGCCTGGTTTAAAAAATTGTACACAGGAAAATGACCTTTCCATTTTATCTTGCAAGATATAGTGGTGTAGAGGCCTTAAATCCAGGGCCAGCTTTGTCTCTCTCAGATTGACAGCATGGGCGGTGGTGTCAGGGTGGAATAAACACCTCCCTGACAAGGCCTTAGGGACAGGACACGTAGTCTGATGTTTGTGTATTTTAAGTAATGTAGTTATGGATAGCATCATCTTGCGGTGCATGACGGGGCAAGGGCCCGTTCAACACTGCTTGCAGTTTTAATTATTACTACTTAGCAAATCCTCAGTAACGTCTGTCAGTAACTGCGAGAGGATTGGTGCCAGGGGCGGCGTTACCGTGCTGTTGAGTCGTTTCTGCATTATGCACAAGAAGAAGAAGACCGGAAGTTTGTGCGTCGACTTCCGCTCCAGTCGGAACTACAGTAACTACGTCACTGCAGCGCTAGCTGGCTAGCTAGGTCAAGCTGCCTCTCGGCGGGACGCTGCCTACATAACGCGTTACAAACAGGCTGCGTCCTGCACAAACCTGTGTTTTCCACATTTTACACCAAACAGCCAGCAGGCCAACAGAACTGATTACGTTGCCATCGGTAGGTAATAGGAAACAGCAGATCTGCATATGCGTGAAAGCGGACTGCTGGCTAGCATAGATGGATATGTGACGTTGGGAAATAATTCCGCGCTCCTTCTTCGTGTTTTCATGCTGCGCTGTATATTATTATTATTATTATTGGTGCTATGCCAGCGCGATTTTGGGATGAAGATTTCCGCTGCTTAATGTCCGCTCGGCACCACAGGACTGTGCGGTCGCGTTTTCTGTCTGTCTCCTACACGCGTCCACGCGTGGGTTACAAAGTCAAACTGAGGACCCAGGGGTCTGCAAATCGGTGAGTCCCACAGCGAAACCAGCTCAAGCTGTCACCGTAGTTTCTGTTCTGTCGTCATCATTCATTCGGAGCGACATGTTCATTTCCATGTTTACGGACATTATATGCATCTGAACACTGCTGAGTATAAAACGATAATGGGTGTTCTGGTAGGAAATTACAGATCATATTGTCACCTCGTTGTCTGGTATACACATAGTGCAACAATAGAATGTAAATGATGACGTGTGAGGGGACGTGGATGATTGTTTTTTTTCGAGTGAAATATTTTATTTACCTCTGATACCTAAACAGTAAATCTCAATGTCAGTGTAGAAGTTTCTACAATGCTATTTAAAAGTCTAATTTTCTGTATGAATATGACAAAAAAGATTTTTGCCTAATAAATAAATAGTGAAATGTATACTTTTATTACTTATGAGGAGTGTGTTGCAAAATGACGTATCTGTATGTGGCAAACATTTGTGAGGCTTCGGTTTCAGTATCTGGGGTGTACAGAACACTGGTGGATTTCCCCAGTAAATATTCACTTCATGTCCTTCCACAATATTTTGATTGTATTCACTTTTTATTTTTGCCTTGGTCAGTAATAGTTAGTTGTTACATGAATGATTGCAAGTTGTCATGACCCAGATGTGGCAAAACAGGCCAACCCACGATCACCATGGTTCACTGCTTGCTATCTGGATTTCTTCTGTGTGAATGGGTTCCATTTTCCAGCCCCAAACACATGTTGTGAACATCAGACTTCGATAGATCCTTGTTCTTTCATGATGCTGACTGGCTGTCTAACATAACACTTAATGTCATGTCATATCGGCCAGGAGCAAAAGGCATGGCCAGAAAAAGACTAATCATATGCAACCAAATTTCACAGTATGTGAGGTTACACTTCACTTGGCTGCATGAGTACATGAAGGCCATTAGTTTTGGTGTTTTCATATTTAATTTTCATTTGTCTTAAGCCATGACAGCTGCTCTATACTGAGTATTGCATGCAATAGCCTTACCCCATATTTTACACAAGCCCACAGACAATCCAGCCCTTTTTTCACATACCAGTGGAAACATGGAAACAAGGAAACAAGATGAGTGCCACAGGGCAGATACCAACGCTTGAAATATTTAGAAATGGATGTTTAGTTTCGGGGGTTTAGTCTGACTTCTCCATGCTGTGTTCAAATACAGGAGACTGAGCACAGACCGTGGAAAAAGTATTAGCAGAATTACAACATTAAAAATACATGTAAAAGCTCATTTTCAGTCCTTTTAGAGCTTCACTGGTAAACTGGTCATTTTCACCAGCAGCCAGTGTGACAAATACTGGAGGGAGGTGATGTGTTCTGAAGCTCTGCTTTAGTCCTCTAGCGTCTGCAATATATTTACATTTGCAGCATTTGGCAGATGCTCTTATCCAGATCGACTTCTATAAGTGCTTTACAATGTAAAATGCAGTGGGATGCATGTGCTTTCTTTTGATGTTTTCACACTGTTCCCAGTTCACGTTAGACCAGGATTTGTACTAGAACAGGGAAATGAAAGTGAAATGAAAGCAGGGCCAGGTCATAGAACTTGACTAAAATCCATCATATGTATTTATTTGTAACATTACGGGAGGAGGTTAACAGGATGCTATTTTTCACACGGTCTCCAGTATTAAGTGTATCAGGGTCACGCTGTAAATAGAGCATTGATGTTTCCGCCTGCAAAACTTGGACCAAAACCATTCGCACGTCAACCCCATGTAGTAGCCGGGAAAAGGTGTGGTGTGAAATGAACACTTGCATGTGATGCATTAGTGATGCAGGGTATTTTGACACTGTACCACAATACCACAATTTGAAAAGATATCCATTATCTAAATTTAATTGCACAATTACCATTAGACATGCAATTTTCCAGAGCATTGGCTTGCAAATAATTTCTCATGTTTTCCTGTCTGCTTTACAATATGTTTAATACTAAGTCAAGTCAAATCAACTTTAGAACTTTAGAGCACTTTAACAGCATTTCCTCTTCACCAACGTGCTGTACAGACATAAAAGGACACACAGATATACATAAAAAGAACACAATAAAATACATGGATGGTAGAAGCAACATAAAGGGATAAATAAGTAAAATAAGCCAATTGCAAAGGCTCTGTCACCTTTCTACTTAAGGCGAGATCGGGGGACATGGAGGAGGGCATTGCTGCTTGATATTAACGATCTGGGAATTGGCTGAAGATGAATAAGATCTGTTATGAAGGGTGGGGCCTGTCCATTTAGGGCTTTAAGAACCATCAATAAGATTTTAAATTGAATTTGAAAATGAACTGGCAACCAGTGCAGTGACGCAAGAAGTGGGGTAATGTGTTCTCTCTTTTTAGTACCAGTCAGCAAGCGCGCTGCAACATTCTGGACCAGCTGAAGCCGTGATAACAGTGACTGTGGGAGACCAAAATAGAGAGCATTGCAATAGTCAAGCCACAATGTAATAAAAGGATTTTTGGCCTACATAAAATCATTAAAAAAGGTTTAACTTGAGCTATTCTCAGATAATAAAAACTTGACTTAACTACTCATCGGCATAAAAATTGAATGAAATATCATACTTTCTTAAAATGGTTTCTAGTGAACCATTTTATAAAGAAAACCGAAAAGGGCCAGGTACAGAGCCCTGGGGCTCCCCATAGTGAACAGGTGCCCAGGAGGATGTATAGTCACCAATGCTGACCGAAAAATGTCTGTCAGAGAGGTAGGATCTAAACCGTTCTAGTGCATTCCCTTTAATACCCACACAACGCTCCAGTCAGGAAATGATTGTACTGTGGTCGACCATAACAAATGCTGCTGTAAGGTCCAGTAGTACGAGGATTGCATAATCCCCAGAGTCAGCAGCTAATAAAAGATCATTCTAAACCTTCAACAAGGCTGTCTCCATGCAGTGGAGGCCTTTAAAACCAGACTGTAAAGGTTCAAGGATCTTCTTCTTATACGAAAAAGAGGACTGGATCTGGAACAGGATCAGGACCATTATCAAGTAAGCTTAATAATAGTATAATTATTGGCAATAAAACTGAGAGGGTGGTAGTAGCCTAGTGAAACCCCACTACCATTGTGTCCCTGAGCAAGACACTTAACCCTGAGTGTCTCCAGGGGGACTGTCCCTGTAACTACTGATTGTTAGTTGCCCTGGATAAGGCCGTCTGGTAAATGCTTTAAATGTACATTTTAATAAAAGGATGGGAAGAAATGATGAAATGAATAGAAGATATCTACCAGTAAAAATGTGTACTTGGTTAATGTTTTGAGTTCAGGCTTGTAATCAGACAGAATCCTACAATGTGCAGCATAGTGGCGAAACTCTGCCATTCCATGTCTAGTTCTAGTTAAAGACTTTATGATGCGATACATGAACTACATTCCTCAGTCAACTAGCACCCACCCTCAGTGGCTTCAGAGATGTATTCTGAATTATTTCCGAAACTCAATTCTGTCACTGACTGGAATGGGGTTCTTCTGTTTTCTTGTGAGAATTCTTGCAGCTGCATTTTGAATTGTGTGTGATCGATTTGACTTGATTTTCCAAAAAATGCTTGATCAGTTCCTCTCAGCCCATATTGATCATTATTAGATGCATTTGTATTTCATCCTCACCAGCTGGGCAAATTGTTGGTCAGGTCAGGTTCTGAATGGTTTGTGAGTTGTCAGGTTCATGCTCTCTGGCTGTGTCCCATGATGAGTTATTCACTGGCTGAATAACAGTCACCAGGTCACCGTTGGGTGTCGGTTCCTTCAAGCCATATCGGCTGTGGTATGCGGGCTTGAGCTGGGATCTCAGCACCACGACTTTGTGCGTGTGGCTGTCCAGCATGCTGCTGGTTTTAGTTCTGGTGTAGTATGACTTGTTTACTCACAACATGCTGACCTTTGCTGGCAATAACTGCGTTTACACCAGTAAATAAAATGGCGTTTCTTCTCCCTTCTGTACTTTTCTGAGCATGCAGTCTTTTTAAATGGAATGGGACAATCTGAGCAGGAGTTCATCATGTGTAGGCTGACAGAAGGACACAGGGATTGTCATCATGTCTGCATCAAGGTCAACAATGTTTGTGACAACGTCAGTGTGTCCCAATCACCTAGGTATCGTCACCTGACGTGCATCCTGGCTGTAAGCTCTCCATGTCATTTTCTGATTGGCTCTCATCGCCCCCTGCCCACTCCGATGGCATCCCTGATCCAGCGAGCCCAGTCCTGGCGAGACAGGCAGCTAAAATTAGCTCCTGTAATGCAGCATGGGTAATCCTCCGTCCCTCTGAAATGAACACTGCTCTCACTAGTGCAGAGAAGCTTAGTGGGGTCACCTCGCTTTCATTCATTCACCCTCCCTCCCTCTTTTTATTTTGCTGAAGTGGTGGCTTGAAGTACTGGTGGAATTGGTTTTGCCTGAAAAACATGCATTGTTTGAGTCGTCTGTCCTTACTGGGTGCTAGACTGTGGGACTCGGCAGCATGCTGAATCGTTGGACACGTCCCATGGACAAATTTCACTGAACGGACGGGGTGGGAAGTGTTGAAGCTGGATGTGACTTTGTTGACTGTAAGTTGCATGACTTGCAGACCTCTTATTTTATTAGATCCTCTTGTATCATTTTATGGCTTAGTTTTGATTTCACTCACGCACAACCAGGCACACATTTTAAATATGCAGTGCACTGGTACAATTTATAAAACAATACTACAACACTACGCAATAATTGTGAAATTTTACTTGTCTTTCTGTGAAGAATATCTAGCCTGCACCCTGTTTTTCCCCCAAAAAATATTCAAAAGTGGGGAGTGTTGACAGTCAGGAAGCTTAGTTTCAGTTTTCATCGAATGCTCATGAGAATGATAAAATATGTCTGGGCGGTTTGGTAGTGTGGGCTTTTCTGACCATAAAATTATCTGTGTTGGGGTATCTATTAGTTGGTTTTGTTTTTTTTTTATTTTATTTTAATAATAATTTTATTCATGTATTGAGCATAAAGTGGTACTTCAAAGAGGTGATAAAACTCATGTCTGGGGCCACTCATGCCAGTTACACCAAGTAAACTATTTAATAGCTAAACTTTTTCTTGGGAATTATTATTATTATTAGTAGTAGTATTAATATTATTATTATTAATAATAAGATTTAAAGACAAAGCTTTAATTGACTTAATTCAGGATGAATATTTAGTAAGTATAAATAACGTGAAAGGGGCCAATAAGGAATCCCACTCCATCCAGTGTGAAGCCAGGTAGATATCACACTGATCCTGTCTTCCTAGAAGCGTCTGGCCTTAAAAGATGCTTTAATCTTGGCTGGATGATGTAAGGAGTCCAGATCTTGAAATCTCTTTTGCGGCTTGTACTTTACCAACGATGTAATGTTGTTTGTAGGAAGAGCTTTCAATCATTAGCTCTCTGCTGACATCACTGAACCACAGATCCCCTGTCCATACTTGTGTATACACACACACATACATACAACAGCTAGCCCCTCGTAGGTGTGACATATCATCTCGCTGGCTGGGGGACAATAACTTGGTTTTCCATAATAAAAGTGTGTGTGTGCGCGTACGTTGCAGGTGTGCTGCTCTAGAGCAGGAGTTCTGTGGCAATGATCTCTGAATAATATTATATTTTGGCACCCATTTTAATAACGTTGTCTTATAAGTGATAATACAAAATAATAAATTGATCAGTATTATGTGTTTAGCTCATCTATGCTGTTCAGTATGGATACAGGATCAGAAATCTGTGTTTGTGTGTGAAAGGTATGATAAGGGCCTGTACTAAATGTGCATTAATCAAGTCTAATGTGTTTTCCCTGTCCGTGAGTGGAGGACTAGTCCTGGTATGACATGGAAACCTATTTATCACACGAAAAAAGTTCTAATGTCTGTTTTGAATCTCTTGAGGGGTTTTCTAATTTTATACCAAACTAGTTCAGCCTGATTCATCAGACTGACAAACTATATTGGAATATTGGAACTCTGATGTGCTTACATTTTGGTGTGTTGGGGTGCATTATGCTGCTGCCCTTAGGGAATCATGTAACTATGAAGAGGTGAGCAAAAATAAAAAAACGATTTTTTAAAGCACCACTCTGAACAGCGTTTCTAATGCCGCTTTCCTGATGTGGCACCAAGCAGCGTGTGTCAGTGTGTGCATCTGCAGGGTAGTGTAGAGAACAAGTTCTGATATTCAAACAAATCCTGTTAAATTTTTCTGATTTGTATTGTTTTTAATAAATTATTTATTGTTCTGGCAGCTCAGGTGGCAGTTTAAAAAAAAAAAAGGATTTGGCAGGTGTAAAGCATGCATGTGTGTGTTTTTTGTGTTAGTCCATTTTTATTTTATTATTATTATAACAGCTCGATGAACAACATTTTCTGAAGATTTTAGTTCTGTTTTTGAATAAATGGTTTGAAATGAATGCTTTTTTTATCCGATTCTCTGATTAATAATTATTAAGATATATGTTCGTAGCAGCTCTAGTGTTCAGACACAGCAGGCTCAGCTTTTTCATCGGGTGCTGGGGATTGATGGTGTGGAATGCTGATTTGAAGTCTATGAACAGCATTTGTTCATATGTGCCCTCTTTATCCAGGTGGGTGAGGGTACAATGTAGGATGAGGTGGCAATGGCATTGTCCGTGGAGCGAATTGCAGTGGGTCCAGGCTAGGGGTGTTGCATCGATTATACAATTAATTTAATCACAAGCAGACATGGACGATATTGCATTGATGCAGTGCAGAACATAACATTTCCTGATCCGAGTACAGCACTGCTCCGGGTGCAGTTTCACGCTGCAGCCAGCAGCCTTGTTCTTGCACCGTGGTCCTTTATTGAACGCTGAATGCTGTGCTCCATGACGTATCTTCATGCGACAGGCTCAAAGCGGGCTTACCTGACACCACGGACGTCTGAACCAGCCGTTTTCTGCCGTTTGTTGCATCAGGGATGTACGGACTGAACACATCTCATTGTAGCAAATCCAAGCATCCGATTACGAAACTCTTGCATTTGAAAAAATCATGTGGCCATGTAGAAAATTAATGGGATGAGCCATGATTCATTGATGATCGTAATTGAATCGTGATACCAGTGAAGGTGGAGGGCAGCACTGCGATTATGTTTCAAGACCAGCCACTCGAAGGTCTTAATCATCATGGGTATAAGTGCAACGGGACGGTAGTCATTGAGATATGACACTGAGGACAGGTTGCTACAGGTTTCACTTTCCATCTTCTTGTGCACTGATTGTCTGACCACTGCCAGGTTGATATTTTCTTTTGGTATGGATTAGTATGGATTAGGTCTGAAACAAGTATTCAAGTAAGGAATTATTTGAATTCTTTGCCTCAAGGCTTTGTTTAATTAGTCACCATCTATTATCGGATCACTCCCTCTTTGTAGACTACTGCGCCGGTGTAATTTATTTTACGCTCCGTGGCAGTGGCGAATCATTATGATATCGGTGTGGTTATTTTCTCTACCCAGTAGGCCAACCACTGCCCCATAATTGGTAGGATATTTCAATAGGTAAGATGAAATGCCAGGACACTGGCAGGGGATTCAGTGCTGGCCATGGGGCGGGGCTGGCTGTATTGCAGCCTGCAATGAGAGGCTTCTCAAAGTTGAGAGTCAGTGGGTAACTACAACCTCCACTCCTATAGATGGCACTGTACAGCTGGACATTTGAATTACTGGCGGAGCGAAATCGCAAAACATGACAGGCAGAGCGTCTGTCATTATAGTGGCCCGTTCAACAAACCAGGCAATATGGACACACAATTTGCAAGCTCTCACGCTTCTGGTAATTATTCAGGCAACACAACCAATTTATGCGTTCATTTTAGCAGGAGCCCTGTATTTATTCTACAGAAGCCTAGCAACACAATGACAAGGTAAGCTGGAGACCGCAAAGAAACTCCCATCCATTTTGCCTCAATTACAGTCTAATGCCTTTTATCTCAATGTTTTTGGTGTCTGCTACTGTTTATTAAAATTCAAACACAATAAAGTCTAAATTCAATTCTGAGTTATGTTGTTTTTGGCTGAATTTTTAATGTAATGTATTCCACCCAGATCACACACAGCATCTTGAATTTCAGTTCTATTTTTACATTTTCAGTGAACTGCACAATATACAGTATCATGACCTATGTGTAGTGATACGTATTGTATCGTGAAATCCTTGCCAATACACAACCGTAGTATCACGATTAATTCATGTTTTGTAGAGAGTTGTCACTCACACACTCTCTTCAGACCCTTTAGAGTTTATTGTAAAGTCAAAGAGATTTTGTTAATGTCTGCAAAACACAAAATGTGTCCTCTGCATTTATCCCATCACCCTTAGTGAGAAGTGGGCAGGCATGACAGGCACTGGGGGAGCACACACAACAACATGCACAACTTCACACGCAAAAATCTTTTTGATTTAGCACATGCTGAAAAATACACTGCAGCTTAAGCTTGACTCATTAGGTATGTTTCCTATTAGCAAAATTTACAAACCAGAGCTAGAAAAATGTGCCCATGTACAGCATCTTTGTGAAGTGCTAGGCAATGAATGACAAACATGTACTCGGTAGTTAACAAATGAACTGGCAGATGTATTGTGTAATAAACCTATATGTATGTATATATTATTTTATTATTAATAAATTCCAGTGGTTTATACTTGCCCATTTTTTCAAGGACACATTAAGGACTTTACGTTCACTTGCTGACTGATGATATATACCCACTGCCATGTGTGAAAATGAGAGATAATGAAAGATAATGAGATGTGGACAGCTCTTGACTACAAACTTTGCTTTGTTCCATTGGTCCTTTTATGATTTTCTTAAACTTTCTATTTGCTCGGCAGGTGGCTGTGGTAAATCTTCCCCACAGTGCTGCTTGGGGGGGTGGTATCGACTGGCTTCCAGTGGACGTGACCGTCGGGCTGGCTCCTCCCCCGCTTGGCCGCAGCCTGCGCTCTCAGCCGCCTCCTCCCTGCTCGCCCGGCCTGCGCGCCCATGCCCACAGTGCCACACGGCCCTCCAACGCCATGTGCGTCCCGCACACCATGGAAGTGGGCAAGCACAGCGCCAACCAGGGCCATCCGGGCAGCACCCGGGCTGGCGGAGTACCGCTGGAGCCCTTTGTGCACCAGGTGGGTGGTCACACTAGTATGATGCGTTATGATGACCACACCGTCTGCAAGCCCCTCATCACCCGGGAGCAGCGCTTCTATGAGTCCCTACCGCCAGAGATGAAGGAGTTCACGCCGGAGTACAAAGGTAAGAACTCATTTCTGACCTCCATTGGGGGGTAAATGTATGCTTATTTGGGACATCAATTAATCTGATTCATTTTCAAAAGTGATGTGAGAAACCAGGCAGGTGATGAATGCTGCTTTATAGAGCATCCCATGGTTTTCTGTAGTGACTGTGCCATAAAGATTGGACACTTTATGGCTGCCATGAGATGAGGTTCTGTTAGTCACATCTACATAAAATCTCTGCAGGGGTGCAAGTGCCTTTAATTATGGGATGTTCTGGGGTTGGAAGTGTTCTCAAGTCTTTTTGTTAAGCCTTTATTAACACCCTTATTCCAGACTGCTCTAAAATGAAAAGGAAAGAGAAAATCAAATGAAAATGAGTAAAATTACAATATCGATACCGGTGGTTTATGATATATTTCTATAGCTCCAATTTAAAAGTAGAACTAAGAAGAGTTCAAACTTCTCTTTAGCCTGGGGCGCCCGGGGAGCAGTGTTTGGGGACAGTGCTTTGCTCAGTGATACCTCGGTGGCATCTTGGTGGTTTGGGACTTGAACTGGCAACCTACTGGTCACAGGTCTATTTCCTTAACCCCTTGGCCACCACTGCCTTCTATTTCCATTGAGAGTATCTGTACATCCTGCTGTACTTCCTCTCAGTCTTTCTGACCTTTATTTCTCTCCTCTATAGAATATAATCTCCCCCTCTTTGTGGTCTCTTCCACCTGCACCCTACTACAGTGCACAATGTCAACAACAATTTATTTCTTATATAACCCAACATCACATACAGTTTGTCTCAATGGGGTTTGACAGACCCTCCAGTTGACCCTTCTGCACACAAGGAAAGATTCCACACAAAAAAACTCTAGGAGAGAGAAAAATGAAAGGAAGAAACCTTGGGAAGGAGTGACACAGAGAGGGACCCCCAATAAGAGAAAAAGTTCTACAGTTGTAGAGGTGGAGAAGTCCAAAGTGCAGTATAGAGTATCTGTCCATGTTTGGAGGTACTGGACAGTGCAGAGTAGGTTTTCAGAGTAGGTTTTCAGAGTCCAGTGTCATGCTACTGGTCCATTTGAAGATCCCTGAAGCTTTAGATGTTACAGTGGTGGTGGCGGCTGTGGTGATCCTCTGGTTCTTCGTTTAGCAGTTGCCAGGAACCAGGGTTTATTTGCTGGTCTCTTCACTGGGGTCTGCCAGTAGTCTGTGCGCTTGATTCAGTGTCTCAGAGAAAACAAACAGAAGCAGCGCAGACGGTGGCATCGTACGACTGATACTGAAATATGTGGTTATAGTGGTATATTGGTGCTACAGTGGCCCGGTACCCTAACTAGGACAGCCTAACTAAGGTGAATTTAACACTGTCTGTGCTTAACAGGGGGACTGTGTGATAAAGTGGACTTGACACTGTGTCTGGGACTTTAAACAGAAGAGAAAACAGGGACTGAGACAGTGTCTGAGTCCCGGACACTGACTGGCAAGCCGTTCCACAACTGCGGAGCTCTATATGAGAAGGATCTGCTCCCAGCTGTGACCTTCTGCACCTTTGGTAACAGTAGTGACCCCGCACCCGTTGATCGAAGGGGACGTGGCGGGTCGTAAATAACTAAAAGTTCACTCGGGTATTGCGGGGCGAGACCATTTAGGGCTTTATAGGTCAAAAGTAGGATTTTGTAGTCAATCCTAAATTTGATGGGTAACCAGTGCAGTGATTGTAAGACTGGGGTGATGTGGTCAAATTTCCTAGTTCTAGTTAGAACTCTGGCTGCAGCATTCTGTACTAGTTGGAGTTTACTCATGCACCTACTAGAGCATCCAGACAGTAATGCATTGCAGTAATCTAACCTTGATGTAATAAAGGCATGGACCCACTTTTCTGCATCTTGCATTAAGATGATGTGTCTTATGTTTGCAATATTTTAAGGTGAATTAGAGACTTGCATCAATGAGGACTCCTAGATCCTTTACTTCTGTACTTGGTGAAATAGAAAGTCTATCCAGAGTTATGATGTCAGAGAGCTTACCTCTGGCTGCTTGAGGCCCAAGTAAAAGAGCTTCTGTCTTTTTAGGGTTTAACAGAGGAAAGTTTGTGAGCATTCACTGTCCTTCAGAAAATTCTGTTCTGTTCAGCTGCTGCCTCTGATCTGGCATTGCTGATAAATACAACTGTGGGTCGTCAGCATAACAATGAAAGCTAATGCTGTGTTTGCAAATGACATGACCTAAAGGTAGCATGTATAAGGAAAATAGCAACAGACCAAGGACAGAACTTTGTGGAACACCAAACTCTACTATGTGAAGATGAATCCCCATTGATGTCCACAAATTGATAGTCAGATTCCCTTAATCCCGATAACATTCTCTAACCTGGCAAGGAGAATGGCGTGATCAATAGTGTCAAACGCTGCACTCAGATCAAACAGGACAAGCAGCGAGATGCGTACCTGATCAGAGGCCAACAGCAGGTCATTAACCATTTTAACCAGCGCTGTCTCAGTGCTATGATGAGGTCTAAATCACAATTGATGTACTTCATGGATGTTATTACTGTCTAGGTATGCACTCAGCTGCTGGTCTACGACTTTTTCTAAGATTTTTATATAAACAGAAGGTTGGATATCGGTCTATAATTTGAAAGCTGACTGCGATCAAGATCAGGCTTTTTAATCAGGGGTCTAATGACTGCTACCTTGAACGATGTTGGTATGTGGCCGGTGCTAAGCAACGAGTTATAATTTTAAGGATAGGATTGGGTGCTATTTGTTTAAGGAAACTTGTAGGAAGTGGATCCAATGCGCAAATACATTGATTTGACGATGAGATTAGCTGAATTAATTCATGCTTTTTAGGAAGGTTGAAGCGATGTCAGCTATTTGAAGAGTATTTTTCTCAGTAATATCGACGGAGCTGTTTGTTATGCTTTAAATCTTATCTCTATTCATAACAATTTTAGTATTAAAGAAATTCATAAAATCATTGCTACTATGTTGATATTGAGTGTCAGTTTCTGTCTTATTCCTGGTTAGTTTGGGTATAGTGTTATAGTATAGTGCCCTTATTACACCTCGCACTGCACCTCGTATACTCCGAGCCTCCAGTACTGCTCGCCTGGTCCCTCCATCTCTGAAGGTAAAAGGAAAACATTCATCTAGACTCTTCTCCGTCTTGGCCCCTCGGTGGTGGAATGAACTTCCCCTCGAGGTCAGAACAGCTCAGTCACTGAGCACCTTCACACGACAGCTCAAGAACTTCCTCTTTAGAGAATATTTTGATTAACTTTTCTTATTGTCGAACTTGTGTACAGAATCTACAACAGAGTGAATAAAAAGATTGTATTCATAGTTGGGGTCCTAGTGATCTCTTCATCAATGGTAACTTGAAAGCACGTTGTAAGTCGCTCTGGATAAGGGCATCTGCCAAATGCCGTAAATGTAAATGTAACTGTCATAAGCAAACATCATAGTCCATCACTATAACAAACAAGAAAGGGCTGATCCTTGGTATAGACTAGGCTTGTCACAATAATGAAATTTCCATAGAGATAGTAAGGATGATATTCTATACTACAGAGAGAGAAAAAACAAAACGCACCGTGCTCATGCTTTTTACATTTTCATGTAAACATGGGGTCGTCTGGGTAGCCAGGAGAGTGGCTGCCCACTGCAAGTTGAAAATTGTTGTACTCTGCCAGTGATTTCCGTGAACCTGGCATTTAACTATCGACACCAGTGCTAATTGATGCCAAATGTTAGTATCATTTAGTATCTGAGAATCAATTTTTGACAACATTAGTGTAGACCCACCTCCACCTTGAACACATCTGTCAGTCCTACTGCAGACCTCACCACTGTCCCAAGTATACATTAAATGTTGCATATCATGCTGACCTCTGAAACCCCTTTGCCCACTGGTTGAGTTATGATTGAGTTGGTGTCTTTTATATGAAGCACACCCCTCTGCCCATCTTCCCCCATCAACTAGAAACTACACAAGTACACATACAGAGACAGGCACAAAACCCCTGTCCCTCTGCAGCAAACCCCAAGGGCGATAAAAATAGGACTGCCCCCACGGGCCTTGCATTGTTGATGTGTGACACCATGGTAATATGCTTCTACCTCAAACTGTAGAAGCATTTGTAAACTGGCGACAAGGCTAAAAATAGTTACGGGGTTGGGGAGTGTGTTTGATTAAAGCCTCATGGGACGCAGGAAAATGGCTAAACTGAGTCTGCCTCCCTGCTGTTGCTGTATATTTTGGCAGCATCTGGTCATTTAGTGTAGTGACCCATGGCCAGCAGTTCGGTAACTCGTCTTTATGGGGCAGTGGTGGCCTTGCGGGTAAGGAAGCGGACCCGTAATCGGAAGGTTGCCAGAGAGTTGTTCCACGGGGAAATGACTGTCACCTGTCTCCCAAAATACATTCAGATATATTTTATTCAAAATACTCCTCAAACTCAGTGTTCTTTTTTCAGTCTGTTCTTGAACCATTTTTTTTATTTTTGCAGCTGAATGCTTATCCTTAAAAAAAGTACTATCCAGCCATATATCCACCACAGTGTGGCCCTTTAATCCTTACGCTTTCCCTCAAGATACTCTAAACAGTATGATCTTTGGTCCATATAGCCCAGTGATGGTAACGAGAGTGTATAATAATGTTTGCTGATTGTTCAGCAATTGTTGGTGGATCATGAGAAAGTTCAAGGTTTTGACTTTGCCATCCAGATTCTCCAGATTCTCTCTGAATCCCCACCTGTGGATCTATGAATTCTGGGTGCCAATTACTTCCACTCCACAAGGGCGTTGCAGGGATCACACTGGATTGGCATTGCTCCAGCCCTTTAAGTCCTATGTAGAGTGCAGCCAAAAACCAAATCCCTAATGCTGATCAGAGTGAGCCTTTCCTGAATTAGCCCGCTGTTAGCCAGCTTCACCCTCTGGCACAAACAAACGGAATGTCATTTGCCAACATGCACACACACGCACAGGCTCCTATGATGGCAGGACTGTCTCCATTCATTAGATTTTGGTGTCTGCTACAGTATTATGCTGATCATTTAAACCAAATAACCCACAGTCCTACTTACAAAGCATTATACAAAGTTCATAATTTCTTACCTATACCCACAATATATTCCTTTTGGGACTTTTAGGTAAGACACTTTTTTTTTTTAGGTTAGACACTTGGATTTTCCACTCCAATATGCATTTGTACAACATGTTTCATTAAACAAAAATTTCATAATAAATGTATCATTGAACCATTTATCCTACAGGAGAACATTAAGCTACATGATTCATGAAATCAATGTATTTCTTAGGCATCAACGTATTGACAATCTAAATATGCTTACTTTCCTTCTTCTGTTTAATACATCTTTAAAACATCTTTCAGAGACAAAAATGTATAAAATCAAAATCAAAATTTATCTTGATAACTCTTTCACAGCTGGGCATAGGGCAGGGGCAGTGGTGGCCTAGTGGTTAAGGAAGCGACCCCGTAATCAGAAGGTGCCAAGGTGGCACTGAGCAAAGCAGCGTCCCCACACACTGCTTCCCGGGAGCCTGTCATGGCTGCCCACTGCTCACTCAGGGTGATGGGAATATGATGGCAAATACCAAAAGCCTTTGCAACTTAGTTAAAGTCTATTTGTTTGTTTTTTTTAATTTTTTTTTTTATGATATTCATGTAGCAGTGTCCTCTGATCAATTAGGTCTTACACAAAGAGCATGTTATAGTGGCCACAGAGATCTATTTGATGAGACTGTTTGCCAGTAGTAGCCAGATGATTGTATTTGTGTTTGGTATGAGGGTTCCTCTGTTTCCCGCTACAGGTGTGGTGCTGGTGTGCTTTGAGGGCGACTTGGATGGCTACATCAACCTAGTGGCATACCCGTACGTGGAGAGTGAGGGGATAGATCAGGAAGAGCGGGAAAGGGACCAGCCACGCCGTAAGCACTCCAGACGCAGCCTCCACCGTTCCAGCAGTGATCACAAGGAGGAGCGGCCCACCCATGATGGTGACAGTGCTGACAAGTGAGTTTGAGCTTGTTCATCTTTTCCTGATGGAGGATCTTTGCTTTCATTTATTTAACTTTTATTTATTTGTTTTTCAAATCACACTGGACCAGAACATTTTAAATATTCAAACAAAGGGGGCACTAACATATTAGTCTAGTCACATAACAACTGAAAAGATGACCCATGCTTCTTACAGACCATTTAGTCTACAGTCTAATAGGAATCCTTGTTTTAGTCAACTTTTTCATGGATTGTATTTGTCCCCCCACTCCTCTTGACTTGGGAGATCACATTTCAGGTATCTACATTACCTGGTCACACAGTGTTAACAGTAGGGATGTGATGAGACGTGTCAGTTATGAAGCACATTCTTCTTTCTTGGATGTCGCCCCCTACCCACATCACTGTAAAACTGTCAACAATGACCCTGGGCTTCCAGTTCATGTCAGACTTGACTTTCTCAGTTGTTCTTGAACATTATAACTGGTCACCACAGCCACCACCACCGTAACAACTAAAGCTTCAGGGATCTTCAAATGGACCAGTAGCATCATAATGTACACATATTTTGCACCATGACGCTGGACTACACTTTGGACTTCTCCACCTCTTCAACTGTAGGCATTTATCTCTTATTGGACAATCACCAACCCTGCACTGACACCATTTGCAGGCTCACTCTGCCCTGGAAGGGGGTCCCTCTGTATCACCCCTTCCCAATGTTTTTTTTTGTGTGGAGTTTTTCCTTGTGCGCAGGAGGGTCAAGTGTGGGGGGTGTCAACTGTAGGGTCTGTCAAAGCCCATTGAGACATACTGAATGTGATTATGGACTATATAAGAAATAAATGTTGTTGTTATTTTCACAACACCTCCCAATAACTTGGACTTCTAATTTTTTATAATTGGAATCTCCAGATGTTTAGAAATTGCTCCTTTCTGTTGTGTGTAGACCTACAATTCTCTTCACTGAGCTTCCTACACTTTCTTATTGTTCTCTGTGTTGATCAACCTAATGAGTGCTGCACAGACAAGTTACCAGCTTCATTCACTGACGAGAACTTCATTTCTCTTTTCAAATGAATCTGTTTTTCTTTCATAAGTACATTCCTTTTGAAAATGCTGTGCTTATAATGATAATGGTTTTGCATAAACATTATGGCAACATTGATGGGAAACCAGTGTCTCTGCAGGAACTGGTTTGAGGTGCTCAGAACGTACTATCCAAGGAATCAAAGTCCAAGCAATCAGCGGTCCTTTTCATTTGTGATTGTACCGTATTGTACAAGTGATAAAGCTTCATATTATTAAAACCTCCAGATTCCTCACAATAATTACAGGACATATTAACTAATCTAACAGAGTGACCCTTATTAAAAATGGCGGGTGTGGTTTTGACCCGGAGTGGATTTTTGAAACCTATACACTTTTTTTTTTTTTTTTTTTTTTTTTTTTTTTTTAAATCTTGTCATTCCAGCCCATAAAAAAATAGTTTAAATCAATTATTTATTGCCATTGCCATTCATGTTGTAAACTTTAATCCACAACTGGATTATCCATAATATGGACATTTAAAACTTGATTCGCACAATCCTGAAAACAATATCCTGAAAACGTTACTTTTACTCAAATACATTTCTATATGTCCTCATATCTGACACAGATTTTCCAATATCTAAATGACAAAAGCAATTTCAGTCATAATCCAGTTCTGAGACAGCAAAAATTCCTATCTCGGCCTTGTCAAGTAGTCTTGCAATAGTGATGTCAGCATTGCAATATGCCAATGTGATTGTAATTCACCTTGATTGGTTTTCTAGGTTTCAGGATATTGCTGACTTTTGTTCAAAATATATATATATTTTTAAAGAAATTTAATAGTAACCACTCATTCACCTTAATCTGCTGCACAATAGTATGTGGTGCCATTTCTTCCCATTGCAACCGTATTTCGTTCAATACACAGTTTTATTTAGGCCTGTCAGTAACACAATTGATACATGAAAGTGTGTATGTGTATCTATGATGTAGTCATTAACAGCCTTTTTTTTTCTTTCTTTAAATTATGATGTTTTTATTTTTCTTATTTAACTTGTTTCAATTATGACTGAGCGAGAGGGAAAAAAAAGAAAAGTTGGGGAGGTCAACATATGGAGGAGGGAGAGGGCAGTCACCAGCCACCATACAGAAGCACCGGGGGACAGCTCCGCCGACAGCTGGACATGCCCGGGCAGACTAGGTCCTGGGCCCAGTGACACAAAGACTCCCTGCCAGGGGCCAAGCAGAGCCAGGAGGACCAGCAGGCACCAACCAACAAAAGCATGCGTTCCCACCCTCATACACACACATGCAGATAGTCACACATTCACACCAAACATGGAGATACACAAAAATAAACGCTTTATATACATTCACACTCCCCGTACTTACTCTAATCTCCCAGAGGGGCAGTCTACCCCTGGGGTGGTGGCAAGAAGACCGCCCGGTCCCCGCAGCAGCAAGGAAGCCCATCAGCCCAGACCCTGACCCCCAACCAGGGTGTGAAAAGTCCCCCTGCTTCCCCTTGCCTGATCAAATGTGGTGTTGGTGTGTTTGTTGTTCCAAAAAACTTTTAAAACAATGGAGGGTTATTGAGCTGACAACCCTCTGCCAAACTGCAGTTGGTGTGAACTTGGCCCCTCCCAAGAACCCTCAATGTCAAAGTGCAATTAAAATGGAGAAGTGGGCACTGGTACCAGAGGAAAGTCTGAATGAACAGACTGCCACCTGGATGCCATTCAGTGTGCCCACCCCCAAGGTGTATATGTATGTATAATGACAGGGTCAGTAATGAGAATGTTAAGTTGCGATGACTTCAGGTGGCCACGTAGAGACAGAAGAGGAATACCTCCCCGATGCACCTGCACCTCAAGGACCTACGTGTGAGCTGGTATGACTGAGCAGGAGGGGACTGGGAGGAAAGCACCTCCCGAAAAGCCAGCTCTCCTTCTGTCCCCCATAGGCACACCCATTCCCCAAAATCCACCCGGGGCAGGGAGATTGGGCTCAACTTGACTGGGGTCCATGGCAGTGGTCCTCCGGGCCAGACCACCGAGGAAAACTACACCCACCCCAGCATTAATTCACAGAGTACATATAACAATAGACACTCAGGTTGAGTCCATCCTCCACCTCTGATTATACATCCACTCTACAGGCAGGGGAATTCATCTCCCTGCCTGCTAAAGAAGCCCTCTGTTCCACCATCAAGTCTAATAAAGCTTGATTATGGCAACCTTGATGGGAATCCAGTGTTTCTGTAGGATTGGGTTTGAGGTGCTCAGAACGTACTGTATCAAAGTCCAAGAAAATGATCTATATACTGGTTGATTTTAAGATTATTTTTTCAGTTCATGGAGACAGTTTTCTTAGCAATGCATAAGGCAGTGAAAGCCATTTGAATTGTAATAATTTCAGTGGTGACACAGTCTATGATGCCCAATAAGCAGACTGAATCTTAAATCTCTGAACCAGGTGGACAGAACCAAAGAGCGTGGATGCTTCAGATGGGTCTTGATGAATGTTTTTACAGTAATTTCGCAGATTCCGAGATGCCTGAAAACACCAGGTGTTGCTGTTGGTGTGGAGATTGTTAAAGTGAAAGTGAAGTAATTGTCATTGTGATACACAGCAGCACAACACACGGTGCACACAACAAAATGTGTCCTCTGCTTTTAACCATCACTTGTGCTGCAACTAGTGCGAGGGCGAAAATAGATAAAAACCTAATTCTGACAGGAGTGTAGCAAAACTTTTCAAAAAAGATTTTTCCAAACTTATCTTTTATTCCATTGTTTTTCTCCCTCTTCCCCTCATGCAGTTTGCAGGACCTGAAGAGCCCCAGGCTGGAACTCCATAAACACTCGGAGGTGCCATTCCAGATGCTAGATGGGAACAGCGAGCTGAGCTCTGAGAAGATCAGCCACAACCCATGGAGCCTGCGCTGCCACAAGCAGCAGCTGAGCCGCATGCGCTCTGAGTCTAAAGACAGGAAGCTCTACAGTATCCTGTTTCACATAACCTTACCCACTTCAGTCATAAGTTAACGACATCACATATTTCTGTGTGATGAAAGTTTGGTATACATGTGGTTGATTACTGGATCCAATGATGGAAGAAGAAAATTCCTTAAGTATTTTGTTGTTAAATTGCTATATACATTTTGCCTACTATATATCCACCCATTGACAGGTAATAACATAATAACCAGATCGTATACCTGTCATCACAGCAGCACCATGGGATTACCTGCTTCTACAAAAACAGAGCATGTACTTGTCAGAAGTATGTATTACTGGCTAATAATGCCTGTTTGGACTGGACTTTGTGCTGCTGCTGTTAAGCACTTTGAAGGAAATTAAACTACCAATTTATGAAGGGATACATCAGACGGATCTTAAAGGAAGACCAATATGCTTGACCAACTGAGATGTTTTTGGCATTTGACATTTGAGTTTTTTTTTTCTTAAATTTTCTTGCACTAGGCCAATGATTACAATTTCCACCTACTGCACCAAAGTGCCGAACCTAGCCATGCTGTCCATATCGTTTATGGATAGTTTTCCTCTAATAATTGGTGGTAAAGCGACCTTCCCTGACTTGATTTCTTCCAATATAAAGCTTATCAAAACACATTTACTGGACACATTTCTTTGCCTGGTATAATGACTGAGAAAATGATACCAGATCTTCACTGGCCAATACAGTTACACTTTATCCTCAATGTGAAAAATATAAATATATTTCAATTCAATCACTTTCTTACAGAATAAAAGAAATTGTCAATGCGTAAATCGATTGTGTCCTTGACATAAATCCATTTCATAGTCAAGTGAAAAACAGTACGTTTAAATGGCCAGTGAGGTGACGCTGCTATTCATGGTGTACATTTACAAATAAATAAAATATTCTTCACTTGCAAATGTGTTTACTTAGCTGAACTTATGAGCAGCGTTTAGACACCCGCATCTGGGATAGGTGATCCCAGACAGCTGTCAGTCTTCAGGAAGTAAGCTGCAGTCAGTTTTATTGGAGCTAAATATTGTCCTTCAATTGCATCACATTTTGCTATATATCATGCTAATTTGGTCTAACTGTGAAATTTTAGATTATTATGGTTCTTAAAAATGACCTTAACCAATCCAAACTTGTTAGGTTGAGGGCAGTGCAGCATTGTATATTCTATAAAATATGCAAATGTCTACAGAGAATACTAGGTTTAACTGTAATATTTCTGGACTCTTATACCTTGTTTTGGAAGACTAGAAAAACTTTTGGAATTTATGAATAGGGTAGTCCTAGGAGTTACAATTCTACACTATCATGACATATTTTCCCCAATGTCCTAAAGCATTTCATTTGGGAAAAGTGCTTCCTTGACTCTATAACCTCCCAGAATTCCTACTGTTGGAGAATGTGGTTCACCACTTCAGCTACCCCTGCATCCTGGACCTGAAGATGGGCACCCGGCAGCACGGTGATGACGCGTCGGAGGAGAAGGCAGCGCGTCAGATGAAGAAGTGTGAGCAGAGCACCTCTGCTACGCTGGGAGTCCGGGTGTGCGGCATGCAGGCGAGTCCGAATAATTACCGCGGCTTTCACCCTTTTGCACTTTACTTGAATCTGGAAAATAAACCTTCACAATATTCAGCATAATGCTTAAATTTGTGGCATAATAACTAAAGTTGTGTAGAGTTTTGTGGAGAACTCCAGTAAATACATCCCCAAAGCTGATCATCGTAATACACTTAACTACTATTACACTTGAATTACTACTACAATTACGTGGTCATATAATCACAATATTTTCTCATTAGAATATACAGTATTCCATTTAGATCATCCAAAACATGCTAATAATAATCAATAATATTGTATGTCTCTGCCCGTGCAGGTGTATCAGACGGACACGGGTCATTATCTTTGCCGGAACAAGTACTATGGCCGTGGCCTGTCCATCGAGGGATTCCGCCACGCACTCTTCCAGTTCATGCACAATGGCAGCCAGCTGCGCCGGGACCTGTTCGAGCCCATCCTGAGTAAGCTGCGCAGCCTGAAGGCCGTGTTGGAGCGCCAGGCCTCCTATCGCTTCTACTCAAGCTCACTTCTCATCATCTATGAGGGCAAGGGGCTGGAACCCCACTCCTGGCCCAAAACGGACACCCTCTCTGCAGAGAAGGATGCGCTATCTGGTCCAGAGGCAGCCCTAGTGTCCCAGCCTCCTGCAGAAGCCACCGTGCCCACCCAGGAACAGCCCACTTCCACCGTCCCCCACACACTCACAGACACCCGGCCCCCACAGGCACCTAGCGTGGACGTGCGGATGATAGACTTTGCTCACAGCACCTTTAAAGGGTTTCGGGATGACCAAACGGTGCATGATGGCCCAGACCGGGGCTACGTGTTGGGACTAGAAAGCCTCATCAAGATTCTGGAGTCGATCATGGAGGAGAACCAGTAGCTGAAGCAACCAAACTTTACTTCTTTACTTTTTCTCTCACAACTGTCTTTTGCTTCATACCTTCACGAACAGGACCCAATAATAAGCACATTTCAAACTTGTGTTAGGAAACAGGGAAGCATGGCTCAGCCTCTGGAAGATTCTGACAGCCTTACACTGGCAGCAGAAGCAGGAGGGCACGCCGCCATCCTCCAACTATCCGTGGCGCCACCATGTGGTCAACCAAGCCATTACATTAGAAGTTCAGGGGACAGTTTCTGCCAGAGCCTCAACTCAGGGCTGGTGCAGGGCTGAGCCTTGTCTCAATACTGTGGGGTTTTGGCAACGCAGGAACATGGATGTGCCTCACCTTTTCCAGGAAGGGTTTGGGACATAACAGATTTGGAGGTGCACATAAGTGTTAATTAATTAAATATCAAACCCATCAGTATTCATAGTCTGGCATGGAAGAGATGTGACCATCAGATAATGGTCTTGAGTGTTCTCAGAACTTTACTGTAAGGGGAGTTTAAAGCTTCCGCCTCTCAATGTGTAAAGACTACCAACCCTTTTCCTCTCTGCAACTATTAAACTCATACAACTGTGTGATGGTTTGACATAAAAGTGATTGCTCATGTTGTGTTTCATCTCCTTTTCACCTAGTGATATGCCAGTGGCTGTTTTACTCTTAGTTTCCTCAGTCCTTGAGAGACATGGTTGCTGCTGTAACGGTTGAAGCTGTTGTGTCGGCCAGTCTCAGCTCTTCTGTTCAATGAAGCTATACCTTGCTGTGCGTCCACCAGTCCAATCTTGTGGTGTTCCCAAAGAAAACCCTCCCCACAATCATTTGCACTGTAGAAGGTGTCAAAAATTAAGTATGATTTCATTTTATTTAATTCACTTTGTTTTCTCATTGAACCTTTGTTGTCATTGTATTACATAGTGGGAAATTGTCCAGTGCACTTCAACTCGTAGCAAAAGGGAAGAAAAAAGCCTTTGCTTTGGTATTTCTGACCACCACTGTGGGTCAATCAGTCCCTGTAACCATCAGTCATTGTATTAAAAAGTGATTGTCTTATTTCCTGCCTGCGGCAACAGAGCTGAGTGTCAGTGGTGTGGTCATGGTACCATGCCCTGCATCCAGACCTACAAGGGATATGATCGTCTTTTATATGTTTTTTGGAAACAGAGTTTGACTGGTTCTGTAATTTACAGTATGATACTGTAGTGACACTGAATTATTGTGAGTCAACTGTTGCCCGTTTCCAACACAGTGTTTCCTGTCTGTGCTATTACCAACCTGTACTGCCATTCTTTCATTAGTCTGGTATAATCCAAATAAAGTTTAGCAATAGATTCTGATGTCAAGCAAGTATCATCATCACAGTTTTGACTTGGGGAAAGCGACATTTCAAGTGCCACCGATGTGAACTTTAGTCAGTATTTGTCAGGTAAAGAGGTGTTTTTTTAAAGGGTTGGTTGTAAAAGAGTATATTTGTATGTTATGGACACATGGCAGACTATCATACAGTGTAGATGAAGGAGAAATAAGAGTTCATGAGTTCTAGACCTCTTTACTGGACTTTTTTTTGTCTTTCAATAGATGTGAGCTATTTTACTGGTAGAGAAATATTATTACCCCAAATATCTTTTTTGTTGCTGTTGCATGGATGGGTATTTTTTTAAGAAAAGTTATAATAACATCTTTATGACAACTTTGAATGTGAGCTATTAAATCATTTATTTAAGAGCAGTGCTTGTGTTTTGTTTTTGTCCATAATAAAGGCTGGTGACTTACGGTACTATGCAGGTGTGAAGAAATGCCATAAACTGACTATAGTTTCAAAAATAAAATTCAATAGTTTGTCAATTAACAAAATACAGTGGATTAAAAAAGAAATCAAATCCATATTTGGTGTGACCTCATCAATACCGCCACATATGCTTGCACACTGTGTTTGAAGGAACCTTGCTGGCGAACTAACCACAGATCTTCTTGCCTGTAGGCTTCTTCAAATCCTTCTGTCTCTTCATGTAATCCCAGACAGATTCAGTGATCCTACACAATTCCTGTCTTTTCTGTAAGATATGATGCTGCATTCAAGGCAAAGGTTAGTAACATTAAATAATGGTTTGGTTTCGGTTTTCCTGTTTGCTCACTTTGCATTTTGTAAATTGTTAATTAACCATTTAGATTTTTGAAACCATTTTTATTGCACACCTGACTACTTGCTCTGTACAGTAAATCATTCATCCTGTCCCTCCATTTTCCAAACCTGATTATCCCAAAAATTATCCCCAAAGGTCAGGAAAATTTGTGGGATGGAGAATTGCACACACACAGACATATTGGAATATACTCCAAATGACCCCACTTACCACTGTGTCCCTGAGCAAGACACTGAGCAAGCCTCTAGGGGGACTGTCCCTGTTACTTCTGAATTACACCTGAACTACACCTTTTTTTTGCCTGATTCATATCTCTGTACAATATAGGTGATGCATAACAAGACAGCCATTTTTGGTGTATCGGATGTGTTACTCTTGCACTTTTGCTACACATTTATGGTGTTTCCTGGTTAAAGATGTAGCACATTCATCAATATCAGAGAGTTGCAGATATGAATAAATAGTAATATGCTTTAAGATTTGAAACAATAACAGTTTGTGATATTAAATTCATTTTTCATTAGCATATCCAACAAAAGTCGAACGTTCTACCTGTTGAAACTCACTTGGCCTATACCCTCTATATGTTTCCTGATGAAGGAGATTACAAGAATAGAAAGTCATGCCACAGAATAAATGTTCAGGCAGGTGTAATTTGTAGCTTTTAGTAGTTTACTGCATTGATTTATTGGTCTGTTTCATAGTACGCCTACTTACTGTTCTGCACGGTGATCATCATACACTGCCTGTCTGATAAATGTCAACAATAAAGGAAATAGGATGATTGTGTTATTTAACTTTTTTTTTTCCCTAATGGAATGCATAAAAGAAAACTAAGGAGATCAGGTAGCTCTAACTGGGTTAAGAAATGGCCATCGGATTATTAAAAACTAGAAGGATAGTGGGGAACCATCATTTTTGCAGAAACCAGTGAAAAATGTGTGTAGCCTTCAGAAAAACACTGATCAGTGAAGCATGGGTAAGAAGAGAGGTTAAGGAGGTGATGCAGCCATCATGAGTTCCCTCCATACAAGCCAGTGTGGGCGGAGCTATGATCGGGACGGGGTTACTGCAGTCAGGTCAAGGTTCAACAACGTTCTGTCCCCAAAGAATGAGGTCAGCCGAATATAATAAACGACCAAGTTATTCCATCTGTCGCTCACGGCACAGGTGGAATGGCCACCAGAGTCCAGATCTTATCACCATTGAAAAGCTTTGGGATGTTATGTTATTTTAAATGCTTGTCCCAGTGCATGTGGCTTTTTTAAAACCCAAGAATCTCCAAGTACTTTGCAGAACAAATTAAGAGCTACTATTGATACTGTTATACTGGTTACCTGCGACACTTGCAGTCCTGTACAGAAATACTTAGTCAAGTCATGTAATTTCCCTTTAAACTCAGTTTAAGATCAGCTGTTCTGGGGCGTTTTCATTACGATCACTTCCTCGCCACGTTGGTTTTGCCTGATTGGTGGAGTAGAAACCATTCGCACGCAGGGGAAGACTTATAGACTTCGGGAACAGAACAACGCGGTGATTTAGGAATAAACAGATTACTTCTGGTATATTATCATTTCAGATCTTTGGACCAGTTAGTCCTATAAAACAGAAACAGTAAAACATGTTTCAGGCCTAAAACTCTTTTATCGTAGAAGTTTAGTTGTATTTAAAACAACTGAATAAACTGTATCGTAAATACCCTCCAGCCACAGGAAGTAAACACCCCTGGTAAATACTGGTACGGTCCATTAACCTGCGACCTTTCCCGGAAGTCCTTGCGTGTGGCGTCATGTGGTGTTGGCCACGCCTCCCTGCGCTGTGTGGAGTTGTTTGAAGTGTCATTCATAGAGAAAATAAAACCTGTTTAACGTGTTCCACGGGGCAACAAGGACATAAGACCAAGAACGAACTAGGCAGTGTAACCAACTGGTGAGTATTAGCCGTGTGTCCGCGCTTCTAGACATGTTTCTGGTTGTTGGAACGCTGGAGGATTAAATTGGTTTTATTGATTTCTGAAGGCAGACTCGATGCTGGACTGTTCCCCGCTGTGGTTAAAATGAAAGCTCTGATTCTGGTTGGTGGATATGGAACCCGTCTGCGACCGCTCACCCTCACTGTGCCCAAACCCCTGGTGGAGTTCTGCAACAAGCCCATCCTGCTGCACCAGGTGGAGAATCTTGCTAAGGTCTGCGCTTCTTTTAATGCACTTACATTCAGTCATGCTGTGTAATGCGGCAACACGTTATCGCCTGGCTGACGTGTCAGTGTCGTCATCACGCATTGGCACGACGTCGCTCACGCATCTTCTTTCAGGGCTCGTCAACAGGTTGGTCTTGTTGAGAGCTGCGGCTTTCCCAATCCTGATGTTCCACATAAAGCCGCTCCAGAGCATTTCAATATAATCACCTTCACAAATGTCCACACGTTTTCTGTGTCTTAAAATTCTCATTTTACAAGAAGTTGAGGTCTGTATATATATATATATATATATATAAAATTCTGCCTGCTCATGAATAAGTGGATACCAGGATGTATTTTGTCTCCTATTCCGCAGGCTGGGGTGGACCATGTCATCCTGGCGGTGAGCTACATGTCTGAAGTACTGGAGAGAGAGATGAGATTGCAGGAACAGAGGGTAAATCTTTTAAACATTTTTCATGGGAGATCAGCACTCTGCTATACTGCTGAAAAGTCGGTTTTAATTTGGATACTAGGACATTCTCATAATTGTAGAAATTTGTCACATTTGTATATTTACAGCATTTATCAAATGCCCTTATCCAGAGCAACATACAACATAGTGGGGTTTGAACCTGGGTCTTCTGGTTCATAGGCGAGTTTGTTACCCACTAGGCTACTACCACCCAGTAGTGACAGGGACAGTCCCCCTGGAGACACTCAGGGACACAGTGCAGGCTCCTGCAGTCATTAAAAAGCAGGAAAAGTCATGGAATTTGGGAAAAAATGTTTTCCAGATTTGGAATATGAATAAGATAAGTTTATACATTTTTCTGGCAAATTTGACTTTTTTTTCCACATTTGCACAGAAATGCCAGAGAACATATGGTCATGAGAATTTGCTTTTGAGTCATCGAAAACCTTTTGTGAAAATGTGTAAGAACCCTGGCAATGGTAGCAAGTGGGGTTTGATTCTGGGACTTTGTGCTCTTCTGGTTCATGGACGAGTGTGTTCCCCACTATGCTAATTACCACCCTCTGTGTCATGGTAATAAAAATTCTGAAAGCCACAGCAAAAATACTATTAATCCATGGTATATAATTGTATGGACTAGGACTGTGTGTGCTCTTGAAATATATATTTTTGCAGGAGAATCACCCAAATATGTTATTTGTCAGTCTTTATTGATCCCTGTTATCTGACCTGCATACACTCTGTCCACAGCTTGGCATTCGGATCTCTCTTTCTCATGAGCAGGAACCTCTTGGAACAGGTGAGCAGAAACCAGGAAGACTTCATCCATGCTTTTTAATGTGAACCTGCACTATTTGAGTCTTCCAACACTACTCCTGTCCTGTTCAGCTGGTCCGCTAGCTCTAGCCAGAGAGCTTCTCACAGACAACGATGAGCCTTTTTTCGTGCTTAACAGCGATGTCATCTGTGACTTCCCCTTTGAGGACATGCTGAAGTTCCACACTCACCATGGGAAAGAGGGCTCTATTGTTGTAAGTGTTTTTATTAATTCTATCAATGAACAAACCATACACTCAAGTGTAGCAGATAGAAGTGGTCTATATTCTGGGCTCAAAATAAGACATGAGGTCTGGGTGGCCGAGATGGAAAAGTGAAGTGATTGTGGGGGTTGATGTGGGCTTGGGCCCTGTGCACATCAGCATGTAAACAAGACCCAGCACAATTTTATTCCTAGATTCCATTTGCTGTTGGAATTTAAAGAGCACTGACTTCAGGTTTTCATGGTTGAAATCTCCAGTGACAATGAAGCATCACCCAGGTGTGAGTTTCAAGGAGTTTACTTGACTCCACTCTTCTTCCACTCTCCTCTGCAGGCCTGTTACTGTTATATTTATTTTAGAGGGCCAACTTTGTCATTATTTTAATGCTATTAGGACAGTGTTTTGCTCAGTGGATTCAAACCTTCAAATTACGGGTCCGTTGCCTTACCTGCTAGGCCACCACTGCCCCTAGGGCAATTGGGAGGAACTGCAACTGTAGATTCAGATAAAACATTTAAAAAATTTACAATTATTAATAACAAAAGGAAAAAAGAAAAAACACATATATTAAATACCACAATTCTCCTCTCAGTTCTATAGTATTATAAAATGTCATATGGGAAACTTGATGTCTATGTCGGTCTCAATGTTTATGATTTAACATACTCAATAAATGGTGACCATATCACTTTGAACTTTTCCTGATGATTAACATGACTGCATTGCAGTGATTTTGTGTGATTTCCACAGCAAAAGAAGCCTTCTGACCATTAATGAGGCAAAGGCTACTGCCTTAGCTTGGGATGTTGTAAGAATTGGTTCCGAGGGGATTACAAAAATGGAGATATGGTGAAGGTTCAATCGTTTTGTTTTTTTTATCCACATCCTTGCCTGTCCTGAACTTGACTGGAATCTAGTTATTACATGCTTATAGATTTGGTATAAGCCTAACTTATTAGCTGACAACAATTTTTTTTGGTTGTATTTATTTTTTATTTTACTTTTGGCCACATGCAACTCAAAGTGACAGACCCACAAATCAGTTTGCCAGGGCATAATGTCACATCTGGTCTTTTTTTTTAGGTGGTAAAGTTGAAAAAAGACCAGAATGCAGATAAAACAGAGCCAAGGGCAGTACAAGTGTTGTTCAGGCTTTTCTCCTGAAGCTGCTGTCATTGTTCACTAAAAAGTTTATGCAACAGAAAAAATTTAGATGCATGTTATTTTGCTGTATATGTTAATAAAAAAACTTTCCGAGGATGTAATGACTGGTAAAACAATCCCTGGACTGTGTGACAGGTGACAAAAGTCGAGGAACCATCCAAGTATGGTGTGGTGGTGTATGAAGGAGAGACGGGACGCATTCACCGTTTTGTGGAAAAACCACAGGTCTTTGTGTCCAACAAGATTAATGCAGGCATGTACATCTTCAGCCCCTCTATGCTGAACAGGATCCAGGTGAGTTTCTTAAACTGTCCCACCCAGATGTCATCATTGTGCATCTCTATAGAAGAATTTAGTTTGTTTAACTGTTTAAACAGCCCTATTTAAGATTTTCAGATTAATGTGACCTACCACCAAAGTTATTTTGGTGGTAGACAAACTTATAACTCTTATAACACAAATCTGCAAGTGTCATTGATGTGTTACTATTCACTATTATAATTAATGAATGTTTTGGATTCAGCCATGGGCTTATGTAGTTTTTCCTGATTAATTCATTAACAAATGCACATGTTCATGATGGGGGCTGCGCAAAGTATTCTCTGCATTTAGGTCACTGGACCTGGAACTGGAGCAAAAATAGCAAGTCTTACATAATGCTGCTTAAAGGTCCCCTGACATGAAAATGCCACTTTGTGACATTATTTAACATTTAATACCTGTCTATGGTCCTGCAGTGGCTAGAAATAGCAATAGGCGTAAAGAGTGCTTTAGCCATTCTGCTTCGCTGTTCAGAGAGCAGCAGTCTGATCTGGAATTTGACAACATATGGGAAATTTTATTTTTTTTCTGGAAAAACACTGACATGACTTCCTGTCTGCATTAGACATTGTGGTTGATGTCATTTCCGTGAAGGCTCGCTCTCTATAGGCCGCTCTCCTCATTTGTATTTAAAGCTACAGACACTGAAACGGCACATTCTAGGGAAATCTCACTGTGTGACTGGCTAAAAGTGGTGGTAATTCTGCACCAAGGCTGAATTTCATAAAGATACTTCAGATACAGTATTAGGGGACCAACAAGACTGATATAAAAGGAAAACTAAATTCAAGTCACGGGACCTTTTTTGGAGGAAAAAAAAACTGAATCATGATATGTATATATTCTTTCTTTTTAGTTAAGGCCAACATCAATAGAGAAGGAGATCTTTCCAATCATGGCCAAGGAGGGCCACCTTTATGCCATGGAGCTTCAAGGTGTATAGCACTACTTAACATTTACCCACATTTGTAATAGTATCAGTAATAGTGATGCGCTCAAAGGCCTCCTAATACATAAAGACACCAACTTCTCTTCCATTTTTCTGCACACATTTAATTATTTAAGGTAACACTTTATTTAGGCCTTTAGTGGATGCTTGAACACCTAGTTACCTCATGAGAGTGTTTGATTTGATTTGTTTCAAACCTCTGCAAAATTTAAATCCCAACATTTCAAAATTCAGCATTCATCGTGATTTGTATAAGGCTTTTGTATTTGGTGGGGTGTGTTTTATGTGATGCTGTTACTCCTGTTGGTTTACATCTCAGGCTTTTGGATGGACATCGGCCAGCCAAAGGACTTTCTAACAGGCATGTCCATGTACCTGCAGTCTGTTAGAGTGCAGAACCCAGAGAAGTTGTGTACTGGACCTGGATTTCTTGGTAATGTCCTTGTGGTAAGTTATGTCCACTAGAGGGCACTCTGAGATATTTTTGGATTATTCAGTGAGTATTGTGAAAAATATGAAGAGAATCGTAATTAGAACATTATATAAGATAGGCTCAAATGTTAAAACATACACTGCTTAAAAAAATAAAGGGAAAACAAATATAAGACAACCTAAATCTGAATGAATAAAATATTCAAATTAAATACTTTATTCTTTACATGTTCTGACAACAAAATCACACAAAAATTAACAATGGAAACCAAATTTATCAACCCATGGAGGTCTGGATTTGGAGCCACACTCAAAATTAAAGTGGAAACGCACACAGGCTGGTCCAACTTTGATGTCCTTAAATGTCCTTAAAACAAGTCAAAATGAGACCCACACACCATCCCCACACACTGCTCCCTGGGCACCTGTCATTGGTGACCACTGCTCACTAGGGTGATGGGTTAAATGCAGAGGACAAATTTCACTGCGTGCACCATGTGCTGTGCTGCTGTGTATCACATGTGACAATCACTTCACTTTAGAAAACATAGGAAGTGACAAGTGGTCTGTTGTCACCAACTGCAGAACCACAACTTTATTGGGGTCTTGCTATTTGCCATTGTATTTTGTCCTATGTCTATTTCATTTGCACAACAGCATGTTAAATGGATTGTCAATCTGTTGCCAAGTTTTACAGTTAAATTCTGTTGTTTAAGTGTTCCTATTATTTTTTTTTTAGCCTTGTATGTAAATTTGTCATTAGGTTTTAGTTATTTTCTTGTGGAAAAAATCAGATTTTCATGGACAGACTTTGACAGTGAACACCCAAGTTCATCTTAAGGTATTGGCTAAGTAATCAAATTTAGCTTCATGAGCTATACTCGCAGTACATTCAGACTCCACTAGGTGGAGTACAGCGTTCCATTATTGGGGTAAAATAATTCTTAAATGGTTCATTAAGCTGCAATTTGAGTCTTGTATAGATTGGATATTAGTGTCCTATATTGTGCCTGATTTGGGGAAATTTGTATTTTATTAAGTGCAGTTTTAATATCTATTTGGCAGGATCCTACAGCAGTCATTGGTGAGAACTGCACCATTGGGCCCAATGTTACTCTGGGGGCTGGTGTAGTTCTGGAGGACGGGGTACGGATCAAACGCTGCACTGTGCTGAAGGGCGCACGCATCCGCTCCCACTCTTGGCTTGAATCCTGCATTGTGGGCTGGAGCTCTTCAGTGGGCCAGTGGGTGAGTGTGCAGCAGGAGCATTATGAAACTGACATCAGTCTGAGTTCTGACTTATTCTTTTGTCTGAATAAATCCAACTGAATATGGTTCTTCACTATAAAATCTTTGTTTCCATGGCTCCTTTTTTCATCCTTTTTGATGGGGGAAAATATTATCTAAATGTCATCTTAATTAATCATTTTGATTAACATTATCCAATACATTTGAAGACCAATGTCAATTTTAAAAAGTCTAACTTTTAAATGTTGTCTGGGCAGAATCTGTAAAATAATTTATCAAACCAAATTCACCATTGCACACAGTCTAGCTTGGTCAAAATGTATTGGAGTTCACTCTTCTATTTGAGGTCGTATACAGTCTTACCTGCCATCTAATGGCCTCTAATTTAATATTTTATTGGCTGGTATGGATGCCTTAAATTGCTTTCACAATGCACCTAAAATGTTTTTTTTAAACTGGCGGAAACCCTGAAATTGTATTATATGATATATTGGACTGTACTTGAAAATTTTCCATTTGTTCTGTAGGTCCGCATGGAGAATGTAACAGTGCTAGGGGAGGACGTGATCGTGAATGATGAACTTTACCTCAATGGGGCAAATGTTTTGCCACACAAGTCCATCTCTGAGTCAGTGCCTGAGCCACGCATCATCATGTAACACCGGACATGAACACATTACAGTTTCGAGGAAGGACTTCACAACAGATGTTTTAAAGAAGATCGGGTGCAGCCTCTCTCTGGGCTGTCAGTCTTGGTATCACACATGCATGGTGGGAAGCAGTCCACAGCCAAGCTAAATTTCAGCATTCAGTCCAGCACGAGTGTCTTTTATAGAGATTAGGTGTTAAGTGTAGGTGATCAAGAAGTCACATTGCCTTAAGTAAGGACTTGGGCGGGTTTTTTTTCTACAGTGCTGTTTGAGGTTTTTTTTTTTTGGTTTTTTTTGTTTTTTTTTTTTTTAGTCTGCTCTTCTGTAGTAATTTTGTTTGATCTCACCCATCAGGTAATATTCCTTAATGAATAGATGTACAAATCTGTGTATGGATATTTTTGTATATATCCTTTCCTATTTGTTGCCAGCTGTAATGAAGTGTTTGTTTAGATAGAAACACAATGCCACTTATGAGAAATAATAGACTAATTGGCACTGTATGATTGATGCTGTGTTTTGACACTTTATGCTTGTATAATGACTGTTACTGTTATGATGTCATTGGTAATTGTTGCCTGGAAGGACAAAGTTTATAAAGGCAGATGTAAAGAGTGCTGCAGCCTCCCTGAATGTACCCACATTACATGCTTTTTAAATAAAAATCTTTTTAGCATATGAACTGAAACAAAGATGTGCTTTTTAGTGCTCATCACTTGACATGGTCAGGGTCATCTTGCACTTACAACATAGAACCACTGCTATTTGTTCCCCTTGGATTTTCAGTTCAAATGCACATTTCACACGAGCATCTGATTACCAGTGGGTGATTGAAGTGGGCAAGGTTTCAGGGTATATGTGTAACACACATGGAACATCTGTTTTGTATTTTGCCTGTACCTACTTTTTATGGCGCAAAGTTACATAAACAACTGTGCACGTTCCATCGGAATGACTTCCTGTAAGGTATCATGAACTAGTTTAGTTTGATGATAATCACGCAGATTTAAAATTGTGTCTGTGTGTTTCTGATTCTTATGCATTTGGCCTGACCTCCAGCATGAAAAGGCACACTTGTGCAGAAACACCCCTCATCTGAAATGATGACCAGGAATGTGAGCGCATTCCTTCAGGCCACGGGTGAAGTCATTGCTTTTTTTTTTTTCTTCCTTTCCTTTCTTCTGAGGATTGGTGTTACTGATCTGTAGCATTCAAAATGCACCCAAGTAAAGGGCGGGCAGAGGCCCGCATCGTGATTGGCCGCGCGTTCCGCATGGCGGATACGATTGGTCGGTTGAGTTGAAGTGGGCGTTCCCCCGCCTCGCTGCGTATATAGGTGAATGACGCTGTAATCAGAAGGGTCTCACGGAGGTGAAGTGAAGTGAAGTGAAGTGAAGTGAAGTGAAGTGAAGTGAAGTGAAGGTACGTTTTTTGTCTTTTTTTTACGTACTCCTACTGCTCATTTTCGCTGAGTTGTTGTAGTGAAATTCTGCATCAGAACCTGTATTTACCTGACGAATCCAAAAATATCCGCACTATATCCTGCCATATAAACGAGTCGGGGTGGAGGGTGACTTCATCGGTCATCTGTCACCCCTCCCTGTCCCTGAACACCGCGGCAGAGCCTCCAAAGATGTGCTGTGTACACTTAGCAACCAGTTCATTTTGTATTTCCCCACATTTGCTGGTTTTTCTAAAAGTCACATTTTTCAATTGCAAAAAGTCTGTCCATTGTATATTATACCAAAGACAGGTGGCCATGAGAGGAATTGTCTGTAGGTGTGTGTGTGCATCCTCCGGTAGGCTGGCTGTCCACCCTGTGCCCAGTGTCCCAGGATTATGGTTCTGAATCCTGAGGGAGCATTTTTCTTGGTGGAAAAGTTCTGATCCCAGTGTGATTCCTAATGATGATGTGACTGTACTGACAATTCAGTAATACTGATGTTGTCCACCATGATAGATCTTTTTACAAGCAGAAATTTAGACAAAGTTTTCCACCCTGATGCTGTTCTCATACTTTGAATTCCAATTTTCCAATATTAGTCTATTTCCGTCAATTCATATTCTGTTGAGTATAAAAATGAACTGAAATTCCTGAGGTATTCTGAACTGTATCTGAAGAAGTGTGCCAATGGAACACATTTTATTAAACATAAGCAGAATATTAATAATACTGTCTTATAATATAGCATGTAATAATATTGTCTGTAAATGAAGCTGACTTATTACATTAAAGGGGCTTCTGAAACACAAGCCCCGAGACTAAATGTACTGCAGACTACCTGTCTCCCCAACTCCTCTCGGTTTGTCACATTCCCCTCAAAAATCAACATTCCTTTGTTTGCTCGCTTTTATATTTGTACCGTTGCCACAGAAACTGATTTTGTTCATAGTGAGGTTATTCGCATAGTATTTGCAGTATGCATCAGGAATTCTCTGAACACCAGATCATGGAGTGTCCTGTCTCCTGTCACGGTGACCCCGCGGTCTCTTATCCTACTGGCATTCAGTTCCCTGCCATCTGTCCTAGTAAAGGTCATGTGTCACCTCATTCTCACATCCACACACACTCACCCTCACAGACACACGGCGAAGGTTAATACACATCTGGTATGAATGTAGATCTATGATCTTTGTAGACCTGAACATTTGACAGGGTCTTAGTAACTATACAGTATCACATTATATTGCACACTATGTTGCACTGTGCATTTATGGTAGTGGAAGTTAGGGTAATTTTTTTTTGTTCATTGTTCGTTTTCGATTTTAATGCAGGAAGCACATACACACAATTTGTAATGTTGATGTCCTGAGTGAACATGGGTGACATTTGACAGGGATTATGTAGGCTTTAGCAGCATGGTCACCTCTGTGCTTTCCTTTTGTTTTGTCACCTGTTTTTTTTACTCCTGACTCTATAGTCATGCTTTCAACAGGCAGCTTAAGTGCCACTCTTTCTGAAAAGGGGCTCTCTAGAGTTGACTTCACTTGAGTGTTGTTTCTGGCCACTCAACCAACTCCAGGAATGAGGAGCTTTGGAGAGGGTTTCCTGTCTGCCTTTAAGTTTTTATTTATAGTGAACTGTTCATATATGTTCCCCCACTCCCCATGTAAAGCTTAATGAATTAGTGATCCTGGAAAGTTGGTCTACTTTCTTTCTATTCTTCCTTCTTTCTTGCTTTTTTAACTAGTGGGGAAGGTCTGGCTGAGATCCCAAGTGACCTCTGACCTACCACAGCAAGGGCTCTCTAAGGCACCATTCATAATTTTTTATTTGCAAACTTAGTCCAGCGACGTGGCAATCTAGTGCTGTGAGTGAGGGCCTGGTTTCACATGTGCATGATGTGTACAGTTGGTGTGTTTGTGATATGTCCAAAATGTTGGCACAACATAATTTTCATTAAAAAGAACCCAAAATGCCTAATTATTGTTTAAATAAAAGATTTTAAATAATGTTTCAGATCTGTCGGATCTTGATTAGATCAAAAGGTCATGGATCGGCAGCACCTACCCAATGGCGCAACCCATTTGTCTGGCTGGAGCAGCCATTGGGGAACAGTCATTATATTGTCTGAAGCTTTATCTGGAAGACAGTGGATGTACGTAACAGTTGCAGAACTGAGAAAGCAAATTCCAGAATAAACTAGCAGGGTGTACTTCAGATGTTCATTTGCTCACTTGGTTCATTTGAGTTTGGCTCTGGGTAAAGTTGAGCAGCGTAATTTCTTAATCATCTATGTGTAGGTAAGTACATTTCATGGATAAGCAAATAGAAAAGTTGGTCCCACTCAGACCCAGTCTTTGTGTTTGTATACAGTACAGGCCAAAAGTCTGGACACCATCTCATTCAATGTGTTTTCTTTATTTTCATGACCATTTACGTTGGTAGATTCTCACTGAAGGCAACAAAACTATGAATGAACACATGCGGAGTTATGAACTTAACAAAAAGTGGAGACCTGACCTCCACAGTCACCGGACCTGAACCCAATCCAGATGGTTTGGGGTGAGCTGGACCAACAAGTGCTAAACACCTCTGGGAACTCCTTCAAGACTGTTGGAGAAGCATGTCAGGTGACGACCTCTTGAAGCTCATGGAGAGAATGCCAAGAGTGTGCAAAGCAGTAATCAGAGCAAAGAAACTAGAATATAAAACATGTTTTCACTTATTTCACCTTTTTTTGTTAAGTACAGAACTCCACATGTGTTCATTCATAGTTTTGTTGCCTTCAGTGAGAATCTACCAATGTAAATGGTCATGAAAATAAAGAAAACACGTTGAATGAGAAGGTGTGGCCAAACTATATATATATATATATAATGAATTTCAAAGAGGGAACGTGTTTTACCAGCGCAACACAATGGACAAAATTGTTCATTACATGTTGCTCATTTTTATAGAACAGTATGGTCTTTTTTTAGCTGTTCTATGGTGGCTCAAATTCTCCATCTATTTCTCTGTGTCTCCCTTTTTCCCTGCAGATGTCACTGGAGCAGCCAGTGAAGGGAGGGGGTGCACCCTGTCTGACTTGTAAAGGGATCTGCACTGGGTTCCAGCCACATTCTTGGCGGTAATTTTCAGTCCTTTCCCATTTTCCCTTGATGGTTGCAGAATGTTGCCACAGCCACACACCACCAGCTATTATGACTTTCTGTTTGCTTTTTCAAGTGCCTCAAATGTTCCCAGTTTCGTGTTGGAAAACCATTCATTCCTAATCCTGCCATCTGTATTGTAGAATTTACTAATTTTAGGACCTTCTAAGCAGCAAACTATTCCACACTATTGCCTTTTTCAAAGCACTATACTACACATTGCACAAATGCGCCAAAACACACACCAAACTTATCTCATAGATATTTACCTTCCATGAATTGGTTCACATAACCAAGGATAACTGAGTGAGTTCCTAAATAACTATTCTCAACAAGCAGTTTTCCTCATAATACCAAAAGCACTGAGCTCAAGATCCGTTCTCATCCCTTTCTTTGTTTTCTTCAGTTTCTGCCCTCAAAATACAATTGGTTTATGGTGCCATCAACAGGCTTCATATGACACAATCATGTCCGCTACCAAACCAAATATACCAGTGGATTATCACTGCTTTTATTAATGATTTCTGATTTGATAACTATGGAGTCTTACATTACTTGAACAAATCCTAAAGGTCCCCTATTATGAAAATTTTATTTTGTGAGATTATTTAACATTAATACGAGTTCCCCTAGCCTGTCTATGGTCCTGTAGTGGCTAGAAATGGTGATATGTGTAAAGAGTGCTTTGGCCATTCGGCTTCACCGTTTAGAGAGCGGTAGCTCATCCGGTCTGATATGGAATTTGTCCCCTTATGTTGTCATAAGAGGAAAGGTTACCTCCCATTTGTCATGCTTTGTCCGCCCAGAGAATTTCCCACCCCTCTGCGGGAAACATTGTGGGACTGGATAAAAGTGGCTGTAATGCACCACAGCTTAATTTGAAAGTGAAAGTGAAGTGATTGTCATTGTTAAACACTGCAACGCAGCACACGGTGCACACAACTAAATGTGTCCTCTGCTTTTAACCATCACCATTAGTGATCAGTGGGCAGCCATGACAGCCGCCCGGGGAGCAGTGTGTGGTGATGGTGCTTTGTTCAGTGGCACCTCAGTGGTACCTTGGCATATTGGGATTCTGTCACACGGTGAGTTCTGTGACGCATTTGCAGACATGCTAGGAGCTGGGGAGGAGGATCGGGGGTGTTTGGTCTGTGGGGGAGAGACTGGTGGGGAATGGGGACGTGGAGGAAGCAGTGGACACGCTGCAGTGCGGCGGGAAGTGAAGTCGGGATCTGTGGGGGTTACCGGGGCAGAAGAGAATAGGAAGACGGCGGGTTTCAGGGTTGTCCAGGAACGTGGGCAGGACGGGAGGACGTCTTGGGAGGCAGGAAGGCAGGGGAACATGGATTTCATCGTAGGCCGAAGGATCAAGCAATTCTCGGAGTCAGGGGCAGGCGAAGGTCATTATTCATGGGTCGATAGATCTAGGTCATGATTGAAGGGAGCGAGCGTCTCGAATGAGTAGTCTCATACAAAGAGCGTGCAGCGTCTCCTCGGGGTCACACAACTTTTATACTTGACGCTGCATGCTTCCGTTTCCTCTTCCGGGTCGTGGTCTTCCTGGTTGGTCTGGCGCTCTCTGGTGGGCTGGATGCGTGTTGGCCATGACAGATTCGAACCGGCAACCTTCTGATTATGGGGCCTCTTCCTTAACTGCTAGGCCACCACTGACTTCAGATACAGTATTAGGGGATCACTGAGACCTATATAAAAGCCAAAAAAATCATAATAGGGTCCCTGAAATAACTGTATTTTTCAAAAATACACCCCTTTCAAGTAGACAGAGGGGTTCATGAGGGGTTCATGAGGGGTTCATGAGCATTTTGTGGAAATGGTTGTGAAGTTCTCCCCCTTGAACCATCACCTTATAGTGGTGGAGGAATTTCAGAGCCCTAATGATCCTAGGAGTTATTTTGTCTGGGGCACTTGGTTCCCCTGGTTGGGTCTCCCATGACAAATTGGTCTTAGGTAAAGGGTGAGCCAAAGAACGGTTCAGAAGATCTTTGGAAGGACAGCATGACCTGGATGGGAGTGATTGGGAGGAACGGCCTGCCAGATCTGAACTCGAGTGGTGTTTCGTTATTGGACTTCTGTGCAAGTCGCAGTTTGGCCATAACATAAGGATGCCCATCGGTACACTTGGTACCAGGGCAGCCTAGGTTGCAGGTCGATGATTGGCTTTGTAGTCTTATCATCTGACCTGCGACCATATGTTTTGGATACTCAAGTGAGGAGAGGAGCAGAGCTGTCAACTCATCACCACCAGGTGGTGAGTTGGATGAGATGGCAGGGGAAGATGCCACGTAGACCTGGCAGACTCAAACCTGGCAGAAGAACCTGTCAAGATGGTCTTCAATTCCCACCTCCAGCAGAGCTTTGATCACGTGGTGGACATTGAGTCCGAATGGACCTTGTTCCGCTCTGTGATTGTTGAGGTGGCTGTTGCTAGCTGTGGTCGCAAGGTGGCAGGTGCCAGTCATGGCAGTAACCCCCATACCCACTGGTGGACACCAGAGTCAGGCTGAAGAAGGAGGCCTACAGGGCTTGGCTGGTTTGTGGGTCTCCAGGAGCAGCATACAGATACTGGACTCCAGGAGTATGGGGTTGATGGCCTTTTGTTAAGGGCCATTTAGTCCCTGTACCAGAGTAGCGTGAGTTTGGTCCGCATAGTCGGCAGTAAGTTAGACCTGTCCCCGGTGAGGGTTGGACTCTGCCAGGGCTGCCCTTTGTCACCGGTTCTGTTCATAACCTATATGGACAGAATTTCTAGGCACAGCCGTGGTGTGGAGGGTGTCAAGTTTGGTGGCAAGAGAATTTTGTCTCTGCTTTTTGCAGATGATGTGGTCCTCCTAGCTTCATCAGGCTCTGACCTTCAGCTCTTGCTGGGTAGGTTTGCAGCCGAGTGTAAAGCGGCTGGGATGAGGATCAGCACCTCCAAATCAGAGACCATTCTTATCGACAAGAAAAGGGTGACTTGCCAACTCTGGGTCGGGAGAGAGTTCCTGCCTCAAGTGGAGGAGTTCAAGTATCTCAGGGTCAATTTTATGAGTGAGGGAAGAAGAGAGCAGGAGATCGACAGGCAGATTGGGGCAGCGTCTGCAGTGATGTGGACACTGAAGAGGGAGCTGAGCCAGAAAGCAAGGCTCTCGGTTTACCGGTCGATCTCTGTCCCAATCCTCAGCTATGGTCATGAGCTTTGGGTAATGACCGAAAGAACGAGATTGCGGATACAAGTGGCCGAAATGAGTTTCCTCCGTAGGGTGGCCGGGCGCAGCCTTAGAGATAGGGTGAGGAGAGGAGCCAGTTGAGGTGGTTCGGACATCTGGTCAGGATGCCTCCTGGATGCCTCCCTGGGGAGGTGTTTCGGACATGTCCTGCTGGCAGGAGGACCCCGGGTCAACCTAGAACATGCTAGAGAAATTAGTGGTAGTAGCCTATGGGTTAACACACTCGCCTATGAAACAGAAGACCAAGGTTCAAATCCCACTTACTACCATTGTGTCCCTGAGCAAGACACTTAACCCTGAGTGTCTCCAGGGGGGATACTGTCCCTGTAACTACTGATTGTAAGTCGCTCTGCCGAAAATGTAAATGTAAATATCTCCAGGCTGGTCTGGGAATGTCTTTGGGTCCTGCTGGAGGAACTGGTTGAAGTGGCTGGGGAGAGGGCTGTCTGTGATGCTGCCCCCACCAGCCGGACTTGGATAAGCGGAGGAAGATGAAGACGAGGAAGGTTATGAAGTTGACAACAGTGTGCAAAGCAGTCATATTAAAGAGAGGCAATCAATTTGAATCATGAAACATAATTTAATTTCTTCAGCAAAAAAATTGACTGGTGGTGGAACTACATAGTTAGTAAAGTCCAGTGTTGTAGGCAGGTTTGTCACCTGCCCTTAATGCCATCATGATGTGTTGAGCAGCTTCTGTAGCACAAATACTGTGTTGCTCCTAACTGAACAGACAGTGAAAACATTTTTGTACCCTGAATTATATTATGTGATGTAGTAATAACATATATATACTATACTTCATTGGTTCCCTCCTACTTACTCACCAGTGGTTATGATCTTATATGTTAATGTAATGATTTTTTAGATTTCTTTGAAATGTTGAAGTTTGGTAAAAAGGGTACTATAGGGTACTATTACTTATATAATTATAATTTTGATTATTATAAAGTCTTATGATTGACGGTATAAATATGTAGAGGGTCACTTGTGGCAGCCGTGCACACACTCAATAAACACTGCTATTTCAGAGATCTGCATCTGAAGTGTTAAGCGATCAAATTCATTGTTGTCAGTAAATTTTACAATTGGACCCAGATGTAGCACTATAGTAATATCCAAATCACAACAGTGAAAAAAACAGCCAATGATGATAGGGATAGAGACCGCAACAGGATGTGTTGAAGTGATGTCCAAAAAGGAACAATAGACAAAGGACAGAATGTGACAGATGCAGGAACTCAATGAAACATCTCTGGAAAGGCTGAAAATAAAAGGAATATTTTGCAAAGAAATTTGATCAACCAAAGGTGGCCACAATATTACACATGGAGAACTTGCTTTCTTGGGAGAAATGAACACAGGGTGTGCTGAGGAATATGCAGTACAAAAGAACAAGAAGTTAGACACAAGTGCAGTTGTCACAGAAATCCCATGCAGCACAAATTTAGCTGAAACGTTATGGACCAAGATGTCACAGACTGGAGTGCATTGACCTTATTATTAATGTGTACATTTGCTTCATTTACAATGTCTGCCTCTAAATATTTGAATATTTTTAAGTATGCTATTTGAAACATATCACATTTCCTCATTCACTGAACAGTAAGCAACTTGCTCTTCACAGACTCCACTAAATAAAAATTAAAATGTCTAACAGGTATCACACAATATAGGAAACCTGTGATTGTAGCAGAAAAGGCAAAAGTTTATAGCTCATAGTCTTCTGGTCATTTGATTTTAGGGTGCCTAATGAAGGTTTCTTTATGTGCTTTCATTTCATCAGGAAGGCATGCACTGTGTGCTACTGCAGTCAGCAGGACCATGCTTCATGCTCAGACACTGAAGATGATCGTAAGATTGGTCAGTTACTGGCAAACTCACGTTATGCCCACCTGACAGCCAAAGTGAAGGGCGTTGATGGAGTCAGAGTGTACAAACGCAACCGGATGATCATCACCAATCCAGTTGTTTCACGCAAAGACCCTACCTTCAGCACCATCACCTATGACTGGGCCCCTCCAGGCCTGACTCAAAAACTGGTAACACCTTTTAATGAGGATCCTAATAGCACACACACAATTCCAAAATATATAGAACTTTTTTTTAATGCTGGTAATGTCAAAAACAAGATTATCCATAAATATTTATTTAGAGACAGACAAATTGTTTGCAGCTGCTTCAGTGATCCAGTAAGATATTTAATGGTAGTGGCCTAGAGGTTAAAGAGGCGGCCCCATAATCAGAAGGTTGCCGGTTCGAATCCTGACCCGCCAAAGCACAGTCCCCACACACTGCTCCCTGGGCGCCTGTCATGGCTGCCCACTGCTCACCAAGGGTGATGGTTAAATACAGAGGACAAATTTCAGTGTGTGCACCGTGTGCTGTGCTGCTGTGTATCACATGTGACAATCACTTCACTTTCACTTTAAGGATAAACATAGGGGTAACCCTGGTTATATAAATAACTGTAAACAGGAATAAAGGTACAAATGCCTTTTATTTGAAAAGAAAAAAAAAACACTCTTCATCTTATAACTGTTTGTATTTGTGCTCTGGAGCCCTGGCATTATGGTGCTGCCTTTTTAAAATGACCTGTACTTTACCATAAGCGTTTGTTATGGCCTTGGTTTGGTTTGAAGTTAAGGGGCTACCAAAATGGTGTGGGCAACTGGGGTTGCACTATACTGAGTATTTTTCCAGATGTCATTACCATGCATGCATGTTTAGTGATGTGGCTTCATCCGTTATGTCCGTTCAACTTTTCAGAGTAACGAACCGAAATACCAATATATAGTATCTGTATATAAGTGTACAATAATGGATGTTGGAATGATTTGGAAATGATCTCAGGGTTTTGCACTGTACCAGGAATAATCCCCATGACTTTTTCTGAATCACCAGACTGGCAGTCATTGTTCCTAATTTTCACCCTGCTTTTAGCCAAGGGGATTTGGGGGGTGGTGCTGGAGTTGATCCCTCTGTTCTTTACAAATATGCCTCTGGCAGGACTGATCTAAATTGCTTTTATGTGGCACTGGCTGACATCTGATGACTGAGCTGATATTACAGGCTGCCACGGTTTTTACTCTGTGGCAACCTGCAGACTGGCGTCGTTCTGTAATGCCTCACAGACAGCTGGACCACTAAAGAATACTTAAAGGGCCAGGACACAAATGCTTCTGACTGTTACCAGTAAAACAGTCTGAGAAAAATTACATTGTGGTGTGGCTTGAAAAAAACATAACTGATGAGCAGGATTTAATTCAGTAATACATGGCAATACAATAACAATGATTTATTTGTCTGTAGTTAAAGAGTCATGTGTACATTCTCTGGAGAACATACACAGGTAGTACATACAAAGGAACAGATAGTTGGTGGGTGAGATTTCCTACATAAAGGACTCAACAGAGCATGGGTTAGGGGCATAGACACGTGGAGCAGAAAACCACACTGGCATACACGGTAGATTCCTGTGTTTCCTCCCGCTACCGTCTGAATTGTCTGTAGGTGTGAGTGTGTGCATGTGTTTCCTGCCCTGGGACGGTCCCTGCCCTAAACTCAAGGTCCTGGGCTGGGTCCTGGCAGCCATAAGTGTGTGAATGAGAGATACTAGTCCCTGCCTCATTTACTCAAGCACACTTGTCTGCAGTTTATACAGATCACACTGCACATAACTTACTAGCTGTGCCTGTTAAAAAGGAGCCCTTTTGGTCTATGGTTAGTGGGGCGCTTGTGTTGTAAGGGCTTGTCTGAACAGATGACATTGAACACAGATGACATTGATGCTCTCAGAGATTAAGAGGCTTGCTTCGGTTTTCATTTATCAGTTCATACTATCCTGAGGAGGACTTCTCCCTCAGGAGTCCGTCAAAGTGCAGCACCTCTGCTGCGCCCTTTATTGCAGAGAAAAAAAAAGTTCTCTTAAATCTCGACAATTTTTTTGCAGTTGCAATCTCATTCAAGAAATTTCATGCAATTTATGGGCAGAATTGATTATCATTTTGAGCCCCCATAAACAGCCTTCTAATTACAGAGTAGAACTTTGTATTAAGGGATCCGTTTATCATTTAAGTATGTTACAGTAATAGGCAGCAGCTAAATACTAATCAGTTTTAGTAGTTTTGGACTATTTTGGGACGATATATCAGTCAGTTATCTGGCAACACAATAACAGCAACATCTATTAGTGATCACATATGGATCACAGCTATATCAATATGAATGTGCAGATGAATCCTCAGGCAGCATAAACATAAAAAGGGGGTGATGTGACTGAAAAGCCAGCAGTGAAACTGAAAAAACTATCAGCGAAAATTAAAAATCTCAGAGGCGAGAGTGGAAAAAAGCATGATGTAAGCAAAATCACATGTTGTCAAAATTCCAACATCTTATTTTACATTTCAGCATATTTTATTTTTGTCACTTTAGATCATGACCTGTTATTATTAAAATTATACCATTACATTTAAGTCAACATTAGTGCACAGTTCTGTAAAGCCTTGAAATTCAGTGTATTTTTCTAAAATATTTCCAATTCAGTGAAAGAAAGGGTTGTTTCACAATGTAGACTATTTCAACATGAAATAACATTATTACTCCAACATTATTCTTTACAACACGTCCTTTTCAACAATATCAGAATCGTTATTCTGTTCAGAAGAGTGTACACAGATATACAGACTCACAGTATAACATAACTTTCTAAAGATGCCATTACCCTTTTTTCCCTCGGCATAAGAGTAGTTTGAAAGAAGCATGTGTGATAAATACCTGTGTTATGGACAGCAGTTTGTAGGCCAGTCCAATCACATGGTAGGTTAGCACATTGTACTGAGAGAGGACAGTTTGAATTGAATTCCACATCAGCAAGCTCTCCTTGCTATCTTTTATTTTTTCTGAACCTTCATCAGCTGTATACTTAACTCCTTCAAAGTCACTAGCACACTCAACCAGTTGTTGAGCTGTAATGATATCCATTCCAGAAAGTGAGAATGTCTGCTCAACAATGTGAAGAAATTGTCATTGTTAAGTAGAGCAAGCACAGCACACGTTGCACACATCGGAATAAGTCCTCTGCATTCAACCCATCACCCTTATTGAGCAGTGGGCAGTTATGAAAGCTGCCCGGAGAGCAGTGTCTGGGGATGGTGCTTTGCTCAGTGGCACCTCGGTGGCTCAGGATTCGAACCGGCAATCTTCCGATAACCGGTCTGCTTTCTTACTCGCTAGGCCACCACTGCCTCTAGTCCTATTGGGCACAGTTGTCTGTGAGGTTTTTAGATTCAATATTCAAGATTGATTTATTGTGAGTACAACAGTATACACAGTATACCGTGTATTGAAAAAATGTATATTGTATAATGTATATACACACTAAGCTAAACTATACTAACTAAAATACTGTACATTATCTCTATAGGAGAAAAGTAAAACTTTCCTGTACAACATCATGTAGGACGCTTGTAAGTGGATATGTTGGATATTTCAAACAGGACACACAAGACAAGACAAACGTGCAAAATATGCAAAATGTGTTGAGAGGTGCATAATGCTAGAAGAGTGTTGTTGAGTTTATCAGTTTTTTGGTGATGGTGGTGCATTGAGAGTTCTGACTGCTTGGGAGGAAGAAGCTCTTGCTGTGTCTGGCCGTTACAGTTCTGATGCTGTGGAGCCGTCTGCTAGACAGTATGAGGAAGAATAGGGCATGGCGTGAGTCCTTCATTATGTTCCGAGCTCGACGGATCGACAACAGATGATCTCAACAGCAGATCCATAGATGTGCAATGCAGTCTGTTTCTTCCTGGAGGTGACAACCATCTCTTTGGTCTTGGTGACATTGAGAGTCAGGTTGTTGCTCCGGCACCAATCCACCAGATGTTTTATGTCCTCTCTGTAAGCAGACTAGTCATCGTCAAGTTGAGTCAAGTGTGGGGGGTGTCAACTGTAGGGTCTGTCAAAGCCCATTGAGACATACTGTATGTGATTTTGGGCTATATAAGAAATAAATGTTGTTGTTGTTGTTGTTGTTGTTGTTGTTGTATGGAAGGACCAGGTTCTTCCGTTGGCCCTGGGATTCAGATTGTTCTGTGGTCCTTTTCTTGAAGGCCTTGTTTTAACAAGGTGGCCCACTTGGGATATCCAAATCCACAGAATTTAAGGGCTTGATCTTCACACAGGTGTCTCTTTTTTGTGAAAGTGAAGTGATTGTCATTGTGATACACAGCACAGCACACAGTGCACACAACGAAATGTGAGCTTTTGACACATCACCCTTCGTGAGCATGACAGGCGCTCGGGGAGCAGTGTGTGGGGAAGGTGCTTTGCTCAGTGGCACCTTGGTGGATCAGGATTCGGCAACCTTCTGATTATGGGTCCGCCTCCTTAATGCTAGGTCACCACTGCCCCCACTGCTTTTTTGTTGTTGAAGTGGAAGAACCTGCTGCTGCATTTGGCTTGGAATTGGGGTCAACCTAAGAATACTGGAAGAGGAAGGCAGCTGGCTTCATTCTTGGTCTTCTGGCTTGGGTTGGTTTAGGGTCTGATTTAGGGGATGTAGCAGACGAAGGTATGGGAAGACGTCCCCGGGGTGGAGAAGGAGGGCAGGGCGACGTCATCGGCCTGCTTTTCTCTTCTTTGATTGTGCGGTGCAGAAGATGCGAGCAGAGCAGAAGATGCTTGAACCAGAAGGAGGGTTGACCGGAACAGTAGCACATTGGGTAAATTCCAGTTCTTGGTTTATTTGTTCGGTCTGGCCATTGGACTTGGGGTCATATCCTGAGGTGAGACTGACCATCACCCAATGTTGGTCTGATAGGAGGACGTCTGGAGTGTCAGACGACCTCCTGAATGACATGGCCGGCCATCTCTGAACACTTGGGCAGACCAGGGAGAGCGACAAATTGTGACACCTTAGAAAATTGGCCCACCAATACCTTGGTTTTACCTTGGGAAGTGTCTAGGCCGGTGATTAAATCAAGTGAAACGTGTGACCAGGGGCAGTGTCCCTGACAAATCAACTGACAAATGTTACTACACATTTAAAACTATGATAGACAAGTTTGGGAAAGAACCCCAGACAAGGTTTCATTAAAGCATCAATCAAGTTAATATTAATAATCTATTAATAACCTCCTCTATGTGTGTTTCCTGTCCCTCTCCAGGCTATTCAGTACATGGAGATGCTTCCAGAGGCAAGACGTCCAGTGTCAGGTACGGAGGGGGCATTGTATCGGCGCAGGCAGCTGATGAGCCAACTCCCAATGCATGATCAGGACCCCTCAAATTGTCACAGACTGTCAGAAGCTGAGCTCAAGGCCATGACTGTGTTTATAAGGATATTTAAGGAGCAAGTCCTGGGTGTTGGGGAGGTGGCCTTGCCTGGAGAGTTTGGGGCAGCTCAGGACAACATGCCTCAGCAAAAGGAGGGGACATCACATCAGGAGCTCCAACAAAACACAAAACCCACTTCTAATGAGAGTCTGAAGACCAGTAGCAAGAATACATATGTGAGTGTGGGTCAGCCATGTAAAACCATTAGAGTATGGTTTTAATGGACTCTTTGAGGCACAGTACTAATGTGTATTCAGAAAAGTGACGTTGGGATTAGACCATTAATTTCTGTCAGTGACCTCCACAATTTCCAGTTCCATGTTTTTAAGATGAAGATAATGATTCAGTGAGTCAGTGGATAATTCCTGTAAAAGTTTACGCAACCACTTCACATATAAAAATGCAAGAATTTTATTTTTTTAAAGGTCAGTATGAGAGAGGCCATTTTAACAGTAAGTGTAGCTGTTGTGATGTCAATTTTGAGCAAAAATGTTTAGATTTAAAGTTAACTAAAGTTGACCAAAAAAAGTCAGTAATGTTGGAGCCTAACAACACTTAGCCTATCAACTTTTCTTGAATTAATAGGGAGTAAACAGTTAGGGTCAGTACCCATTACAATTTAATACATTAGTTTTTAGCAGGTTTTAAAAACACATTTGTTAGTAAATTTATATTTGAAAAACACAAATAATGCAACTCTTTGCTCAGATTACACCCTACTCACAACCTACTATTCCTTGTTGCCATGAAACCTATTAAAACAAATCTGAATTGTGGCAAGCAAACAATGAGGGATACACTATATTGCCAAAAGTATTGGGACACCAATTTAAATGAGTTAAAATCCTTACTACTAATAGTCCACAGTTTACTTTTAGTGGTATTATAATAAAGTAGCAGCAGCTGGAAACATAAACACATGAATAAGTGGGATTGGTGTTAAGGAACCTGACTGGTCTCTTAAAACAAGGCCTTCTCATCCAACATCAATGCCTGACCTGACAAATGTTCTTCTGGAATTCCCATTATCATACTCCAAAACATTTTGGAAAACCCTACCAGAAGAACATTGGATGTTCAACTCCATATGAAAGATTAAGGATTTTGAATATATCATTAAATATTATATTTTTGGTAATATAGTGAAATATCATTATGAAATGTTGACAAGAAATCATTTGGCCACTTATAGTCTTTTTTCTGTCTTGTCTTCAAAAAGTGTCTTAAATTGAGGGTGAACAACAGGAGTAATGATGATGAGCTGTTTATAGTGCTGAGGTGTCATGTGGATAGTCCATTGAGATATATTGTTTGTGATTGTAAGGCTATATAATAAATAAAAGCTTTATTTGTAATGAAGTAATACATTCATTTTCTGTCCTCTCTCAGTTGTGCTCTGGTTGTGGTGAGCTGGTGGTGTTGAACAGTCCTGTGGTGTATGCTGAGAGGGCAGGTTATGAGATGCTATGGCACCCCAGCTGCTTTGCGTGCAATGAGTGTCGGGAGCCATTGGTAGACCTGATCTACTTCTGGAAGAATGGGATACTGCTCTGTGGACGCCACTATGGTCAAAGTGAGCTGCCACGCTGTGCCGGCTGTGATGAGGTTAGAGAGGGGAACTGTCCCCATAAAATATTTCTTGAGATATCTTAAAACGCATTACAGGAAGCTGCATGTCAGACATTCATGACAATCAAATAAACAAATACTTATTTACTGACACATTTAAAATAGCTCTAGCATTTGTGAATGACAAACTAATGGACAATAAATAAATTAAATAAATAATGAGGGGATGGGATAGTAACAGGTGATTGCAATAATATTAACACAAGAACAACAGTGAAGTAAAGTGATTGTCATTGTGATACACAGCAGTACAGCACACAGATTCGAACCGGCAATCTTCTCATTACAGGGCCACTTCCTTAACCTCCAGGCCACCACTGCCCCACACTCCCACCACACTTGTGGCACACAATAAGGCCTTCGGACTGTCAAAACCCTGCTGACAATCATCTGTCCAGCAAAAATCCCAACCTTTCCGCAGCCTTTTGGTTAGGGGCACCACTAACCAAAACTGGCGTACCTCACATTGAGTTTTCGGTGTCACCTTGGCATCTACTGGGCGAACTTGATGTCATCCAGATAGGCATCACAATTTGGCACATTCACTATAACAATGTTCATAATTCTATGAAATGTGGCAATTGGCAACCAAATATTCAGTTTCTATGATACACAGCAGCACAGCACACGGTGCACACAGTGAAATTTGTCCTCTGCATTTAACCCATCACCCTGAGTGAGCAGTGGGCAGCCATGACAGACGTTGCTTTGCTCAGTGGCACCTCAGTGGCACCTTGGCAGATCGGGATTTGAACCGGCAACCTTCTGATTGCGGGGCCGCTTCCTTAACCACTAGGCCACCACTGCCCCCGAACTTTCCCTGCCCGGGAATCAAACCGGGGCCGTGGCGGTGGGAAACCACCAGATTTCTGACTTAATCACACTCTTTAGTCTTGTCATTGTCATTATCCGGTACGCCTGTTGCCTGTTCCCACCTGAATGTCGTGAGACAGGACTGCGGAACATGAAGGAATATCAGAAAACAAACCTGAATAACACTCAATTAAATGTCTCACTTTTTTACTTTGTCAATCTTTTGCAAATTAGTTAAACCTAGTTTTGGAGACGAGCCCCAAACATCGGAACATCGTCGAGAAGGCCTTCCTTCTCGAGGGGATTATAATGGGGACCCCAAATTGAATGACCAATGATGAGATCTGCAGGACTAAAACTGAGCGACTCCTTTGTCGTCTGATGAACCACAAACAAAAGCAGCGGGAGTCCTTCATCTCACTCCTTCTCAGAATCAAATCCGTATGTTTGAAACATGGACTTCAGCATTTGATGGATGATGCGAAGGCATTACTTCTCGAGGGGATTATGATGGGGCTACCGTGACTTCCCCGTCTGGCACCAATGTATTAACAGGCAGTGACTCTTCACACGTATGCTTTCAGTATATTAATATGGCAAACACGGGTCTTGTGTCTCCTATCAGGAGTACAAATTACATTCACCAAGGAGGGATCTAATTGTTGCATAGTATGCAAGACTAGGACACACCTGTGTCCCTTAACATGGTGGCATGACAAACAGTGACCTGTTTGATGGTTTGCCAAAGCAGAAACAAGCTGGGCAAAATCTGTCACGTCCCCATCTAGGGTAGGGACATAGACAGAGTACTGGTGTGACTGCGGGTTGACAAACAAATGGGGAGAAGGAAAAGAATTTCTGACAAACTGCTTTCTGTTTACATGGAGGTGAAATAAGGACCAACACACAGCACACTAGACATAACCAACCACATGCTCCAACTCCTAGGCACCTCCCCAAACTCCCGTTGCACCCGGAACACTGGAATCAGACCCCTTAAAAAGAAAATAGCAGCCAATAACAGCACCGGGGTGGAGCCATTATTTTAGTGGACCCGCCCTCGCACACAAAATGGAGTCACACATCTGGAACAGAGCACAGACGTCCAGAAGTCCTGCTTAATAAAGATTTCAGGTGGTGTTCCAGATCCCAGTGGAGGGACCCCAAGATCTTGTCATTGATTAGAATGAGATTCAGGAGTGGGGGTAACAGCGTTGAGGGCGGCTTTGCTGTTCTTGCCCCCTGGACTATAAGAGAGGATGAAATGAAATTGCTTGAAGAAGATAGCCCATTGGGCCTGATGTTTGACCAGAAAGATGGACAGGATGTTCTGGTGGTCTGTCCCAACTAAGAATGGGCTGCCACAGTCCAGCAGCAGCTCACAGTCCCCTACCCTGTAGCACTGCTGAATGATGTTGAAGTTCCAAAAGAAGAAGCTGCATGGGTCGGTCCGGCTGTGAGGGGTGCTGCAACTATACTGTATCTATACTGTACAGATCGTGTATCCACATTCCAGTACGAAAGCCTTTGTTTCATTATAGGTTCGCCCCTTTTAGGTGCCACCTAAAAAAGCACATTTAAATGCTCCTACTACCCCAAGGAGAACAGGGAAGGATAAAAATGGTCAGACGGATAGGGCCAGCCACCAGTGATGAGCAAATGACCTTGGGTGTAAATGCAGGGTTGATTTTAATGAAACTGACAGCGCATTGATTTTCATTGACGCAATTGGCCAAAGCCAACACCAGTTGACAGGCTGTCTCTTATTAACAAAATTAAAATCAGCATTTCAAAAAGGGACTACATCATGCACAATGACCGATTAAGCTGTGCCTGAAGCTGTGGTCCTGTGAGCCACCAATCTGACTATGACTGACTATGCTGACTCTAAAAAAACATGTCCTCCCATAACACACATAGTACAAATATTTAGATGCACATAGTACCATGTTATAAGCTCTAATGCACAGCTCAGGCTACTCTAAATGTGTGTATGTGTAGATAAATGGAAGTATATTTGCTAAAATAACCTCTTTCTCTTTCCATTACAGTTAATATTCTCTGAACTGTACCACAACGCTGATGGACAGACCTGGCATAAGGAGCACTATTGCTGCTGGTTGTGTGGTCAGAGCCTGAGTATCCAATGCAAATGCAGCCAGCAACCCAGACATGCATGATCATGATCATCTTAACCACATACAGCTACTCAACCTACACTTGGCTTGTCCACTGATTTTTGTTTTCAAAATTAAATGTAATTTTCTTACAATGAATCTCGATCCACCAAGGTGTCACTGAGGTGCCACAAAGCAAAGCACCGTCCCTACACACTGCACCCCGGGCACCTTTCATGGCTGAACACCTTCTCACTAAGGGTGATGCAGGGATAAAAGTAGAGAACACATTTGATTGTGTGCACCTTGAGTTGTGCTGCAGTGTTTCACAATGAATCACTTCACTTTCACTATAGAACTTTACTTTATATCCTGCTGCAAGGTAGCGCCTCCATAGAATGGATGTGTTTTTCAAGATGCTTGACTGGACTGGGATCTGATTGTTCCTCAAACTATTTTTGAACCAAAAAGAACATAAAAGAACAGTATTTCCATTAAGTGGTGTACTTGGTCTGTGACTATGTTTAGGTAGGTGGTACATATAAGTCACATCCATATGAATGCAGGACCACATCCTTCCCAGCAGAAAGTGAAAGTGAAGTGATTGTGATACACTGCAGCACAGCACACAGTGCACACAACAAAATGTGTCTTCTGCTTTTAACCCATCAACCTTGGTGAGAAGTGGGCAACCATGACAGACGCCCAGGGGACGGTGCTTTGCTCAGTGGCACCTTGGCAATTCAGGATTCAAACTGGCAACCTCTGTTTCAGAAGGATTCAAACTGGCAACCCCCCCGTAATCAGAAGAATGCCGGTTCGAATCCCGATCTGCCAAGGTGCCGCTGAGCAAAGCACCGTCCCCACACACTGCTCCCCGGGCACCTGTCATGGCTGCCCACTGCTCACTCAGGGTGATGGTTAAATGCAGAGGAGAAATTTCACTGTGTGCTGTGCTGCTGTGTATCACATGTGACAATCACTACACTTTACACTGACTAAAGCATCACACTTGCACACACTTGCCTTCTACCTGTAGTTCATCCTGGCACCACATCATGTCATCCCTACACAGCCCCATGCACTGTGTGTTCTGACACCCTTCAAGCAGAAGTAGCATGAACGCAATTTTCATTTGAGCTTCAGAAGCTTTTCCATTGGATCAGAAATCACTGGCCAGCTTGCACTGGCCAAACGCATTAGAGAATTTTGGCCGCCAATAAAGTGTAAGTGAAGTGATCACATGTGATACACAGCAGCATAGCACACAGTGCACACAGTGAAATTTGTCCTCTGCATTTAACCCAGTTCGAATTCTGAGCCACTGAGGAGCCACTGAGCAAAGTGCACCCCACACAGTGCTCCCTGGGCGCCTGTCATGGCTGCCCACTGCTCACTAAGGGTGATGGTTAAAAGCATGTTTCATGTTTCAGTGATATTACAGCAAACTATGTGTATTTTTCACTTACATTTTACCTTGACTTCGTCAAATTAAGTGTCATGTTATAGTTTATTGTTTTTTTACAAAAGAGAAGTTAATATTAAAATTATTTTTTAAAAAGCCACCCCTACTTATATCATGTTTGTATTATTTTGTATATGTTTTATTTAGTAAAGAAAGAATTTTAAAACTTTAAAATATTTTACCACATTTTTGTTTAGAATTTTAGGCAGCATATCCGTTTTCTTTTTGTATTGATTAGTACAGTTAATTAAAATTAAATATACATTTTCAACCACTTTGATTGTCATTCATTTTATAATTTATAATTAATCGCTTTTTTTTCTCTCCTCTTTACTATTCCTGTTCTCTGCTTCTATTTTCTCTCTATTTACTTGTTCATATCTGTCAATGTACCTGTTGCAGTCATAATGAATGATTATAATGTTAATGATAATAAAATTCTCTTTGGAAAATGCACCTAGGGAATATCAGTCATTCACACTTCATTTTGCCATAATTACTATCCAATATAATATTCCCTTTGTTTAAATGACAATATATACATACATTTATATTTGTAACAGGTATTGAATTGACTGACAGAACAGAGAAAAATAATTGAATAGAGGTTAGAAAGCAATTAATTTGTATTACAAAATATTTCTTACCAATTTAACATTTTATCCTCCTAAAAGTGTCACCCCAAACTCGAGTCAAAACTTTTTCCTTTTTTTTTGTCTCAAGTTCCTTATTTACATAAAACAATGATTACATCAGAACTCATACCACAAGGTCACATAAGCTCCAAATGAAAGCTGTATTGTATCAGGGTGGTAGTAGCCTAGTGGGTAACACACTCACCTATGAACCAGAAGACCCAGGTTCAAATCCCACTTACTACCACTGTGTCCCTGAGCAAGACACTTAACCCTGAGTTGCTCCAGGGGGACTGTCCCTGTAACTACTGATTGTAAGTTGCTCTGGATAAGGGCGTCTGGTAAATGTAAATGTATCAGACACATTTTGGGAATGTTTCTGTTTGATGCCTCTCATAATAATAAAAAATCTCATATTAGTTTAAAAATAGTTAGGCCTCTCATTCTTCATGGTCACTTAAAACCAAGATTCTGACAGGGTTCTCGCTCACTCCCAGACAACAGCCTGGACCAAGCTTCTTAACATTATTACTTGTAGTAGAACAGTGCTTTTAGGAACCATGACCTAAGAGAAAAGAGGATGCGATTACTGATTAGGGACTTCCACAGTATTTTGAAATAGTCAGAGATTGCATTTGAACATGCTGAACAAACCAGCAATTTGGTGTGTGGGTCAAGATGAAGTTCTTCATTTATCTGCTTTGCTGTACTGCACATTTAACTACTGGTGAGTGTAAAGTTCATGACTATTCCTTTTAACTGCTCTGTTCTGGGACCATATGTTATGAGAATTAGTGCTGTTGTGGGTGGTGGGGACAGGGCACTAGTCAGGTCAAGTGAGCTTTATTGTCATTTAGGCTGCATGCATGTTAGACAGTACTAGGTGAAAGGAGACAATGTATCTCTGGAACCAGGTGCTACGAAGTTACATATTAACCTAAAATGCAAACCGAGCTACATAAAGTGCAAAAACGCAGGCAGTGCAAGAGTAACATTTATGTCAAAACATGAGACAAAAAAAAAGACCAACAGCGCTAAACCAGTGAAATTAGTAACGAACGTGCCGAGTGAACAAGCAGGGTGCACATTTCTGGACTAAGCACACAGCCCTGAGGAGCTCCAATGCTCAGTGTGGTGGAGCTGCAGATGCTGTTCCCGATTCCTACTGAACATACCAACAGCACCTCCGATATAAGAATAGGATTATTAAATATAAGATCTCTCACACCTAAAATGCTCATTGTTAATGAAATTATTACAGATCAGGGGTTCGATGTACTGTGCCTGACCGAAACTTGGTTAAAACTAAACGAATTTGTAGCATTAAACGAGTCTAGTCCTCCTGGATACAGCTATGTACACCAACCTCGCTTAACTGGAAGAGGAGGTGGCGTCGCAGTAATTTATAAGGATAACCTCGGTATTACTCATAAACCCGGACAAGGATTTAACTCTTTTGAGATTCTACATACCAATATAACTCATGTAGTCTCACAAAATAAAAATCCTAAATTCATTCCATTGATTATTATTTATAGACCCCCTGGACCTTATTCTGAGTTTCTTAGTGAATTTACAGATTTTGTCTCCAACTTAGTTGTATCTGTGGATAAAGCCCTAATTGTCGGCGACTTTAACATCCACTGTGATAAATTTGAAGAACAGCATTCCTGTCTTTATTAGACTCAGTTGGAGTTAACCAACATATAACAGGACCTACTCATGAAGGTGGTCACACGCTCGATCTTGTGTTGACCTTCAGTTTAAATATAGAAGATATAGTTATTTTTCTGTGATCTGAAATAATCTCAGATCATTTCCTCATCGCTTTTAAAATATGTGTCAGACACAATAAACTCAACCCCCCTCATTATGGAGACAAACGGACAATTACATCAAGTACGGCACAGAGGTTTATTAATACCTTACCAGATTTATCAACGCTGATAAACTCACCGTCAGACCCCGCTGAACTCGACCAAGCGACCAAATGTCTAGAATTAACACTGCATAGTACGTTAGATAAAGTCACTCCCCTCAAAAGGAAGATAGTAAGATAAAAACTTAATTAATGGTGTCGAAGTAAATTAAACGTATTCCGAATAGCGTGGAAGGAGAGCCTACTTAACTATAAGAAGGCTCTTAGCGCGGCTCGATCAACGTATCTGTCCTCGTTAATAGACAAAAACAATAATAATCCTGGATTCCTGTTTAAAACTATAGCCAAACTAACCAGGAATAAGACAGAAACGGATAATACCACTCATAGTAGCATCATAGTAGCAATGATTTTATGAATTTCTTTAATACTAAAATAGTTATGAATAGTGATAAGATTAAAAGCACAACAAACAACTCTGTCGATATTAATATGGAAAATAATCTTCAAATAACTTCAACCCTCTTAAAGAGCATGAATTAATTAAACTAATCTCATCGTCAAATCAATGTACTTGCACTTTGGATCCGCTTCCTACAAGTTTCCTTTAACAAGTAGCACCCAATGTTAAATTCTATCCTAAAAATGATTTACTCATCGCTTAGCACCGGCCACGTACCAAGTTCGTTCAAGGTAGCAGTCATTAGACCCCTGATTAAAAAGCCTGATCTTGATCGCAGTCAGCTTTCAAATTATAGACCGATATCCAACCTTCCGTTCATATCAAAAATCTTAGAAAAAATCGTAGCCCAGCAGCTGAGCGCATACCTAGACTGTAACAACATCCATGAAGTACATCAATCGGGATTTAGACCTCATCATAGCAATGAGACAGCGCTGGTGAAAGTGGTTAATGACCTGCTGTTGGCCTCTGATCAGGGACGCATCTCGCTGCTTGTCCTGCTTGATCTGAGTGCAGCGTTTGACACTATAGATCACGCTATTTTCCTTGCCAGGTTAGAGAATGTTGTTGGGATTAAGGGAACAGACCTTGTATGGTTCAGATCATATTTGACCAACCGATATCTGTTTGTGGACATCAATGGTGTTTCGTCTTCATAAAGTTAGGTGTTCCACAACACTCTGTCCTAGGTTAGGGTTAGGTCCGTTACTATTTTCCTTATACATGTTACCTTTAGGACACATAGTTGTATCTATCAGCAATGCCAGATAAGAGACAACAGCTAAACAAAATAGAGAATTAGACAGTGGATGCTCATCAACTTTCTTCTGTTAAACCCTGATAAGACAGAAGCTCTCGTACTTGGGTCTCAAGCAGCCAGACATAAGCTGGCTGACTACACCATAACCCTGGATATACCCTATCTCACCAAGTATTGAAGTAAAGGATCTAGGTGGCCTTATTGATGCAGGTCTCTCATTCAATTTGCATGCAGATAATGTCACTAGGATAGCATTCTTTCACCTTGGAAATATTGCTTCTGGCTGGATCTTGTGATGATCGACAAGTTGATGGTGTTGTTGCCGTTAGTTACAGCCTCCATAAACACTTGCTAGTCAGTCTTGAAGAGTTTCAAAGTTTAATTCATTTGTGTCAAATTTTTTGGGTGGTTGAATGGTAGTGGCTTAGTGAGTAACACACTCGCCTATGAAACAGAAGAACCCAGGTTCGAACCCCACTTACTCCCATTGTGTCCCTGAGCAGGGGACTTAACCCTGAGTGTCTGCTGGAGGACTGTCCCTGTCACTACTGATTCTAAGGCTTTCTAGATGAGAGCATCTGCTACATGCCATAAATGTACACTGAAAAAAGGAACTAGTAGCTGTCGGTTGTTTAATGTGGCAAAAATATTAGGTGTAGATCTATGTGTGAAATATTTTCTCTCCAGTCTCTTTGTTAGACTCTTTTTGTTATTTCTGATTTCATATTTTTAATGATGTTGGTATTTGCTTTAGTTTACAATAATTGCTTTTGCAGGCTGCGTGTTGTCAGCATACGATCCCTTGGAAATTTTCAAGTCCTTGGATGAGTCTGTGCTGTTGCCCTGCTCTTGCACTGACCCGCAGGCCACACCTGAGGGTGTTAAATGGGAGACGACAAGCCGAACGGCCTCCACCAAAGCCCAATGGAGCAGCCTGTCCAATGTGATTGATAAATATGGACACAGAATCCAGATGTTTAACAAGTACTCTTCAGGGAACCTGTCTCTGCTTCTCACTGAACTGACTAAGGAGGACCAGGGTACTTATGTCTGTGGAAATGGGATGAAGAACAGATTTATCCGGCTCTTTGTCACAGGTAAAAAGAAAAAAACACAGATTGTAAATAGCAATGTGTCCTATCTGGTGTACAGTGCATCTGGAAAGTATCCACAGTATACACCCCATAATGACAATTTAAAAAAGGTTTTAAAAATTAAAAAATACTTTGTCGATGCACCTTTGGCAGCAATTACAGCCTAAAGTCTTTTTGAATATGATGCCACAAGCTTGGCACACCAAACTTAGGCCAATTTGGCCTGTTCCTCTTTGCAGCACCTTTCAAGCTCCATCAGGTTGGATGGGAAGTGTTGGTGCACAACCATTTTAAGATCTCGCAGAGATGTTTAATTGGAGTCAAGTCTGGGCTCTGGCTTAGCCACTCAAGGACATTCACAGAGTTGTCCTGAAGATGAACAGTTGATGAACCGATGCCCCAGTTTGAGTTCAAGAGTGCTCTAGAGCAGGTTTTCATCCAGGATGTCTCTGTACATTGCTGCAGTCATCGTTCCCTCTATCCTGACTAGTCCCCCAGTTCCTGCAACTGATAAACATCCCAGTGGTGATGTTGCAACCACCATGCTTCACTGTAGGGATGGTATTGGCCTGGAATTCACAGCAAAGAGTTCAATCTTTACCTCATCAGATCAGAGAATTTTGTTTCTCATGGTCTGAGAGTCCTTCAGGTGGCTTTTGGCAAACTCCAGATGGGCTTCCATGTGCATTTTACTAAGGAGTGGCTTTCGTCTGGACATGAAGGCCTGATTGGTGGATTTCTGCAGAGATTGTTGTGCTCGTAGTAGATTCTCTGGAGCTCTGACAGAGTGACCATTGGGTTCTCAGTCACCTCCCTGACTAAGGCCTTTCTCCCCTGATCCCTCACTTTAGGTGGCTGGCTCTAGGAAGAGTCCTGGTGGTTTTGAACTTCTTCCACTTTGATGGGGGCCACTGTGCTCATTGGGACCTTCAAAACATCAGAAGGTTTTCTGTAGCTTTCCCCAGATTTTTGCCTACAGACATTGACTACAGACAATTCCTTTGATCAATTCCTTCATGCTTGGTTTGTGCTCTGATATGAACTGTCAACTGTGGGACCTTATATAGATGGGTGTGTGCCTTTCCAAATCATGTCCAATCAAAAGTTTTTTCCATGAGGACCAGAAACATTTTCCATGAGGACCAGAAACATTTTCCAAAACCTCAAGTAAACTTTTTCATGTTGTCATTATGGGGTGTTGTGGGTGTTGGAATAAGGCTGCAACATAACAAAATGTGGAATGCGCTGTGAATACTTTTCGGATGTGCTGTAGAGCTTTTTGCTGTATAAGAGGGTGGTAGTAGCCTAGTGGGTAAGACACTTGCCTGTGAACCAGGAGACCCAGGTTCAAATCCCACTTACTACCATTGTGTCCCTGAGCAAGACACTTAACCTTAAGTTGCTCCAGGGAGACTGTCCCTGTAACTGATTGTACGTAGCTCTGGATAAGGGCGTCTGATAAATAATGTAAATGTAAATGTAAGACATTTGCAGATTTTTTTCAACATGCACAATAGTGTTTTTCATATATATTTAAATTGTTTCCACCAGAGGAAAATCACAAATTGTTAAATACATAACATGTTTCTACTCCTGTACTTGTAATCATTTATAATATTGCAGGTCCAGGAAATCCACCTGTTAATATCAGCACAAAGCTCTGGTACCTATACATTCTCACCCCGGTGTTGCTGGTTTTACTGCTGGCAGGAGCTGCTGTGACCTTCTGGAGATGCAGAAGTAACACAAATGCACAATCTCATGCAGTGACTCTTTTATGATAATTAAATAAAAATACAAAATCAGGAAAAAAGTGATTTAGCTGCTGTGCAGCTTTGCCTGTTTGTGGCAGTGCAGTAGCTAATCTCTCCTGAATCTTAAACCTGGCCTAGTTATTGTGTATGTGTTGTCCTACACATTTTCAGATGCTCACATCTGTTTGGTTTAGCAGTCTGGTTTTGAAATGGTTTTTACTGTGAGAACATCTAAACTCTTTTTCTTTTAGGGCAAACAAGAGCACAAAGACAGGAAAGGAAGAGACAGATTGCTCAGACAACAGCACCACAGGAAGAGGTAAATGAGGAAATTGTACATCCCCACTGAGACTAGGATTTAAATGAGGTGAAAGGTCGAATTATAATGGTTCTGAATGACATAGTAACTACGTAACTCATAACCGTTCATGTGTAGTACAAACTGCTAACTAATCCCGGGTTTAAATAGCATAATTTGCTTTTCAACTGAGTAAAGAATGTTCTTTTTGTCCTTCAGAACACTTCACCCACTGTACATACCAGTCATTCTAAAACACAGGACTCTGAATCTGCATATGTCAACCTTGGCCAGAATAGCACATCTGGCCCAGTACAGGTATCTCACTGGCTTCACAATGTGTGTACTTAAAGTGCATTAAACTGACGACTATTTGAACACATCCGTCTGTGTTGTAGGACAGTCCACTGTACTGCAGCCTGGCATACAGGTATGACCCTGAAGCATATTCCACTATAGAGCACACTAAAAGACCATTAGTCAATCAGGTATGTTCATGCTTGTGTTTAGTACATTATACTTGTGTGTATGTATGTTGTGTGTATGAAGCTGATCCATAAATTCAGGTTTTCAGCAAGACACATATTTAATAGTACGCATCTTAACACCAAAACTGCCCTGGATGGCCTGCATTAAGGTTTTAGCAGTTTGTCCTACAGTAGCGCTTCTGTAAGAGCAGACCTGATGCACTAGCCTTCATTCCCCACACATATTAGTGAGTCAGTCATGCCCCTTTTCTCTGTCATCTTAACATTAACCTGGTCCTCACGTTTGCATGCCCATTTTCCCGCATTTTTTCCAAATGCCCATGCAATATGTGATACAAATTTTGACCAGCAAAATAATAAGATAATAAATAGAAGAATACATTCTTGATAAGGTTTGCTGAGTCAACTTGTAGTTCTCCCCCAGTCAAAAAGGAGCAGATATGTCCAAGGTTGGAGAGAAAACAAATATAGACATTTATTCAAATACGTCCCTTGTGTGTGTGTGTGTGTGTATGTTGATTACTTTACTTTACTTTACTTTACTTTACTTTATTTGGCAGACGCTTTTATCCAAAGCGACTTACAATGGGAAGACATCAGCAATTCTCGTTCGATTTCTATAGAATATCAAGTATACAAACTAAGAGCCCTGATAAGACTTAGACTTGTCATTGAAGAGCATGCTCGGAGAGTGTTGGGTGCTAGACTAAGAAAAATTATAATGTATTTATATGATTAAGCTGTCGGGAAGCCCTTTTAAAGAATAACAGCTTCTACTAAATATTCCACCAAACAGATACGTTTCCTGTCATTTATCTATTGTATGAAAGATAGTGTTTCGTGTAATGTGTGTGAACTGATCCTTTTTTTTCTCCAGGTTGCTACACTGGACGCTTTCTACAGTAATGCTGCGAGACAAACTGCACACAGCCAGCAGACTAGAGTTTATGTCAATCTTAAACCCTTACAGAATTCACACTTACTCTAGTGTTTCTAACCCTGCTCCATTCAAGATGATCCTCACTCTTCTCTACACCAGGAAATGTACCAGTGACTACCAGTCATCTACCCCAGAAATCATGTAACATCAGAGAATGTGAAACAGAGACTGAAATCTATATTTGTGAGGTTTGGTATCCCAGAGGTCCGACCCTGCAGCCAGGCTCTGTAGATTACACAGTTGTGGAAAGGGTCCAAGTGGGGGTGTCAGCTGTGGGGCCTGTCAAAGCCCATTGAGACATACTGTATGTGAATATGGGCTATATAAGAAATAAATGTTGATGAGGACCAAGTGAACAACATCCCAGAGGTTACAGTTGAATGTGAGGAGCTCATGAACACGCCATCAGGCTGACGCGAGATAAAACCATAACCACAAGGGATGACATGAATCTTATTTGCAAAATGTTCGGTTTATGTATGAAAAAAAACTATACATGCAAAAACAGAAACAAATGTTACAAACAAATACATAACTTTGAAATCATGGAGCAATCATTTAAACAGGTGGAAAACTGACAGTTGTAAGGTCAAATGATAAATGCACTTTCTGTAACAGTTTGGAAAATAAAAATGATTGCGACATATGAAGCGAGATAAACGTGTCGTGTATATATGGCTCAGGGACTACACGACCCAGAATTCCCTGCGCCGCGACCTTTTCCTCCCAGCAGCCTTAGCGCGGGTTTGAAAGGAAGCGCGCCAGGCGAGAGGCGGTTGGAGCGGAGTTCGTGTTGCTTTTCTAAGTGACTAATGTCCGTGGATAGAGACCCGCAGCCGGCAACTTCCCCCTCACAGCAGCGCGGTTCTCTGACCCGGGGGCCGGTACCAGGATGCGGTGTCTGAAAGTGGAGGAGTACCTCCGGCGGCTGTCGGACCTTGAGGAGACGGACGTTCTGTATGGACAGCTGGAGGTGAGACATTTATGCCTCGCTCACAGTCCCACGGCGGGTCTGTCCCCACCGCCCTCACCGTCTCTCGTTTCAAACGGCAGAAATACGTCGCGGAGGGACTTGGTCCTCATGGCCGGACTCTGTGCGACCGGGTGGTCCGGGCCTGCCACCAGCGGCTGGCCGACGTTCCCCCGACCCCGGACCACATGTCCCGCCTGGTGTCTCTGGTGGAGCTGGCGGTGCAGGGCTACGACCGGAGCGGCGAGCGGCCGAGCAGACCTCTCTACCTGGAGAAGATCGCCCTGCACATCCTTCAGAGGCTGGAGGGTCTCGGCCGACGCGGCGACTGCAGCCGCCTGGGGGAGCTGCTGTTCCGCAGACTCCTGAGCGCGGAACCGGGGGTAACGGGGGCTGCGTGGCGGGTCTGGCACCTACCTGGATTCCAGTTGTGACTGAATGTGTGTGTTTTTAGGCGGAGGACTACCAGGGCCTGCTGCGGAACTGCTTCGCGGTGCTCTGGAACAGGCTGGGGAAGGTGGAGAGCCCCGCCGGCGGCGCACACCAGGCTCTCCGCTGGCGCCTGGAGGCGCTGCGTTTCTGCCTGATGGAGGCCACTGCCTCTCCCGGCATGCTGCCCAGAGTGTGTGTGTTCTTCGAGGAGACGCTGACTAGGTTCGAGACTGAGTGCAGCACGGTGACTCTCGAAGACGCCACAGCGTTGCTGCGTGATCTGGAGGCAGTTGTGCTACGCCCCCTGTGGCCACACGGGGGATGTGCAGCGCCCTTGGTGGCGTGCTGCGTGAAAGTGTGTAAGCTCCTGAGTAAGGCTGGCCTGTGGGATCAGGCTGCTCAGTTTGCTGCTGATGGCATGAAGCGGGTCAGAGAGCTGGCCAGCCACCTCCTTCCAGTGATGGAGCTCTGTAAGTGGGCTGTGAGGCTGCACTGCGCCCTGGCGTCTGGGAAGCTGGAGGCGGACGCTGAAGACTGCTATAAACGGTGCACTGAGGGCCTCTGGAAAATGCATCCTGCTGCGGGAGACTCTGTCATTCTGGCTGCGGTGGAGGTATGTCAGCTGGTCATGCTGGCCATGGAGGTGGCGCTGGATAGCTTGGATGGAGAGAGACTGCAGCACTCTGTCGCATTCTTGAAGCAACATCACAAGTATCTGCAGAAACAGGAGGTCTGTCACACATGCACTCCCATAATGCAATGCTCTATCAATATGTTGTCCCTGATAATGATTTTAGACTTCCTTTTGCTTTTCTGCTTAACTTCCAAATGTTCACTTATTATTATATATACACTGCCAGGTTCTTCCTAAATTCTGTTTTCCATTTTAATTCTTCCTAATTCCATGTTTTCATTTAAACATATTTATTCACCTAAAATCTATGTGATTATGACAAATTACATTGAATAATGTAATAGTGGCTGCAATATGACAAATTTAATTCAATAACTGTTCAAGTATTTGGGCATTTACTCTTTGCTTTTATAAACATTTACATGTAAATAATATATGCATTTCATGCAAAGAACTATTTCACAATATTACACATTCTTCCTTTTGTAAAATAAGTGCTTCAACACAAAAAACGTGTCAAATAACCATTCGGAGCCATGATAATAAAACCACGTTTTGAACTGGCTGCCTGGCGCTAGTTTACTTTTCTGATATTATTATTGACTTTAAGTGTTTGTCGACTGTGGTCATTTTCCGCTCTAAACTTAGTACTAAGAGTTAAATTCCGTAATGCGCAGAACCGATCAGGCAAGCGGTCCGGAATTCGGCACTGATAGCCTCTTCGCCATCGTGCACCTTGCGTTGGTGTGCAAAAGTAATGACGCTCAACTCAATATGGTTCAAGTGGCTTTTGTTTATTTTAATTTTTAATATCAGTCAATTGATAACTTGAACAACTTGATTTGATTCCTTGATTGACTAATTGTCATGTTCATTCAGATGTTCCGCTCTGTGTGTGTGTTGATCTACGCTGTTTTATTTGTGATCCGCAGGCTGCTGAATCTCGGCCTTTGCAGCAGATTCTGTGTTCCAGTCTCTGCCAAGGTTTCACCTGTGCATGCACCATGCTGAGCAGGTTTCAGGTAATTCTGTGTATTCTGTGTACCACCAAGCTCGGTTGTTTTCTAGGCATGTTAGTCTACATTTTCATCTGCCCAGTTGCTAGATGTAATTGTCTCTTCCCTGTGGCGGATCCCATTTGGAGTCACCACAGTGGATCAACTGGTCTGGTTGTATTGGCAGATGTAATGTTTGCTTACAATTGGGAAATACTAAAAGAATGGGCCTTCATCATTAGGTATTGGTTTAATGTAAATCCTGAAGATGCTAGTTTCACTCTTTCTCTGTAGGCAATGGATGCAGATGCGATAAAAAGCCTGGTGGCATATCTTCATGCCTCTGGACAGGATTTGTTATTGAAATTACATGAACTTGGCAATGAAAACAAAGTGGTTCATGCAGGTAAGCCTTCCTGCCCTTCTGAGTTTAATTATCCTTCTGTCTGTTGTCTGTGTCTTCTTCTTTCAGGGGTGATAGAGGGTAAAGGATGAGGAATTAGGTTTTTGTTGAGCTGTGCAGTTTGATGGCTTAACAATGATTTCCAAAGATTAACATTTCCTTCTATTTGTCATTTTTAGTTCATGATTTTTAGAGAAAATTGATAATCCATAGATTGCAGTTACATTAATTTATTATAGACAGCATGACTGAAATAATTTAACCATCTATGGAGCAGAGTTACTGCTTTTGCATTTGTGCATGACCCTCAACTCAACTACTATTACCCCACCTTCCCCTATCTGCCACAGCTCTATTTCCCCTGTTTTCTGCATGTTTCCCTTCCCCACCAACCACCCTGCGTGTCCTTTCACTAGATTCTGTAGTGCAGTGGGCTACTCCCAGACTGATTTTAGAAATGTTTTTTCTCCCTCTCTCTCTATACTTGCTGTGTTCAGTGTTTGAGATAAAAAGTGTGGTGTATGAGTTGGTCTGTAGGCAGCAGTATAAAGCAGCTATGCCTCTGGTGGATCTGTTGACCTCTGAGTTGAAGTCTGGACAGACAGCTCTTCCAGTAGAAAAGGTAAGACCTGTAACAGTCTTCTGATTTATATAGTGATGCATCACCTCACCCAGTATACAGAACACTGAATTAGAACTGCAACCCCACTTCCATCCTGACAATTGGCCAAGGAACATTGTTACGTACTACATAGTTTCCTGGCAAGGGAGAAATGCAACAAGAACAATAGAACTAATAGGATGTGATATAAATGTCAGTGATGATTGGCTGTGTTTGTAGAGTTCAATGTACATGACTAGGACAAGCATGAACCAATTTAGCCACAACCAACAGGATGCCCCAAATCCAATTAATCTGCTTCAGTTGGTAACTGCCATGCTCTGTTCACACTTGAGTACACAAAGCAGCTTTTACTTTCTTTCTGCATGTATTTTCTTATTTGTGATACAGGTGAACCGTGTCTTCTTATTGGTGGTTAAGTGTGCTCGGAAGGCGGGGCTTATGGAGCGTGCTCTGCAGCTGCTGATTGACTGGCTGTATGTTCTGGGAGATAAAGTTCTGGAATACTGTCAAGAGCCAGTCACCTTGTGGGTCAGAACAAAGGCGGAGGCAGCCAAAGCTGGTCTTGAAGACCTGCGCCTCAGGTACACACACCCACACCAGACACAGGGTTCTCTGTGTTTACAGGAGCATCAAATCCATTGAGACTTGTGTCTCCATAAAGGCGGTGGCCAATGCTGCTTTACATTATTCATCCTTATGAGAATGTTCTCTAATATTTTTTTATGTATCATTGTCCAGTCCATGACCAAAGTTTATCCAGAGTTTTTAGAACAAAATGTTTTGTGTGCAAAAATCACCAGGTGGAAATGGTTTATCTACTAATGTACTGACTTCTTATTGCTAATTTCAATGTTTATAAACTCTTTTGTAATTAAGCTTTTATTTATATATATATATACATACACACACACACACACACACACTTTGATATTTTGAATGCTTTATTCTTGCTGCAATTGAATAAAGTGAATATGAATTTGTATAATGTTTATGCATGATTGTTTTATATAGGATAACGAATCATTTGCCTTTTAATTTCTCTTTAGTTTATTAGGTTATTAAGCCCCATGATCAAGCAAAATTGATATTGACCCTGAAACCAATATCCAGCCCAGAAGATATTTGCTCCTTAATTGCCCTGTGTACAGTTGAATTGACCTGTAGAAACTTGTCTGCTGTGACCGTAGGACACTACGTGAAGGCTTTGTGTTGCTGGGGTCGGAGCCATGTGAGGATGTGGTGATTCGTCTGTTGCAGGCAGAGTGTTTGGCATATCGCCAGCTGCCATGTGACTCGGCACAAGAGCGATTCAACATACTCTGTGATCTGCTGAGCATTTGTCATGAGGACAGTGCACATAAACAGAACCGAGCCCACATCCTGTGTGAAATGGCTCAGGTGGTATGTTTTCAAGACTTCAGTCAGCAAATTGATTGGTAGGCATTCACGCAAAATTTCACTGCGGGGGGACGGGGTTACAGAAATTGTTTTATTGGGGAAATGTGGGGCAAGAGTTTATGCCTAATTTCACCTTCCTAATCACATCTGCAGTTTGCCGGTAGATTTTACCCATGAAGCAATTAGTTTGCTGGAGATGGAGCCAGATGTGCCAGAGAATCGAGACAAGTTGATTGATGACCTTGCAACAGCTTCTCTGTGGCTTTTTATCTGCAATCTAGAGAGTGGCCTGCAGGAGGTAGGGAAAAAGAAAGAAGACTTTATTAACCTTTACTTTATTAGCCTTTACTTTACCCTACTTTTCTACTGGTCTTTAAATTAGATACACGATAGATAATTGATATCACAGTGATTCAAATCTAATTACCACATGCAGACTGGATTCATCTTCTGTATTTATCTAATAAACTTGTGTGTGTGTGTAGGCCATATTAATGGAAAAGCGCTTAAAAGGTATTCAGAAAAAGCAGGTGGATGAATTCTGTGACGCCCCACCCACCAATGACCTGGACCATGAGGACCGGAGGAGTGAGCAGGACAGTAATCTTCTATATGAAGGCCTTTGCTTTAACCTCAGCCAGCATACTAGTAAGATCCTTGCTCACACTATAGGTTGTAACAGGTTTAAAGCCCATCTATTGACTCAATTTTTTTTGGTCAACTCTCCCAGAGCGTATTGCCCCCCTCCAGCGTGCTCTGTCATTGTGGGAATCTCTATTAAATGATGTCAAAGTTCCTACTGTCCGGGACCCAAAGCAGACTGCCTACTCTCTCGGTCTGATGGCAGCTCTGTACACACTAATGGGCAAGGTATAAACATACACTTTTACCTGTATTCATGCATTGGCTCTCTTGCCACATTATCAGCATTAAATGGGTATAAATGTTATCATATATGAAATGTTGGTTTGTTTATAGCCCATACAGGCTGTCAAGAGTTACCGACTGGCAGCAGATCTGTATATCTGCCTGGGCGATGCCAAGAGTTGCGCCAGTTCCATGTGCTATTCTGGTCGTCTGCTGCTGGAGCTGGGCTGCTTGAATCAGGCACAGGTTTAACAACAAAATGCAACAGATGGTGGGGGTAGAGGATTCTACACTGATATCATAGTATGCACATACAAATGCACACATTATGCTCTGTGTGTAGGCAATTCTACAGCAGGCTGAGCAGTGCCTGACCTCTGACTCTGGATTGGATGGAGTTTCCCTTAACAAAATGATGACCAAATTACTGAGGGCGGAAGTTTGTTACTACACAGGACAGGTACCAATGGTCTTGAATATTCAATGTTGTGCGTACACACATGGGCTTATCACTATCCAACATTTTTCTTGACTGCTCCTGCTGTGTTAGTTGGCCACTTATCAAAAGTCTGAGCCACATTGAGTTGATATGCTCATTTATAGATCAGAGAAAAAATATGGATTTATGCTTCTGGGTCTCAGGGAAAGTCACAGCTGATTCTGTCCCTCTGTCTCTCAGGTGGAGCAGGGTGTGTGTAGTGTGTGTGAAGTGCTTTGTGAAACAGGGCGGAAATGCTCAAAAAGCTGGTACCTGCTCAGAGTTCAAGCGCTGCAGATAGCTGCCTCTTTCCTCAGCCTGGACACACACACACTGCCCCCACATCTACGACAACACCTTACTCAACAAGGTACATACAGTTTATAGTCATTTTTTTACTCTATTGGTTTCAGAAATTGTTCTCCAAACCCTTCAACTCACAGACTTTGTGCTGTGGCTGTGGGATTGAGGTCTGGCACTAAGAAGTGGGCTTTCTCACAGAAGTGAGTGATTTTGTGTCATTGTGATACATAGAACATGTTTCCTTTGGTGAGAAATGGGCAGCCCTGAAACGTACTTTGATCAAGGGGACTTCAGTGACTTCAGGAGTCTGCCATTACGAGTCTGTGGCGATAGGTCTAAAGAGTGCTTTTGCAATTCTGCTTTGCCACTCAGATAGTCTGGTCTGGAATTTGTCCCCTTATATTGTCATAAGGGGAAAGGTTACCTCCCGTTTCTCAGAGAATTTCCCACCACTCCCCTATAATATTATCTCCATCGACCACAATGGCTTGAAAAATGTGCAAATCCTTGAAATTGAAATTGAAGACTCAGAAGAACCACTAAGATAGGGGACCTTTTTACTTTGAGAAGTAAACATTGAGAATTGTGGTAGGTTGAAATTCAAGTTATTCTATTAATTAATTTTAAAATGAATTCTCACTGAAGCCTATAATCTGGAACCATGTCATGTCATACTGCGGACAGTGCAGTGTTGCTTTGTCATCACAGTTGCAGGGATGGCATGTGAGACCCCGGAAGTATTTCATGTGTGAACGGTCTGTGCTGCAGGACTCATGACTCCTGACTCTACTCTTTATGAGGGTCTGAAGGTACTTTGCAGTCTCGTTGTGCGACTCTTTGGCAGTGGTCATTATGGAGCTGCTCCACCATCTTCAGAACCAAACACTCGCTTTGCGGACCAGGGTAAAGCCTCCACTTCCCACCCACACAACATTTTCTCTTTCTCATTCACAAACAATAGGGTGTGTTACCCTCCAACACACACTCACTCCCTTTTCAGGCGAATGTGTCTTTAAGTGGCAGTTGCTATCGGAGGTGTGTGCGTGCGCCCAGCAGCTGGTGTGTGTGCGCAGCACCACAGGCTCCACCAATGAAGCTAAAGTCCAGTGTCTGGAGGCATTAAAGCTCAGCGCCAAACTGCAGAGCTTCAGCATGTGAGTTCTCATTTTAATCTCCAAATTCCTATATGATTTTCATAGCAGTAAGATATCAGTAGAAGACCCTGAATAGAAATTGCAGCACAACTGTACAGTGTACAGTTTTAGTAATGTTTGTAATCATGATTGTGTGTGTGCATATAGCTGTTCAGAGCTTCTGGTGTGTAAGGCAGAGTTGGAGCTGTTAAAGGGAATGACTGAAGTGTGTGTCCTGGACCTGCAGCAAGTCCAACATCTCCTGGAGCTGCCGACAGGTACACACACACACACACACACACACACACACACACACACACACACACACACATACGCATCATGACCTCAAAGTTTCCATAACTTTTGCCTCAGAGAAAGGCAAGAACATTAATTTGAAAACCAGAATTTGCAGTGTGGAAACTGATCATTAGTATTACATTTACATTTATGGCATTTATCAGACGCTCTTACCCAGAGCGACTTACAATCAGTAGTTACAGGCACAGTCTCCCTGGAGCAACTTAGGGTTAAGTGTCTTGCTCAGGGACACAATGGTAGTAAGTGGGATTTGAACCTGTGACTCTGTAGTCTTCTGGTTCATAGGCAAGTGTGTTACCCACTAGGCTACTACCATCCCAGTATGTTTGGGAGGTGAGAGGGGAAGTGATCTCTTTGAAAGAAAGGCAATTATGAACCACATTTCTACATTTATTTGCATGCCATTGAGTGAAATAAGTGTTTGATACCAACATAAAACAGGAATTAGGGCTATATGATTATGACCAAAATTATTATCAATGGTCAGTTTTGTAATCGTGATTAATGATCACTATTATTCATTATTTATTTCTATTTTTTTAAACAAATAGTATATAGTATAGTAAATAGATTTTGCCAATGAAAACCAGACTGTCAACATTTTCTGCTTTAAGAGCTAACCGAAGGCAGGTCATAATTAAAATACTTTACTTTCCGTATCCACTGTAAATGGCGTAAATCCACTGTAAATGTAAATATATCTGTTAGGGTTGCCAACTCTGTCTGTCACGATTTGCCACTCAGTCTATGCTTTTGTTTGCCCCCTGTTGGTTATTTAAATGTAAATGTGGCTGACTATTTAATCGTGATCTAAAATTTGATTAATTATGCAGCCCTTACATGAATTAGAATTCTCACCAAGCCCTTGTTTGCAAGCCCAGGCATAAAGTATTTCTCGTCACACATCTCCAGAGGGATTTTGGCTGTCCACTCTACATTTAAGACTAAACTCTTTAGGTTTCCTGGCTGCTGCTTTGTAACTTGAAACTACAGCTTCTTCCACCGATTTTCAGAAGGTCTGATACCGGTTCTTTAAACCATGCCTGGATTTGATTTGTTGACCCGTCGATGCAAGAAAACAGCCCAAAGCATAATGTTTTGTCCTCTCTCTGCTTGTCTGGGGCAGAAGGGGGTATTTTCTGGATCCTGCTCAGAATTCCTGCAAACATGGCTGTTCGAGTTCCAAAGAGCTTGAATATGGTCTCATCTGACCACAGCACTTACTTCCAAGCCCTCTCTGAACCATGTAGATGGCTTACTGGCAAACTTATGATGGGCCTGAAAAAATGTGCATTATGAGTTTCTGCAAATTAGATTTTGGAATTTGTTTCCTTTCAGGATTCCAGCTGCTGACCTTTTTTTTTTTTTTTTAAATGATGTGCCAAATCTGGGGTTTCGTTTTTAATCATTGCATAGAACTCATACCAAAAGTATTGTGCAATCAAAAGGCAAAGATGTCAGGTTTATGAAAATGCATGCACACCAGCAAGCAATTTACACTTTATAAATCACTACCTGGGAAGAAGTTGTGTCTGTTTTTCCAGGGAGAACAAAGCAACCTTGTGACAACATAAAGGCGTGAATTCCAGATCTGGCTGTCTGAGTTGCCGGTTTTTGAACAGTGAAGAAGAGTTACCAAAGCATATTCTTTATGCCAATCACCATTTCTAGCCACTGCAGGACCATAGACAGGCTAGGGGAACTCATATTAACGTAATCTCACAAAGTGAGATTATTTAACCGTTCGATCACATCATGGCAGTAGAGGGGAACAGTAAGAAGAGAAGTTTTGCTGAAACTGAAATAGATGTACTGGTGAGTGAAATGGAAAGCAAAAAAAATAAAAAATCTTTTGTCACATAGTGGGGTGACTAAGAAAGAAACACAGTCAGTTGCAACAGGTAACAAATGGTCTTAAGTGGTCTTTAAAAAAAGTGTCTCACATTGCCAGAGGACACACAGCCCATGATTTACTAAGCAAGACTTAAAATTACACCATAAAGTTTGGTCATGGTTTGGTCATGCCAGTTTTTGGTTGCACTATAGAATTAGAAACTGTATTCCCACCCCTACTCAGTCCATGTGTGTGGTTGTGCTCTAATACATTGCTGCTCTGTTCTTTTTTTTCCCTGCTGTCATCCTTCACTGCAGAGTTTCCAGAAAATGAAGTCTACTCCCAAGTGCACATCAAGCCTCGTAAAGCAGGACCCAGCAGGCTTCCGTGTGTCGGTCTGTCACCTGTGGGTGAGGACCTTACTGACGATAGCAATGTTCTACTGGGTCAGCGTGCTCTCCATGCCACTTTGAACCATTCTGAGAAGTGCCAAGGCTCTTCCCCTCCTCTGAAGAAGCAGCAGAAGTTGTCCCTCTCCTGCCTCACCCACCCAGTGCCCTGCTCCTGTGGTGTGTGTTCTGATGTCACTCTGGGCAGAGTGGCAGCTCGCTGGGCGTTGGCTCAGGCGTGCGTCACGCTGTCCCCGAGCCACGCCCAGCTTAACTACCAGGCCTGTCTACGGCGCTGTCAAAGCCTCTTACTCACGCTCCAGTCGTGTTTGAGCACACCGGCAAGTCCTGCCACGCTGCGCTCGCTGCAGGCCCGTGCTCTCCACTGCCAGGCGCAGAGCATGCTGACACAGCAGCCGCACATGCACCCAGGGCTGTGGGATGTGCTTGAGCAGGGGTTAACGGTCACTGAAGGTCAGCAGTTAGCAGAATTGTTAGGCCATAAGGCAGGCCTGATGGCATTAAAGGGCATGGCCTGTTGCCTGTTTCTGGCAACGAAAAGTAAGGTTTCTCCAGAGAACCTGTTTTCAGTAGCGTGGGCCTGGAACCCACCCACAGCATCCACAAGAACTGCGGTGAAGAAAAGCTGCAGCGAGGAAACCAGTCTTCTTAACCCTGGTCCTGATGAAGATTCACACACTCTTAACCCAGTCCCCAAGATCGCAGTCTCAGCACCTCTGAGGTCTTCTGTGTTCAAAACGCCGCGCCTGACCTCCAAACCCCGGCCCAAAGCAGTCCCCATGGCCACGCCCACCAATCTTAGAGTCTTTGACTTTTCATCTGAAGACCAATCAGTGACTGCTACCCCTCAGCCTAAATCTAGTAAACGGGGTGGCAAGTCAAAGGCTGTTGCAAAAGGAACTTTTCAGGTGTTTGAGGATCAGGGTCCCCAACAGAAGACACCCGCTGCACCTGCTGCACCCCGAAGGCCTAAACTGTCCCGTTTCAAGGTGAGGCTACCCAGACCATCCCATATGACCATGGAATTGAATAGTTTTATGTGCACTGGACCTGAAAATGAGCTTTTATGCAATATTAGTATGTGGTTTGCATATTAAACCAACATTTTTTATAATTGTACTGCTATTATCCAGTTAGTTATTTATTTGGCTACAGTCATGCTCTTCTTCTTTTCAGATGAACTTTAGTGATGATAGTGACTCTGAGGTGGCGCCCCCGACTGAAGTCGAGGTTAAAACATGTGTGCTGGATAAATCTCATATTCCAGCAAGCGTTAAGCGCCGTACTACTGCAAGGCCTCGTCCCAACACTGCTTTATCTGATGATGAGCTTGGGTTGTCCTCTAAACCATGTCCACGCAGGGGCAGGTCCAAGAAGGACTCTGCCTCAAAAGGTGTGGGGAAGGTAGCACTCATGGATGAACCAGAGAAGTTGAGGATGGTGCGAGAAGATGATGAGCAGAGTGCAGACATCAGCTTTGAGCAGCTGCTGCTTTCTGAATCTGAAACTGGTAGGGGTCTTCACCCTAATAAAAAAAAAACATATTGAAAAAAAATATATATATATCAATTTTTTTATCTGTATGTTTATGTAGTCAGTGTCCAGGATGGTGCTCTTGACTCCCCTGATGCAGTTTGTGAGATCCTCCGACGCGAGTTGGGTGCAGACAGGCGTCGAGACCTTCCCAGTGTCACCAGGAAAGAACCTCAGATCCCTGTTGCTCAATACTCTCTACAGCCAGGTAGCACACACAACCATATAGATGCAGATTCTGTTGAAGCTCTTGACCTGTAGAATGACTGAATAAGTGTCCAAGTGTTCGTTTTAATGTGTACGTACTCTCCAATTATAATTATACGTGTTCACTCTGTCTCTAGATCTCTCTCTGGATTCTGCCCTCTCTCTCCTGCGATCCTCTTGGCTCCTCCTCCAGCATTTCCCTCCTCCCTCCCTCTATTCACGTCTGTGCTCGCTCATGGCACAGTTGCTGGGCCACCAGGACCCAGACACAACAGCTTTTTTACACACAGAGTCACTGGGAGTCACCTCTCGGCATCACATGATTCGCCACTTAGCTAATCAGCTGAGGTAGGACCGCTTTATGATGTGTGATGTGGGTGGAGCCAGCTACAGGGACATTCAATACACCTCAGTCATTTGTGCTTTCGAGTGACAAGAACACTTAATTACTCAAGAGTAAATATTAGACTATTTATACCTGCTGAGGGTTACTCACAGACGCGCCCAAAACTCTCTAACCGAGCAAGTGCATCCTATTGAAGGGTGGCATAATGAATACAGAGGGTTATCAGAGTTGTGTGACTAGCACCTGCCACTTCCAAAAAACAAGTTTCATTTTGAGATGAACTGGTCATGCCTGGTTCATGCAGTCTGATCCACAATCTAAATTGCAATCTTTCTTCCCGCTCTTGTAATTTACATGAGACTATCCAGGCTCAAATTAAGACATTTTTTAATTGTATTTTGTGCTGGGACAGGAGATCAGGCTACACATACTTAAAAGATTGTTTAAATTGCTGTTTCACCTCTGAGCGCTCATCACGCAGAGCTTTTTGAACTTGAGCTTGTATGAAGGAGTAGATTGTGTTTTGTGCATTTGGATGAATATGCACTCTGAACAATACCTGTAGGCCTGTATTTTAACCACCATAACTGTGGTGTTTTTAATTATTTTGCACCAGCTTCTCAATTGCTGTAATGCTATAAAAAATTAATCACTTTCAGAAAGCTTGTGTTAGACATGTGATGGAATTTGGTGAGACACAACAGGGAACAGTCTGTTTTGTAGACATGGTGTAGGACCTTGCTATTCCTCTAATCAGTTTTAAATGAGGTCTAAAATATTAGTCGAATATAGATAAAAGATCACATTCATCCCTCGTTGGTGCCAGATTTGCACATGGTTAATGCCTTCAAAAAAAAAAAAAGATGCATGTTGCATTTAATGCTCGACTCTGCACAACCAATACAAAACAATTGACCCATATTTAATTTGACCCAGTTCAAAAGAAAATATTAGCATCTCTGTTGGTGCTCACAGTGAATATGTGTATCCAACATCCAGGTAACATGCATTAGAGGAATCCCTCTTTATCTTTTGCTCTCCCCTTTTCCAGGTCTTGTATAGTATTTGCTTTTTTAAAAAATTGAGTTCTTCTTTGTCATGAAAAGTACTGGTCTCTGTAGGAAACTGAAGAAGGAGGCAGATGTGGCTACCAGTTTGAGTGCCCTGTCCCTCAGTGATTCTCATCTTCCAAATGACTACCTGCACAGTCTAGAGGAGATCTTTAGCTTCTCCAACCTCCAACCTGACCAGTTCCCACACATGCACACAACACACTTCAGACAGCAGATCAAGAATCTGCCTGCAGGTCAGTGTCTCTCTGTCTCTCTCATGTTCTGTCTATTTCATGCAGATACACAACTTTAAAAGTGCGTTTTTGGTGGCTTGTATTGTTGTAGGTGTGACTGTGTGTGTGTTGTCATCGGTTGGTGTGTGTCCTGGCAGTATCGACACCATTCTTCTCTCTCGTCTTGAACGAGATGCCACCCCTATCACAATGCGGATTCCCACCTCACATTTACAGGTGTGTATGTGTGTTTTACATTTGAATGAATGAAACGACATTTTCAATAATACTGTGTGTCTTTAGCACTCAATCAGCCAGTGTATTGAGAAACTGAAGAGTGTGTTGGGGCAGCAGAAGGAACGGTTTGGTATTTCAGAGAAGAGCGAGTGGTGGGAGGCGAGGAGAAGTCTGGACAAACACATGCAGGTTAGAGCTGCATCAGCCCAGGTGCACATCCACACAATTCTACATGAAATCCTCAAAGCTTTCGTTTCCTTTTAAGACATTACTGAAACAGATGGAGATGTGCCTTGGTGTCTGGCGGTGTCTGCTCCTTCCACTGACCTCTGACCCTGAGCTCTCGGTGCAGATGAAAAAGTTAGGGCCCATCCTCTCAGAGTCTTGCTTGACACCGGACATGCTCAAGGTCTTTGTCCAGCATTTCTGTTTTATGTGTGTGTTTTGTGGGTGGAGGTTGTGCCCTGTTCTACTGACTGTGTGTGTATATACTGTTACAGGTGGTCTTGTCATCAGCACCCCACCTATCAAAATCAGATCTGACGTCTCTGGTTAATGGGGCTATTACACTGAAAGATGAATGTCTGGAGCTGTTACAGGATGCTGTCACTAAATTACACAACAGGATGAAGCCTCAAGGACACACAGTCCTTGTTCTGGATAAGGTGGCTCACATTTGATTTTTCTGTAATTTAATAAGATCAGCATATAAGGAAAGAAACCTGCAAATTAATAATGATTTTTTTATGTGACTAAAGTATTTGCAGAAGTTGCCATGGGAAAATATCTCCTGTCTGAAGTCTTGTTCAGTCACACGAATGCCATCATTGCATTCAGTACTTGGACATACACATCTTCAGCAGGCATGTACATATTACACACACACTTGTATGTACATATGTTCATTTATTTACCTTCATTTAAACATCTGTCCAATTCATTGACATTTCTATTTCAAGGGGGAAAAAATCAAAATAACACAAAAAAATGTTCTTGATTTTCTATCAGATAAAATTTTTGATGTATTAAATCAAATTTGTTGCGGTCTTTAAAATGTCTTAGCAGTGAAGTAAGAACCCTGGTTCTACTGCGTTGTGTGGCTGTACATGTACATGTTGGAATGTCAGGTCAGAATGTGAGTGGAGCAGTAGGGATGAGGTTGACCTGTGGATTGGGCATGACTGTTCTTCTCAGTGATTTGCATGACTTAATCCTCTTCAGTTAATTCATAATTCATAACAACTGCTTGTGCCTGCTGGTTTTCACATTGCCTCCCATTCTTTTTCTCCCAGGTGGACCGAGGTTGTGTGTTGGCACGGGGCATTGACTCCAAGCAAGTGTTTTACTTGCTTAACCCTGATAACAACCTTCCAGACACAGAGGAGAGATTCAGAGACTGGTTCTGTGGGTCAGTGTGTGTGTGTGTGTGTGTGTGTGTGTGTGTGTGTGTGTGTGTGTGTGTACGCAAGCATGCATGTTTCGGTTTACAGCTTGTATGTAAAATTTTTTGCACTGTCAGGGAGAAGCCGTGGCAGGGAGTGTGTGGCTCCACCCCTGACACTGACCAGCTCAAGGAAGCAGTGATGACAAAAGACCTGTACATGTGAGTTCAAATCCATACGAAACCTACAACTCCAGCTGTGCATGACTCAAGTGAAGACAAGCAGTTCATAGCAGGATATGTCATAAATAGAACATTAAAATACCCTGAGATACTGCACAGGGATTAGTGTTTGTTTTACTGCTAGGAATCAATGCAGACTTTAGGTGATTTTGAGAATATTAATGGCTGTCATGTTTTAATGAAAAAATAACTAAGTAATAATGCAGACGAAACCCACTAAACCATGCAAGGTTTCAATGCAGTTTGAAGAAATGTTTCTCCCAAGTTATTTTCCAGATTACACAACTTTTACAATATTTGGTTGCACACTCTCTCATTACTGTTTCCAGCCAGCTTTCTAGAAGTTCTTTCACTTTTTCTTTGTGCTTTATTTGAGTGCCAGTCATGAATTTCAGCTTTTCACTGAGATTTGGGAATGGCCAGTTTCAAATGACCTTCAGTCATAGTCTGCTGACCCTTTATTTCAGTTGCAGAATAGTCAATTTGGGTAAATCTGCGGTCTCTCCCCCCTGTTTGGAGTAGTTATATAGGCCATGGTGCGGGTGTGCGGTACTTGGACACGGCACGACTCCTGAAGGGCGGTGTTCGTGCTGCTGCCCTGCTGTTTGGCTGCAGCAGTGTTGCACTGAGCACTGAAGGGACCGGTGAGGGAAGCGGAATAGTCCTCACCTACCTCACAGCTGGATGGTACACTACCAACACCCTCAGCGCACATGACACTTCTCTTCTGTCTTACTGTCTTTTGGTGATTTTATGCTATGTCCCTCTCAGTCCTCTAGTGTTGGGGAATCTCTGGGATGTGACGGATCGGGATATTGATCGTTTCACGGCTGCTCTGCTGCGCTCTTGGCTCTCGGCAGGGCGGGGTTCATCACTGTTGGAGCATCTCCCCTCCTCCAGAAATGCAACCAGACTCCCGCACATTATCGGAGCAGCGCCTGTTGCATATGGCCTGCCTGTCTGCCTGCGGTGACCATTGCGCAACTGGACAGAGTTGGTTGTTGTGCTTTTCCTTGCCTGTTCTACTACACTCTATTTGCATTGAGGTTCTAATATATATTTTTTAATGTTTTACTTGCTGATGAGTTAACAGCTATCCTTTAATAAAACATTTTTCATCAGCAAATAGTCTGAGCTTTTTGGTGTACTCCTGTATACACTGAACTAATTTTATTAGGAAGCCATTATAGTGCAGAACATTTCACAAAGTAAACTAAGAGTATTTCTGAAATGGCCAACTACGGTAACCCTAATGGGAATCTTTGTGATGTGCTGGAGAAGAGTTTGTGCAGTGGTCCAACTTGTTGGCCTAGTTGCTAAGGAAGTGAACTTGTAACCAAAAGGTTGCAGGTTGAAATCCCAAACCACCCCTTTCCCTTTCAGATTTGGCACTAATGGTGATTGGTGGCTCAGCAGAATGGGGGCTTAAGTCACCAATTTATGGCTAAAATACAAGTATGTGTCAAACTCGAGGCATTGTGCTGAAACCATGTTATCTATAAGACCACATGATTATTTAATTGAAACTGAAGGTAGGACTGGAAAGCTTGAAATAGATGTCACCATGAGATGGAAGAGTATCTGAATTTCTCATCGAGAAAGAATAACTACACAGACAAGAAAACGTATATGTTTATCAAACTGCTCTTTATGAATTTCTCTAAAGTGTTCAAGATAGTCAGGTACTGCTGCAAGATTACTGCCTTTTATTTAATGTCAAGTAATACATTTTAATTTTATAATTTCTTATAATATATTTACCACAAAAAGTGCACCAAAGGCACATCTCCATGACCTTGGCACAGGAAGCTTCTGATGGGTGGGTTGCAAATAATAATGATAATTAAGATCTCATTAATGTACATGTATATTGATGTACACGTCCTCTGAGAATAGTCAACTAAGTTTCCACCGGCAATACTGAAATAAAAATGACCACGTCTTATCTGCATTTACGTTTTACATCTGTTTTTCCTTCGATGCTTAGTTGACTTATTTTCAGCCATCAGACAGGACTGCCCACAACTGGCCGCAGCAGGGATTTATTTACATTGCCTGCCTCTTATTATTATTACACAGACTGTTAAATTCACCTTAGTTATGCTGTTCTAGTTAGGGTACCGGGCCACTGTTGCACAAATATACATTTATAGCCACATATTACCAGTTGTACAATTCCGCTGTTTCTGTTGGTTCTACCGGAGGCCTTGAATCAAGCACACAGAACACCTCATGAAGAAACCACTAGAGGGATCCTGGTCCCTGGCAATGAACTGCTAACGAAACGACTTAGCTTGAAACATACAAGAGGGTCACCACAGCCACCACCATCGTAACAGCTAGAGCTTCAGGGATTTTTAGATGGACCAGTACATTTACATTTAAGGCATTTGGCAGACGGCCTTATCCAGAGATACTTACAACGTGCTTCCATGTCACCATGGATGAAGAGATCAGTTCTGGTTCACTAGGACCCCCAACTATGAATACAATCTTTTTATTCACTCTGTTCTAGTTTCTATACAGTCAGACAATAAGAAGGTTGCAAGTTCATCTAAATCTTCCCTAAAGAGGAAGGTCTTGAGCTGCCGTGTGAAGGTGCTCAGTGACTGAGCTGTTCTGACCTCGAGGGGAAGTTCATTCCACCACCGAGGGGCCAAGACGCTAGCAGGCTTCATATCTAATCTCCTGCATCCCACTCATTCAAAGCACGCTTTGGAGAATTTCGTGAGCGCACTTTTTAAGTTCAATCCACACGAGCGTACAGTGGACAGCGCTGACCTGAGTTACATTGCAGGTGTCTCAGTCAGAAATTTTGGGCTACAAGCTGCTGAACTGAAGGCCTCAGACATGTGGGTGAATAAGTTCAAGTCATTGAATGAAGATTTGGAAAGACTTGCACGACAGCAAGCACAGTTGGCAAGCAAACACAAGACAGGAGAAGTGAGCAGTCTTTCTCACATCTAAAGAACATTAAGACCAACCTACGATCACGTTTAACGAATGGAAGTCTCAACGCCTGAATGAAGCTTAACCTCACCGCGTATCAATCAGACTACAAAGCCATCAACAAAACCATGCAGCACCAGGAGTTGAAGAAGTGGTAAGAAGTACTTTACTCATCATTGGTTAGCAAGAGCATAACAAACTTATTGTACTTTAAAAGTCTTGGTTTCCATAAAATGCACACATTTACATATATTTCATTTTAAACTTATTGTATGGCTCTCATGGGATTACATTTTAAAATATGCGGCTTTCATGGCTTTCTCAGCCAAAAAGATTCCTGACCCCTGGTCTAGGGGAACGGATGGATTTGAGGACAACATGCTTGTCCTGTCCAACATCCACTGATCTTGTGCAGAGGAGGAATTCACCTGATTCAACTCATTAAAGCTGTTGGAGAACAAGTGGTAAGGGATTCTTTTTTTACACACGTACACACACACACTTCTGTAGATCCGCTAGTTAACAATTCATTAGACTATTGTCTCAGATCAAACCACTTTCATTCTTTCCTTTTCGGCCTTTGTTGTAGAATGTGTGACTTAAGTCAGCATTTCCATGAAGCAGCCAACTTTCTTTTCTAATTTCTTATCTTAAATAAATGGAAAAATCACAGTTACACTGATACAAACTGATCCTGTAGTCTCATGGTGGAGCAGGAGGACCCCCACCTATCTGCTCCACAATACAACTAGCCAAACAGGCATCCCTGAAAACCAGGAGGAGGAGGATAGGCAGATTGGGACTGAGAGAACCACTTACCAGAACAACATGGGGTGGCATTTGGCCTGCTGACTAAAACTAACAGGTACATACAGGGAGTGCAGAATTATTAGGCAAGTTGTATTTTTGAGGAATAATTTTATTATTGAACAATAACCATGTTCTCAATGAACCCAAAAAACTCATTAATATCCAAACTGAATGTTTTTGGAAGTAGTTTTTATTTTTAGCTATTTTAGGGGGATATCTGTGTGTGCAGGTGACTATTACTGTGCATAATTATTAGGCAACTTAACAAAAAACAAATATATACCCATTTCAATTATTTATTTTTACCAGTGAAACCAATAGAACATCTCCACATTCACAAATATACATTTCTGACATTCAAAAACAAAACAAAAACAAATCAGCGACCAATATAGCCACCTTTCTTTGCAAGGACACTCAAAAGCCTGCCATCCTTGGATTCTGTCAGTGTTTTGATCTGTTCACCATCAACATTGCGTGCAGCAGCAACCACAGCCTCCCAGACACCGTTTTCCCTCCTTGTAAATCTCACATTTGTTGATGGACCACAGGTTCTCAATGGGGTTCAGATCAGGTGAACAAGGAGGCCATGTCATTAGTTTTTCTTCTTTTATACCCTTTCTTGCCAGCCACGCTGTGGAGTACTTGGACGCATGTGATGGAGCATTGTCCTGCATGAAAATCATGTTTTTCTTGAAGGATGCAGACTTCTTCCTGTACCACTGCTTGAAGAAGGTGTCTTCCAGAAACTGGCAGTAGGACTGGGAGTTGAGCTTGACTCCATCCTCAACCCGAAAAGGCCCCACAAGCTCATCTTTGATGATACCAGCCCAAACCAGTACTCGGACTGGAGGTCTCTGCCCTTTACCAATGGGCCACGGGCCCATCCATCTGGCCCATCAAGACTCACTCTCATTTCATCAGTCCATAAAACCTTAGAAAAATCAGTCTTGAGATATTTCTTGGCCCCGTCTTGACGTTTCAGCTTGTGTGTCTTGATCAGTGGTGGTCGTCTTTCAGCCTTTCTTACCTTGGCCATGTCTGTGAGTATTGCACACCTTGTGCTTTTGGGCACTCCAGTGATGTTGCAGCTCTGAAATATGGCCAAACTGGTGGCAAGTGGCATCTTGGCAGCTGCACGCTTGACTTTTCTCAGTTCATGGGCAGTTATTTTGCACCTTGGTTTTTCCACACGCTTCTTGTGACCCTGTTCACTATTTTGAATGAAACGCTTGATTGTTCAAAATACTCATTTGCCTAATAATTCTGCACTCCCTGTATTCTGGCCTGTCCTATACACAACTCTATCTGTTGTGATATTTTGTTTCAGGTCCAATTTCATTTCTGGCTGTTCTATGCAAATTCTAAAAACAGAAGGACAGAAGGTCAGCCACAGAAGGTGGTTAATTTGAACAGAGCTGAGGAGCAATAAGTTAGAATAGAATGTTATTTCTTATGCCACGTCAGGGAATAGAGGCTCAAGCTTTGCAAAAAGGGTTTAATTTTTGCTTTTCCTGTCGTCCTTTCCCCCACAAGACAACCAGCCAGACAGTCACTCCTGATGACCAGGAGGAGGAGATTCAGACTGGGACTGACAACCACTCACCAAAACAACATGGGGTGGCATTTGGCCTCCTGACTAAAACAGGTACATATCCTGTCCTGTCCTACAATCTTTCTTCTGTGATGGTTCTGATCTGGTCTGATTTTATTTCTTACTGTGTGTTGCAGGATGTTCCCAGAGATACTGGTGTTCCTTCAGCCTTCAGTTTTTGAAGGCAACGCTATTACAACTGCAGCACCAGAAGGATAGCTGTCACGGCCACCGTTCCTCTCTGTTGCTGACCGACACTTCCTAAATGACCCCAACTGGCTGCCCATGCGGTCCAGCTCCTGCACCATCTGTTTCATGCTCTGACAATAGCCCAACCTACCAATCTGTATAATATAAAACATGTATAATAAAGATGTAAGACATGTATTAGTATCTACTGATGGTTTTCTCTACTTCAGTCTTTGATTTGTCATTGATTTGTCATGTTTCCTGTTCTTGTAATTAAATCCTTGTTTGTTCCTGAGTTGAGCTTATGTGTCCTCCCTGCACCGCTCCACTTAAATGTGAAAATCAAATGTGATAAAGTGACTCTGGGTCCCCTTGTACATTTGCTGATTTGAATGCATGTAAATGCTTGATAATGATTACTTGCTACACCAACTGAACTTCATAGGTGGCTATTTGCAAGATGTGCTTCTCTTTTACTCTCTTCTCGAGAGTAACTGTATGGCAGGGTGATGAGAGGTCCTTTCTGCACTCACACCACAAGCAGAGTCACTCATTACAAGATGCATTGTGCAAGAAGAACACTACATTCCAGTAAACACTACATTCCACGGCTGAAATACGACCTTTGTCTTTCCATATGGCATGACAAATATTAAAATGAAACTGCCACTTTGAAAGCCCAGCCAAAGATGAATTCAAACAATTCAGTGGGTTTCCTGAACTTTTTCATATGACTGTGTATAAAAGCGCTGTATTTAAATTCACCTGATGTTAACTGAACATACAGAGGCATGGCAAAATAGAAGTTTCTAATGAACGTAAAGGACTGTTGTGTTTTTGTGTTCACGGAAACATGGCTCAGCGACAGTGTCCCGGACCAGCTGACATGCTATCATGCCGACAAGGTTGTCGTCACAAGGTTGTCGTATCAGTGACGCTTGGTGCCGCGATGCTGTTGTAGTCTGCAAATACTGCTCACCAGTGCTGGAAGTTATGGTTATTAAGTGCCGGCTGTACCTAACGAGGGAATATACAGCCATACTGCTGTGTGCGGTGTACATCCCTCCCACCTCTAACAACAACAGGAGCGAGGCACTACACCATCCCTCCCACCTCCAACAACAACAGGAGCGAGGCACTACATGAACTATATCAGTGAGCAGCAAACAGCCCACCCCGATGCTTTTCTCATTGTGACTGGGGATTTCAATCATGCAGACTTAAAGAGTGTGTTTCCAAAAATACAGCAACACATTGACTTTCCAACACGGGGAAATAACACACTGGACCTTGTTTACACCACCCAGAGAGGAGCTTACAAAGCTTTTCCCCTCCCTCACCTCGGCGCCTCTGATCACATCTCTGTCATGCTAATGCCCTCTTACAGGCCGCTTGTTAAAGTCAACAAACCGGTTCGTAAGCAGATACAAGTGTGACCAGAGGGGTCTTCAGAGGTTTTTTTTTTTTTTACAGGACTGCTTTAACACCACAGACTGGAATATGTTTAAACAGGCTGCCACTTACAACAACATCACTGACCTCCAGGAGTACACAGAGACTGTTAGAGCCTACATCAACAAATGCACTGAGGATGTAACAGTCACCAAAACCATCACTGTCCGTGCCAACCAAAAGCCATGGATGACATGGAAGGTCTACAGGCTGCTGAAAGCTCGGAACGCTGCCTTCAGAGTTGGAGACAAGGCGAGCCTGAAGACAGCTAGGGCCAACCTTTCCCGTGGCATCAGAGAGGCTAAGCGACAGTACTCCAGAGGAATATCTCATCGCTTCAATGACAGCAGAGACACACGGAGCCTGTGGCGAGGCATACATTTACATTTACATTTATGGCATTTGGCAGACGCCCTTATCCAGAGCGACTTACAACGTGCTTTCAAGTTACCATCGATGAAGAGATCAATTCCGGTTCACTAGGACCCCAACTATGAATACATCTATTTAATTCACTTTGTTGTAGATTCTGTACACAAAGTTCGACAACAAGAATATTACAATTTAATCTAAATATTCTTTAAAGAGGAAGGTCTTGAGCTGTCGTTTGAAGGTGCTCAGTGACTGAGCTGTTCTGACCTCGAGGGGAAGTTCATTCCACCACCGAGGGGCCAAGATGGAGAAGAGTCTAGACGAATGTTTTCCTTTTACCTTCAGAGATGGAGGGACCAGGCGAGCAGATCATCACGGATTACAAGCCCCCTCCACAGACCTGTGATAGCACCATCTCCCTGCTGAACGAGCTGAACACCTTTTTTGCTCGCTTTGAAGTGAAAAACAGCACCACAGCACAGAAGACCCCACCCTCTCCTGGTGACCAGGTGTTGACTCTCCCAGGCTGTCCTCCCCACCTGTTTCAAAGAAACCACAATCATTCCGATGCCAAAAAAGTCATCTCCTTCCTGCTTTAATGACTACCGTCCAATTGCACTTACCCCCATCCTCATGAAGTGCTTTGAACGGCTAGTCATGAAGCGCATTAAGTCTGTCCTTCCCCCCTCACTGGACCCCTTCCAGTTTACATATCGGCCCAACCGCTCGACCGATGATGCTATCTCCACTCAGCACTCACACATCTGGACAAAAAAGACTCATATATCTGAATGTTGTTCATAGACTTCAGTTCAGCATTTAACACTATAATCCCACAACAGCTCACACAAAAACTGATCCAGCTGGGGCTCAACACCTCACTGTGTAACTGGCGGTTGGACCACAAGCAGTACGGGTTGGCAGTAACACATCCAGCACCAACGTTCTAAACACGGGGGCTCCTCAGGGATGTGTGCTGAGCCCCCTTCTCTTCTCTTCACTCTGCTGACCCATGACTGCACTCCGTCACACTGCTCCAACCTCTTCATCAAGTTTGCAGATGACACGACTGTGGTGGGTCTCATTAATAACAGGGACGAGTCTAACTACAGAAGCGAGGTGAGCCGCCTGGCCACGTGGTGCGGACACAACAATCTCTCTCTGAATGTGGAGAAGACTAAAGAGATTGTTGTTTACTTCAGGAGAGGAAATACTCAGCATGCTCCTCTGACCATCAACGGTGCATCTGTGGAGAGAGTGAGCAGCACCAAGTTCCTGGGTGTGCACATCACTGAGGATCTCTCCTGGACAAATAACACCACTGCACTGGCCAAGAAAGCACAGCAGTGTCTATACTTCCCCCGCAAACTAAGAAGAGCAAGAGCACCAGCCCCCATCATGTACACATTCTACCGAGGAACCATCGAGAGCATCCTGTCTAGCTGCATCACTGTGTGGTTTGGAGCCTGCAATGTGCCCTGCCATAAAACTCTCCAACGCATAGTCAGAGCAGCTGAGAGAATCATCGGTGTCCCTCTCCCCTCCCTCCAAGACATCGACAGCACACGCCTCACCAAAAAAGCCCTCTGCATAGCAGCCGATCCCACCCATCCAATGCAAACCTTCTTCAGCCTGCTGCCATCAGGGAGGAGACTGGGGAGTCTCCAGGCCAGGACCAGCAGACTGAAGGACAGCTTCACCCATCAGGCTGTCAGGAAGCTCAACTCTCTCCCGGCACTGCCCCCACTCCCCTCTTCTGCTCCACAAACTTTCTGAACTTTAACGCACACACACAAACTGACCGTGCACCAGTCACTCTGTGCAGCATTGGTCTGCCTCTACCTCACTTGTCACTTTTACACTTACAAGCTCTGTTGCAGTACATTGTTCACATTGTTTACATGGTTTGCACTCTCCACCATGTGCCCTTATTTGTATATTGTGTTAAAATTGTATTTATACCTTTGTATTTAATGTTACTGTTTGTATTTAATGTTACTTGTAAGCACCATGGGTCTGAGAGAAACGCAATTTCAAATCTCTGTATGTCCTGTACATAAAGCTGACTTTGACTTTGAGATTACTATTGCAGTTACATGTAAAACAGGGTGGTAGTAGCCTAGTGGGTAACACACTCGCCTATGAACCAGAAGACCCAGGTTCAAATCCCACTTACTACCATTGTGTCCCTGAGCAAGACACTTAACCCTAAGTTGCTCCGGGGGGGGGACTGTCCCTGTAACTACTGATTGTAAGTCGCTCTGGATAAGGGCGTCTGATAAATGCGTACTAAAAATAGTACAAATGTACTATTAGACTTCCTGGCCCAGGAGAAGAGAAAAGCCCAGAAGCTGGGGGTGAACCCACAAGCCCCCGATGGAGGAGGAAAAGAAGGGCCCACAGCCTTCAAGAGAATACAGTGGTCATCCAGCCCCTACAACACTTTCCCCTCATGGCACCTTTCCTTTCACGGCACCTAATTTTTTGGCCTTTTGGCACCCAAATGTGAATGGAAGGTCACAATATGGAGATAAAGTTGGGGGGAGGGGGTCTTCATGGACCTGGAATTTCCCAACTTACAAGTGTAAGTTACAACTGTAATTGTTTTGTGGCAGAGGAAGTAATAAAAATGGTGACCCTCCCGGTCGCCAGGGGCCACAGGGGCATACTGGACACCACACCCAAGACAGCTCATAGTGTAAAAGGGGGAGAATGAGACCAGGTATCCGCAAACTCATTCGTTGATTCGTCTTAAGTTTTTTGTAAGGCGTTCCCTGACTGAACACGTCGACCTTCTTTTCCCTGATGCGAGGATTATTTCAGCATGACTGCTAGTGGATGGATGGTCAGCTACCTGATAACAGAGGACAGTGCAGCAGAAAGCTCATGAAAAGTTTATACAAACATCCCACTCATGTTCACTCATGTTCACTGTTTCTTTATTTATTCGTCCTCAATTACACTCAGCTTTGTAAAGTTACAACAGGTAAAAAGCAAATTAAACCCAATCAGCATCTAGACAGAAGTACAGAAGAATACTGTCACGCACAGTATTATAATGTATATAATAATGTAAATAATAGTGGCAAGAGTAAAGGTCACAGTGTTAATGAAAATTATTTTATTGATTGAACATCACCACAAACAAAAATATTGAAACAAAACAAAAACACTGGGAGCAGGAACCAGCAGACTAGGAACCTTGATCCTAAGACAAAAAACATGTCAACATTTTTAATTTCATAGTTTGTTTATAGCACCCCGTCTCGCGAGAGACCTAGAGAAACCCTTTCCTCCAATGATGTTCTAAAATGCAGAATTTTATAAATACAACATACAGACACAGCATAGCTAGTCTTTCGAATAATACACACGCAATGTTAAAAAAATAATGAATAAATGAATTGTATTAACAAATCTGATGAAATTAATTGTAACAATTGCAAACATCATACCTTGACATGAAATTCCTTTTTTTTGTTTCGTAACCCGTGCCAACGTTGTTGGTTTAAACATTGACACAGGACATAAAGGACAGTGGAAACAGCTGCAGCAGGAAGAGCGCCTCTTTAACTTGGGCTCAGCATTCTTTCGCCATATCGATGGATGCATCTAATCGCCAAAAGCAATAAACAACTCAACAAACCCTACTGCTAAACTGAAAACACAACTCGCAGAGCATGAGAACAAAGCAGAGAAGAAACTGTGCATATATGAAAAAAACAGCGAAAAATCTATCAGAGAATTCTAGCCAACTACAGCTATTTATACACTGCAATTCACCTAGAAGAATAATTACATACTTAAAAAAAACACTTACCTTTACTACTTTCTTCACAAAACCGGCGATTTGCAGCTGTTTGAATCTGTCCGGCAGCCCAGTGGGCTTCTGGCTCCACAGTGGATCTGCAGCCAGACCCTGTTCACGGATTTTGACAAATCAGGGCGACTAATCTTGCCCTAAATAGCCTGTTTTCACGGTGCACTTCATTCCAGCAGTGGAGGTCACTTCATGTCATCTGTGTGATGACCACAGCAGTTGTTTTTTCTTATTGAATAAGTGAAAGTGAAGTGATACACAGCACAGCACACGGTGTACACAAGCAAATGTGTCCTCTGCTTTTAACCCATCGCCTTAGTGAGCAGTGGGCAGCCATGACAGGCGCTCAGGGAGCAGTGTGTGGGGACGGTGCTCAGTAACACCTCAGTGGCACCTTGGCGGATCGGGATTCGAACCTGCAACCTTCTGATTACGGGGCCGCTTCCTTAACTAGGCCACCACTGCCTAGCCTATACAGTACCTCATTTACTCTACAGCATAGAGATGCATTTTCTTTCTTTCTTTTACTTTTGACTGCTTTCAGTCAGGAATGCCACAGTGGATCAATCATCCACTTCCCTCTATCCTCTGAATTTCCCTCTCTCACAATGACTGCCTGCATGTCCTTCCTCACCACATCCATAAACCTCTTACTAGGCATTCCCGTCTTCCTCTTGGCTGGTGGCTCCATCCTCAGCAGCCTTCTCCCAACATACTCAGCATCTCTCCTCAGCACACATCTGACGTTTCCTGCAAATGGTCCAACTCCAGATTTCTGATTCTGTCTATACTCATCACTCCCAATGCAAATCTCTGCCACCTCCAGCTCTGCTTCATGTCTTCTGGTCAGTGTTGCTGTATCCAAACTGTACAACACTGCTGTTCTTGTGAGGGGCACAATCTACACAAATTTAGTTTTTATACTTCACCGTGCCTCTTCTAAAATCAGGGCGAGTATCAGGAGGAGTAGAAAAGCTTAGTTTAAACAGGACATTTATTAAACATAAATCAAGAACTTAGAGCTTGGCCCACCCACAAAACCAAGAGTCAAAATGTCCATCAACTTCAAAAAAAGAAAAAAAAAAGGTACAACAAAAACTCGGGTAGCATCTACACGGGTAGTATGATTTTTTCCATGAAAATGTACGGTGTGATCTCCCATGCTTATCTGTATCCTGAAATGAAGAAGGAAGTCACGGAAAGATCCACGTTGCCGATGGGAACTTTCTCTCCCACACGTTCCCTTCCACGGCCGTTTTCTCCTGCGGCCGCTGTCCTCTTCTACAGCGCGTCCTCTCCACTCTAAATGGTCTCAGTCAAAAAAAACACGCGAAACAAATACTGTATACGGTTTCACTTTACTTTAAATAAAATAAATGACTTGTTATTACTTCTTTTCACTTTCTTTTCTAAAGTTTCTGTATCTAACATGCTGCCGATCTCATTCATAACTCCCAACATCAAGTAGTTAGGATAAAATCAACCTTTTCTCCATGTCTACTTTAAATGGGTTACACTCTCCCTACCATCTTCTACATGAATCCCCTTCACACTTGGTACCTGCCTCCTGGCACTCCAGTTACACTTCTTCAGCCATGCCATCCTACCTGCACTCTCTTCCTCACCTCTCACATTTCACACATTCTGTTCATACTAGTGGGTAAGACACTCGCCTGTGAACCAGAAGACCCGGGTTCAAATCCCACTTACTACCATTGTGTCTCTGAGCAAGACACTTAACCCTAAGTTGCTCCAGGGAGACTGTCCCTGTAACTACTGATTGTAAGTCGCTCTGGATAAGGGCGTCTGATAAATGCTATAAAATGTAAATGTAAAAATGTTCATATACTGATATCTAAAACAAATAAACTGTTATATTGGTCCACAAATTAGTTACACCTAAGAGTTGTCAGCATTAATAGGATCCTTTGTTCCCCATACCATCCCCAAACAAATGGGCTGGTTGAGAGGCAGAATGGGACCATACAGAGGTGAAATATGCACACACACACATTGAGAAAGAAAGTGTGTAAGCATGTCTGACCTACCACATTTATGCCCTTACATATATCATCAGCATAACATTGGAATTTTTTTACTCATTTTTCCAGAGCACTTTCCAAGTTGGTCCAGGACAAGCCCAAAAGGTTTTTGGATGCAGTAAAGTCTGAAAAAACATATCACATCACAGTTTTCTCCTTTTTTCTGGTGTTTGGGAGAGAGGTCCGATATCCCTCACTCCATATCCATCACTATCAGGAAATTATGTGATTCATGAAATGTACGGTGTCCCAGTGCTGCAAATATAATTTTAACATTGATTCTATAGGTGAGGAGAAATTCATAGAAGTTGTGGAACACTGAAAAGCAGATGATGACAAGGAGAAGGCTGTGCAAAGGCGCCAACCTGAAGTTTCGGGACATAGTATGGAGAAGGAATGTTCGGAAAGGGGAAGAAAAGGCAGGAAACTAGATTCAGAGTTCTTACTTCTTAGGCCCCTTCAAGGTTGCAAAGGTAGACAAAGGTTTCTGGCAAATATATGACCATCTAAAACTCAATCTTGAGAAAGGCCCAAAATCCCAAGGAAACTAAGAAGTTCTCCTTGGCACTTCCTCCAGCGTGCTCCTCTCCACCACCTTCTCCAGCGTGCTTCTCTTTACTTCCTCCTCCAGTGTGCTCCTCTCCACCACCTCTTTCAGGATGTTCCTCTCCACAAACTCTGGTGACCTCCTTTCATACATTTCCATGAGTAATTCCATTTTCATATATTATGCTGATTTTGTTCTCAAAGTTATATTGTTTTACACAAAGACAGAGAAGATGCATGGGGAGAGAAAGCCACGTTCTTTAATCCAGAGTTGGGTGCTACAAAATGTTTTATTGGGACATAGAGAAAACAGCACCTAACAAGGATCTTGAGAGTGAGGTAAAAAAATATTTCAGTACTTTCATTAAGTAACTGTAGATATAACTAAATCTTTACAAAGTGAATGTCATGTTTAATTTAAAATTGATAGCATTTACATTTCATTATTTAACTGCCCCCAGGTGATCAATTCCCAACTTCAGCCTAAACACAAACTACTAAACATATACGGAGAGGCGTACTCTAGTCGCCTTTTTACATTCAGTTTGTTTTTTAATTGCAATTTACAGCATTGAATACTACTGCATTATTTTATTTGAATTTGCATCTAAAGTTGAGTGCAAAAAAATTGTGGATGATGATCCTACAATTTTGGCTAGACATAACAGACATTACAATTGTGTGTCTGTGTTTTTTTTTTTTTTTTTTAAACGATGAAGTTTAAAGTGTATTATCAATAATCTTGCAGTGTGAACCATGGAATATGATGTGATCTTGGGTGCTGTCCATGAACCTGGTCATTGGATACTTGCAGTAAGAGAATGAGTCTTCATTAATATTGATTACGTTTATTATGAATAAATTCCAAAAGTCATGCAAGCACAACATCAAAATGTTGTATTAGCTTCATAGCCTCGCCTATGAACCGGACAACAACAAAGTCACAGGCTGAGACCCCACTTACTACCAATGTGTCCCTGAGCAAGACACTTAACCCTCCAGTAGCTGTACCTGTGACCACTGATTGTAAGTTACACTACTGTATTGTAAGATTGAGTTTAACGGTTAGTGGACTTGGACTTGTGGTGTCTTTGAATAAAATTTTTATTTGTTTGATGATCTTACATTTAAGTGTGGCACACAAATTACGAAAAAAATGGGAAATTGAGAAGGGAACAAACTTCTATATTTAATGCTATAGTATTGACACTTTTATACAGATCCAGTGTGACATATGCAACCAGTGGTTACATGCACAGTGCATAAACACAAGAAACATGCTGACAGTGACATTATACATTAAGATTAAAGTCATAAACGTGCTAGTTAAAGGTTTGGTGTGTGTCTGTCGCATTTCTATCCTATTTACAGCACGGTCACATAATCTGACAGCAGCTGTCAAAAAAATGTGACCTCTTGTCCCTATTCATGATTAAAAGATGGAAGAAGATACCTGAATGGTTTGGTGTGTGTTGCATTTCTCTATTTAAAATAATGAGCGCTCCTGGATTATTTATTGTTCTCAAAGTACACAATTAAACATCAGTTTAATCAGTTAATTCGGCAAACAATAATCATGTAATATTTTTACATAACAGCTCAGTCTTAGTTTACCTTAAGCATGGTTTTCCACAGTAATCTTGGTGATAACACTGGTGATAGTACAGAGAACGTCGGGCCACCTCCTCTCACCAACGATTCCTCACTTGTTCATTTGTTTGGTGCTTCATTTCCGAGTACAATGAGACGTGGAACTAGTGGTATTAACCTAGCAGGTCCCAGATTGAAAGCCATCTTGCTGCCATCTCCAGGGGGACTGGTAAATGCTTAAAAAAAACCCAGTAATGTACATAACATAAAACGTCATATTGAACGTGTTGTTTTTCCATCTGTGTATATATCCTGTATTGTGTGCATTTCCGGTATGATCGGAAAGTGCTTCCGGAGCGCGGCGCGCCTGTGCTGCAGTGTGGTGTCATGGCGGTGAATCTGGCGGAGCTGTCGCTCCCTCAGCTAGAAGGGCTGAAGGGGCAGCTGGAGCAGGTAACCACGGCTTTTTAACGTCCGAATGAGCGTCATGGTCGCCTCTCCCGCGGTTATAGCGTGTAGAGAAGCGGCCATGTGGTGGGGCGGCGGACCAGGCGTCGTAATGCGGCCTTTTGTTTGCAGGAGACCGAGTTTCTCACCTCATCCATCGGGCAGCTGAAAGTTGTACAGACCAAGTATGTGGAGGCGAAGGACAGCCTAGGAGTTCTCAACAAGAAGAACGAGGGTGAGCAGCAACTCCACATCTTCTGTAGGGGTGTGTGTGTGCGTGTCATAGGACCCTGATTTGGACTAAGTGGTTCTGGAAGATGTATGAGAGGTAGAGTGTTCCTTATTATTATTGCCTAATTGAACATGAATTGAATGTGTGCCTTGTGTGCTCTCTGTTCTCAGGTAAAGAGCTGCTTGTTCCTCTCACCAGCTCTGTATCCTTCACCGGTTTCTCCTGCAGGAATTTCGTGTGTGTGTGTGTGTTAGCAGAACGGTTGTGTCTTCCCTTATCTCAGTGTACTTCCTTCATACGGCAATGTGCAGATGTATGTTCCTGGAAGTCTAAATGATGTGGACCATGTGCTGGTGGATGTTGGGACAGGATATTATGTCGAGAAGGTATGTAATACCGCAGCCAATAAAAACACCTTTGCATCAATGTTTTAGACCCTTTTCCATACCTTTAAAGACTTTCCACAAATTATTAGATATCAGCTATTTGTATGACTCTTTTCTGTGGTTTTCCTTTTTTATTATTAAAGGTCCCCTGACGTGACTGAGATTATTAATTACATTAATATGAGTTCCCCTAGCCTCTCTGTCGGTGGCTCAGATAGTCTGATCTGGAATTTGTCCCGTTATGATGTCATAGGTTACCTACCATTTCTCATGCTTTTTCTACCCAGCGAACTTCCTTCCCTCCCCTTAAAAAGTAGATCCATCAGCCGTCATGGCTTTCAAACATGCAAAGCATTGCAGTTGCTCTGTGATGTGAAAAATGAGCACAAATGTATTTTTTTTATTCAGTCACGTGAAACTCTGAATAACCGGTGGGTTAATTTTATTTTTTCTGTAAAAATGGCTCTCTTCCTCGTCCCGCCTCTCCTGTCTATTTGCATTTAAAGCTACAGACACAGAAACAGCATGTCCTGGGGAAATCTCATTGTCGGACTGGATAAAAGTGGCTGTAATTCTGCACTACGGCTGAATGTCTGCAAGAGACTTCAGATATGGTATTAGGGGACCACTTTATAGTTCCTTAATAGTATTCGCTTATTGTCTGTTATTATATTCTTAGTCATAGGAGAAGCACTTTAGTAACAATAATGTAATGGTTCTCAACATTAAGGCAATCTGAATAGGTCCTCTTCATGCTGCCAATGGATGTATTTGGTTACTCACTACAATTAGGCAGTTTGTATGAATCAAGGGAACATCTACGTAAATGGCAGCTCATTGAACCTCCCTGTTCTGACACCTGTTTGTCATGACACTGCATACCAGGAAAACCCCACCTATCTCAAGACCACTGGTTTTAGCTAATGTACTATTCAATATGAAATGCACTGACATCATATCTGTTCCTGATTATCCTTTCTAGGGATTGCATGTATTGCAAATGTCGGGTTTCTTTTTTGTGAAGAGTACAGTACAGTGGTCCAGTCTAAAAGTAATGTCCTTACTTCCCTCAGAAATAAGTGGCCTTTGGTTTTTATGCTCCTCATTTGAAATTCTTCTTCAACAAGCTCCATGCAGATCGTAAATTGGTAGTGTGGCAAATGAAGTTTTTGTGAGCCATTATTTTCACACTTTTTAAGCTGTAGTTAACACTCTTGTGTGTTTAGAACGTTGAAGACACCAAAAGCTTCTTCAAGCGTAAAATCGATTTCCTCACGAAGCAGATTGAGAAAATCCAGCCTGCACTGCAGGAGAAACATGCCATGAAACAAGGTCTGTGGATAAGTGCAGTGATGACAATAAGACCAAACATAATATTTGCATTTAGACAGTTTTTATTTTTGTTCATTTGTGTGTGTGTTTTTGCAGCGGTCATGGAGGTGATGAATGTCAAATTGCAGCAGCTACACAGCCAGCAGAATGCACAGTCTGGAACCAGCAAAGCTTAATTCACAAAGTCCCATGCCGTTGTACCTTGCAGTTAACATGATATCAGTTGAATTAGCTGCTTGAAGTCAGAGGACAGTTGGCAAATCTGGTTGTATTGAACCTATGCTGCTGATTGAGTCTTAAGTTTTCCTTTTGATTTCTTGTTTGTGTCAGTGACATCTTTCAGAGCATTCATTGAACACATTCTGTATTTATTGCTTACATTTTGAAATAAAAACATTTTTTGGTGTATTTGTGCTTTGTTTATTTGATTTGGATTAACATATCTAAAGTACACCACCTTGCAAAAAAGCATATTAAAGTTTCAGCTGGCACAGTGAATCAGAAGTCACCCCATACATGTAAGAAAGTTGCTTGGGCTTCTCTTAATCATGTACAAATCTTTCACCTTTTACTAAAGATTTCCGTGGAGATGGGTGTCAAGAAGCTCAAAATATTTTTGAAGGCTCTGTTTCGACGTCTACACTTGGGGCAGTGATGGCCTAGTGGTTAAGGGAGCAGCCCCGTAATCCGAAGGTTGCTGGTTCGAATATCGATCTGCCAAGGTGCAACTGAGCAAAGCACCGACCCTGCTCCCCGGGTGCCTGTCATGGCTGCCCACTGCTCACCAAGGGTGATGGTTAAAAGCCGAGGACACATTTTGTTGTGTGCATCGTTTGCTGTGCTGCAGTGTTTCACAATCACTTCACTTTCAAATGCTAAATTAATCACATTCATATTTATGTGTTCCTTATTAACCAATTTCATGCACACACACAATATCTTCAAACTACAATGCAGTCATTAATTATGATATTCGCAGTATATGATTTGTTAATCAGCAAAATATTAGTTTGCAGAAGTATTTAACATTTTTTGATTTGCAGTAAGTGAAGTGAAGTCATTGTCAATTGTGATACTTTTTAAGCTGTAGTTAACACTGTCTTGTGTGTTTAGAACGTTGAAGACACCAAAAGCTTCCAGTGTAAAATTGATTTCCTCACGAAGCAGATTAAGAATATCCAGCCTGCACTGCAGGAGAAACATGCCATGAAACAAGGTCTGTGGATAAGTGCAGTGATGACAATAAGACCAACCATAATAGTTGCATTTAGGCAGTTTTTATTTTTGTTCATTTGTGTGTGCATTTTTGCAGCGGTCGTGGAGGTGATGAATGTCAAATTGCAGCAGCTACACAGCCAGCAGAATGCACAGTCTGGAACCAGCAAAGCTTAATTCACAAATCGCTTTAAGCACTTTTTAGTATGCATAAAGAACACGATGCTGGTGTGGCTCCTTATTCGAATTGTCAGTTCCACATTAAATATTGCTCAGGGGGGTTAAGTTCAGTGAGGCTTACAGCCACGAAATCTGTTTCGGAAATAAAACTCTAAATTCTGAACTATTAGAAATGGTACCACTTGTTACCTGTCTGGCTCTACACCGAATTCACTGAAAATTTCACTTAGGAACTGCACATCAGATTATTATGAATTGTTATTATGAAATTCTTTCCAGGTATTGGAAATTTTGGGCCACTGAAATGTAGAAATACTATCAAGTGTTAGCCTAATACATTCATCCTAATCCGATGTGTAGTAACAAGTGGTACCACTTATAATAGTTCCACCATATGCGGACTGTCTGACTACATGGCTCGCTGGACTCTCCCCCTACAGGCGTAATACGGGTATTGCAGTCTGCGGCGCAGCATTGAAGATGGAACTGACAATTCGAATAAGGAGCTACCTTAGTGACATGCCTGTCATAGGACAACACACGCTAAATAATCTATGCAGGATTTGACACAAATATTACACAAGCGTATTTATTTCTTTATTGCGTAATGTATCATTTAGTTCCGCCTCGGGTCACGTGTTTCCGGTGGTGCTGAACCCTGCCAACGGAACAAGATGTCGGCGCGGCTTCGTCCTCCCTCACCTCTCCGTTGTAATCCGGCCTCATTTGTCATACAGGTCGTGTGTATGTAGAAGCGACATGTGGCTGGTGCGGAGGGGGACCGCCACCAGGAGCCGAGAACTGCCTTTCTGTGCTTATTAATGTGAGCTTTTCTCAATACTTTATCCGAATGTTGCTTCCACCAGAGAATTGTTCGTGTCGACGTAGGAAAAGAAAACCCATTTAAAAAAAGAGGTTTTATGTAATTAGGACAAATTCAGAATTACACATGTCTGTCTGTCTCCACGATTAGCAATTAATTTGAACGTGGAAATAGTTTTAAATCAACTTGAATGAAAAAGACATTCCATAGCAGAAGTGTAGTTCCCGTTCATCTGTCTGGAAACGGCCAAAATGATTGTGATCTACAGTCAGGTTGTTGGGGATCAGAAAATGTGGGACTTTTTTTGCTGGACTAATTTCTTTGGCTACTTAAATGCACATATAAATTATAGAACAGGAGTAATAAATTATATTTATGGATTATTCAGATTACTCAGACCATTCCTGTAAGTAAGTGGAGACTTGAATCTCACACACAGCCACCCAGCCACCCCAGTGATGATCAGTACCGCGCATGGAAGGGTTTCATGACCACTCATGTTCTGAGGATCTCTCTCTCTCTCTCTCTCTCTCTCTCTCTCGCTCTCTCTCGTTCTCTCTCTCTTTCAGACATTAGTGTGTTCAGGCCCTAGTGATCGTGAGATTATGAGATCTGAGGGGTTTTTGGTTTTGACCATTATGTTTTTCCTTGTACATTTATTTTATTTTAATCTTTTTTCCCCTTTTCTCTCTCTCAGGAAAATGATGCTCTTCTTACAAGTGGTGGCTCTGTCAGATGTTGCAGGATGTACCAAGACAAAAGAGATGTTGCACAGACTAGTGGCTCATTTGCTCTCTTAATAAGGAGTAATAAAATAAGCATTAGGAAAGGTGGTCAATGGTCAGTCTATAAAAATTATGTATAATTTTTAATTTGGATTTTTTGTAATCTAGTTGTACACAAAGCATGAATGCATGATATTGTATAATGGCACTATCAAAAGCAGGTCTGGTTATTTGCCAATGAAAGACAAAAATTGTCTTTCCTCTGAACCTTTAATAAACATAATGGACTCCCAGTATGTGTACTGCTGATTGTTTTATGTTCAATCTGAGTCTATATCATTATAAACTTCTATATAATGAATGTAATGTAAAATTATCTGTTCAATCTGACAAGGGTGACTTGATGATTGCGTTGATAGCCAACAATATAATGTAGACAAAAACGTCCTAAATGAGTAGTCACCTCTAACCTGATTTTACAGTCTTGACAGAATTCATTTCTTTTTCATTTTAGATCATGCTCAGGATAGAGAATCGCCTTTTTATAACTGTTTATAATGTTTTGTTAAGAACACAAACCAAAACTGTTCTAAATAGTTATTATTTCATATGAATATAAACTTATTGATACATTTTGATTTGCGAGGAGGTTACATTTTTGGGTAGGACGTGGTTTGTACCAGTTTTCATGGATGGACAGTAATATCTGGCCGGATGAGCTAACCCAGATTTCATGGCTTAAACTGTGTTCTTACACTTTTTTTTAAAAAATAATGCACGTAGTGAGAATTGGAAAGACTGGGCGTGAGTGGCTGTGAAGGGAAGTATGGGCATCTCTGGCGTCCCGTTCCCTCCCCCAGCTACCGACGGCCGACGGCCTGCCTGTGTGACGTAAGCGGCAGTATCGCGAGATCTTGTGAGGCGCGCGGAGACGGGGCGAGGACACGGGCGGACGGCGCGAGGGAGGAGCGGGTGAGTTTGTAAACAGACTCGTGCATGCTCGCGCTCGGGAGGTCGTCACGTCACGTCACGCAGGCACCGCGTGAAAATGTGCGTGGGGAGGATGGTTTGCAGACCGCTGCCCTGCCCTGCAGATTTCAGCTCCACGCCCTCACAGTGCTGATATGCGACATCGGGAGTGAACATGCTCTGCACATGCTCTGCACATGCTCTGCACACGCCTGTTCTCAACGTAAAAGGGTCCTTCCAAGCTACGAATCAGAAGGTCATGCCGTTGTATGCGTGCATGGAATTGTGGGTATGCTGCATACACCCAAGACAATAGATATTGGCCTTGACAGGACAGGAATGGTTGTAGACGTTGGAGCAGTTCTCATTTGATGACGTGGATCCTTGCTTGCTGTTGAGAAACACCCACTATAAATGGACATGCTGGTGTAGATGGAACATTTTTGGCTATGGTGTGTAATGTGGGTTTCTGAGACCTGGTGACATTTTTTTGTTTCCTAGGTCTTCCAGACAACTGGTCCAGGTAGAGCTTCACACGTACTTCCACGTGCTTTCCCGCTTCAGTGAGCCAAATTTACTGGTGGTCTGGCTTGAGGGCAGTGTGGTTGGATCTCCATGGGGCTTTGAGACCAATGTAGGGAATTTTGGCACAACTCCCCTACAACTGCATCCTTGGTAGTTTTGAGAAACATGGGAGATGACCGACCATTTGTCTGTACTGCATCTGGTTGTGGTCAGGTAAGTTTGTGTGTGTATGTTCTGAGCATCACATTATTTTAAAACTGTAATTTGAATAAAAAGAAAATGTTCGATTTTCCTTCTGGTGTCACGCTTCTAACTGTTGGGTGTGATTGGTGTTCATATTTCTCATTTCTTTTCATGAATTGTAAGCTCTCGGATGTGCTTTGCAGACCAGCTTACTCACTCCCTGCAGTCACATGATAACACAACATTGTGTGTAATATTAATGCAAAGGGGGGACTATCAAACCCCCAAAAACAGGCCAAGTATTTTCTTTTCAATATGAAATTTAATATTTAAAGTGAAGCACATGGTGACACAACGAAATGTGTCCTCCGCTTTTAACCCATCACCCTTAGTGAGCAGTGGGCAGCCATGAAAGGTGCCCGGGGAGCAGTGTGTGGGGACAGTAGCTTGATCAAGTCCTCAGCCCAAAATAACTAAAAAAACTGGCAACTTTTTAAACTTGTATGAAAATTGTGGCTCAATGGACTGGATTGATTATAATAAAAAGTAGTTCAATTATTTATATATAACTCATGTTTTATATATAAATCCTGTTTGTCTATACACTGATGGCTATAGTTTTAACATACAGCTTTTATTAAACCCTGTTATCAAAACACCCTCTGCCCTCATGACCATCACTGTGCATGGCCTATAGGCAGTGGTGGCCTTGCGGGTGAGGAAGTGGACTCAAAGGGTCCCAAACAACCAAAATCCCTTTGGGCAAGGAACATGAGGCTCTTGGCCATGCCTCCAACATTAAGCATCTTCACACACTTCTCCCAGGGTGCCTGTCATGGCTGCCCACTGCTCACTAAGGGTGATGGTTAAAAGCAGAGGACACATTTTGTTGTGTGCACCATGTGCTGTGCTACAGTGTATCACAATTACAATCACTTCACTTTAATTGAATTACAGGCTTTTTTTGTTACCATAGTTTTTGTTTTTTTGGTCATCTGTATCAATTGATCTCTTTAATATTTTTCCCACGTCTGCCCCTCTGTGAACACTTTCACAGCAATTAATATGCAGAGATTAAATCTTTTTTTCTCCCCATTCTTCAGCATTAATGTAACTTATGTCTTCATATGTATGACTTTTATTTGTATATGGAGATTTTGAGTGTGTGATCTTTGTTAGTAATTGCAGTAATAAAGATAGGCGCGGAAAGAAATGTCCTACTTTTTCTCGACTGGTGAGGTGGCATTAAGTGATAATGTTTTAGTTGAACAACAGCTTATGTTTTCTCTGAGGTAGTTGAGTGACGATTGGCAATCTACTGTGTGTGTATGTGGTCAAAGGCACTCATCATCATCTAGCATATCTGCTCAAGCTGCCACTGAGCTACAGAGTGAGTTCAGAACATGATGGAAAGAAGAGACAAACCACACTGCCTGATTTTGCCAATTCATTTCTTTTTCTTTGTGCATGATTTTTGGAACTGATCATTGTTTTTGTTGACTGTACTTTTTATATCCTGTTTTGTGAGAGGGACACCTCATTTCCTGTGTCGCTGCTCACTTACATTGCATCTATAAATAGGCATGAACAGTAACATGAATATTTGCCAGATGAATCAGTCCCCCTAACTTTAATAAAGGATCATCTTATCTTTTTTGTCACATTTATTAGGGAAATTTACATTGTCATGGCAAGTACAAGAAAAGAGCAGCAAAAAAAAAAACAAGAGCACAGCACTATTTTGACCGTTTAATAAGATTCAACATACAAGTAAGCAAATAAATAGTCCTAGAAGAGAAAAAAGTAACTAGAAGTATTATTTTTAAGTCCTGTGTTGCTATTTTCTTAGAGGTGTGATGATACGAGGCTCTCGGCCACGCCCCAAACATCAGACAGTCACTTAGTAACTAGAAATATTATTTTAAAGTCCTGCGTTGCTTCTGCTTGTTCCTCCTTAGAGGTTCACTAATGAAGATCACCTGGCTGTGCATCAGCACAAGCATGAGATGAGTCTGAAATTTGGACCAACCAGAACTGATTCAGTTATTATTGCAGGTTTGTATGTACAAACATATATAGCTATATACATCAGTCAGCCACAACATTAAACCTACTGACAGATGAGGTAACAGTAGATTATCTCATTTCATTGTCAGTGTGATATATAATTATGAGCTAGTTAACAGTCAGTGCATTATTGGGTCCGAGCTGGTTTAGGCTTTGAAACATTGTGTTTAGCATCTACCAATACTGGCCCCAGAAGTGTGCTATACACACACACATATATACTGTATATATGACGTATACACGCATACACACATTCTACTCTATGCATTAAACGTTACAATTACATTGATGGTTATATATACTGTATATTCATACACTCAGGATAGACGTGAAAATTTTGTTTTTTTTTTAGTTTAGTTTTTCGGGGGCTGGGGTACATAATAATGTAACTTTCTTCTTCAATTCACTCCACAGGGTTTCAGTAGGATTCAGGTCAGGGGATTGAGATGACCATAGATGACCTTTCTAGGGTTTATTAGGACATCCAATTAATGTTTTGATTTAAGGTGCTCTGATATTTTATGGGATTCATGATGCCATGTACCCTAGCACTGTTTGCAGATTTAACAGACCAATATATCCTCCACTATATTTGACAGATGGGGTGAGGTTTTTTCATTATAGCTCTCTTTCTCAAACATATCTTGAGTGTTTATATCCAAAAGTTTCCATTTTCAGCAGTTTTGCAGACTGCACTGGTCTGTCATGGTAAAGCGAGAGCTAAGAATTTCCTCTGACACATCGGACCATAGCTCTTCCTCTAATACTTGTCACCACCAACATGAATCTCAGCATCTTTAAACTGTCACCTACCTGCTCTTCCTCCTGCCTTGTTGTCAATGTCACTGTCTCCAACCCATATAACATCACTGGTCTCACTACTGTCTTTCATTCTTACTCGTACCCACCTGTCACAAACGATTCCTGCTGCTCTGCTCCATCAAATCCAGCCTGCCTGCACTCTCTTCTTCACCTTTCTTCCACACTTCCCATTGCTAAGGACGGTTGAACCCAAGAAAGGCTCGACCCACTTCCACCTTAAACACATCTGTTACTCCTATTGCAGACCTCACTGCTATCACACTGTCCTCATACACTTTTTACATACTCTGTTTTTACATGCTCTGTTTCCTTCTTCAGCCAGACTGGTGGCTTTTAAACTTTTTAAGTCGCATAATACTGTATGTATTTCTTCGTGTCTTTTCCTAGATGAGGGTCTGTGCACCAAGTGCAAAATGGTTGATCTGAAGAATTAAGTGTGAGTGAGTTTGCCAAAACAGTTTCATTTGTCCACTGTGAAAGCTGCAGTTCTTAAAGTGTGTGAAAAAAGTGGCTTATAAACCCGAATGTACAGTAGCCACACTCTCTTCTCTTGTTACTTTACAGTCTCCAATCTCCTTCAGACTGCTTCCCCTGCATCTTTCTCCACTCTTATATGTCACCCTATGCTCCCTCATCACCTTTGTTCCCTTCCCAACATTTCCCTACTGAAGTCTGCTCCAATCACCACTCTCTCTCTCACTTGGATAAACACTGTACTACTTCATCCATCTCACACCCCAGCTGTGGGGCATATGCACATGGGGCAGTGGTGGTAGTTGATCCAGGGGGTCCAGGGGGTGACTGTCCCTGTAACTTCTGATTGTAAGTCGCTCTGGATAAGGGCGTCTGATAAATGCTGTAAATGTAAATGAGGCCTAGCGGGTAATGAAGAGGACCCATAATCTGATCGGAAGGTTCAAATCCATCCAAATGCCAAGGTACCACTGAGGTGCCACTCAAATTATCGTCCCCACACACTGCTTCCCGGGTGCCTTTCATTTACATTTACAGCATACTTATCAGGGACACAATGGTAGTAAGCGGGATTTGAACCCGGGTCTTCTGGTTCATAGGCGAGTGTGTTACCCACTAGGCTACTACCATCCTTTCATTGGTTAAAAGAAGAGGACACTGTGCTGCAGTGAAGCTCACTTCAAATACACTAATAATTTCCAACTTTACACTCATCACTCCGTGTGACACTCTATTCACCATCAGGACACTCTTAACATCCTCTTCCTTCACAATTACACCTACCCCATTTCTCCTGCCATTTACAACATGCTAGAACAACATGTTCCTCCATTTATTAGATCAGGTGATGCATTACGGCAACCTCTAAAGGCAGAAGCCTAGCATACCCGCCCTGGCATCAAGGCAAATGCCCAATTCTCGCAGGTTGAGTATTGCCTGATGGAACTACCCTATTTCAGCAGGTTAATGCACCTCGACACACTGCCAGTATCTGCTACTGATTGGTCTGTGCCAGACACCACAGTATACCTTCAGTGGTATACTGGAGTGTCTTCCTCAACAGGTCAGGCCGGTTTATGGGGCAAAAATGGTCAAAACAATGACTCAATATTAGTCAGATGGTCATAATCTTATGGCTGATTGGTGTAGTAATATACTGTGTAAATTTTTCATCACTTTTGAATTCCCTTATTTTTCTGATTTAGCTGTAGGTTTAGATTAACAAGTTGTTTGAATGCAAGTGAAGGTTTTGTGTGTGTGTGTATTCAGACCAAACCCCTACTCCTACATGGTTCCTGAAGAACTGTGAGGAGGTGGGACTGTTCAGTGAGCTTGCTGGCTCCTTTGAGCAGGAGCTACGCAGACCTGCAGATGAGGAGGCCAGGAGTCAGAAAAAGACGGTAGGCAACAGTGTGTCAGGATAAGACTGAGAGTGCGCTCTATTGGTTGATCAGGCAATTTAATTAAATTTGTCCGTTTCTGATTTCATTATTCCTACAGGTTTCTTCAGAGGTAGATGAGATGGAGGGGTCTCTAGAGATAGACTCCTCTTCCCCAGAGAGCCCCAACTCCACATCCAGTCTGACAGACGATGCAGATCCTATTACCACGATAAAGGAAAAGGTGTTAATCTGAGGTTTCTGCATTTCTGCTGTACTCCAGACATATTGTAAAAGTTGGGATGCGATGTAAAATATATTTTGCAAATATGTTTATAGCCTCATATTATGGAAAATACACAGACAGCAAGGCACTAACAGTATTACTGTGAAAACATTCTATGATTAGTACTGCAGATTTTGTCAATAACTTTTAAGCCTTGTCCACACAACAATGTTTTTCTCTAAAACTGGAATATTTCTATCTGATCTGGCCTTGCGTCACACAGAGAAAGCATTTCAGAGGACTCACAACAGTATTTTATTAAAATGATGTATTAGCCAAACCTTCAACCTGACCTATAACCCCAAACATGTCATACATACAACAATGGCTGGTAACACGTTCGAGGTCATGCTGCAGCAACTACAAGAAAACCTCTCTACTGGGCACAATTCTAATGAAAAGACAAGGCTGGAGAACAACAATGTGTGGTGGTGTTTCTCCATGTGGATGACTTCATCTCAGATAACGCAGGTTTTTTTATACACTGACAACCTGTTTTAGAGAAAAGTGTTCTTGTGTGGACTGGGCCTTAGTGCTGCTGCTTGTAGTCTCAGTCAAATAAATCTTCAATTAATAAAGTGTGAATAATGTAGTCAGAATATGCTACTAGAATGCCTTTCCCTCTGCATGTCTGTGCCAACATATCATCTTCTAATTCAAGAGTATGCTTAATGGACAGACCTGAGCATACAGTAATGAATGGGTGTGCTAGTGTCAGCATGTACATGTGTTTTTCTCTGTTCTTAGACAACACCCCCAAGGCCCATTAACTCAGCCCCCACTCCCACCATAGTAAGGCCAGGATCTCTCCCGCTTCATCTGGGGCATGATCCCCTGACCCCTACACTCCCCTCTCCAACATCAGTCATCACCAGGACCCCTCCTTCTAACAGACTCAGGTAAGAGAAGGAGGAGCTGGATGAAAAATCATACTCACACTTCAACAATTGGCAACAAAATTGCACTGTTTTTAATTTGCTAAAGGTCCTCTGACATTTTTGCTTTAATATGGGCCTTAGTATCCCATAATACTGTATCTGAAGTTTCTTTCCGAAATTTAGCTTTGGTGCAGAATTACAGCCACTTTGATCTAGTACCACAGTGAGATTTCCCCAGAATGCGCCTTTTCGGTGTCTATAGCTTTAATTGCTAATTTAGAAAGTGTAGAAAGTGAAAGTGTAGTGATTGTCACATGTGATACACAGCAGCACAGCACACGGTGCACACAGTGCATTTAACCCATCACCCTGAGTGAGCAGTGGGCAGCCATGACAGGCACCCGGGGAGCAGTGTGTGGGGACGGTGCTTTGCTCAGTAGCACCTCAGTGGCACCTTCTGATTACGGGGGCGCTTCCTTAACCGCTAGGCCACCACTGCCCCTCCTCCCTGCTAATGAGGAGGAGAGCGGCCTATAGAAGTTGAGCTGGCATTTGCGGAAATGACGTCATCAACACCATCCACCTACCACAATGTTTGGTGCAGACAGGAAGTCGTGCCTGCGTTTTTCCAGAATTAGAAAAAAAATCCTCTTGTGACAACATAAGGGAACAAATTCCAGATCCGACCATCTGAGCTGCCACTCTCTGGTGAAGCAGAATGACCAAAACCACTTTTTACACCTATCTAGCCAGTGCAGGCTATGGGAACTAGTTTTAACATTAATAATCTCACAAAGTGAAATTTTCATCTCAGGGCATCTTTAAGATATAAATAAATAGGACACATGACATTCACTACTTCACTCACTACAGAGAACTTTCTCTCTGCTTATTGGTCAGATGTATCTCTGCGGGAACAAGTAAATACAGCTGTTGTGGAATGTGTTCTCAAATCATGTGATGGTGTTTGGTCCTGTTTCTGTTTAGTACACGTTCTCACACACTAAAGCCTGTAGGTGTGAACACCCCTAGTGTACATGCTTTTCAATGGTGAGGGGAAACTGGAGAACCTGGAGGAAACCTGCCCAACATGGGGAGAGCATGCAAACACCACACACATTCAAGGCCAGGATTCAAACTGACAACCTTAAAGGTGTGAGGTCATATCACAAAGCGCTGCGCAACCACTGCATTCACTACTTCACCTAGCATAGCTCTTTAGCTAAAGCATAGATAACCTGTCTGCATATTTGGTTTGATAGTGGCTGTTGTCTGAAGATGTCCAACCTCATGTACCCGGCGTATTAGTAGCGTAGAGAATGGAGAGAAAGGAATGAGATAGATGAAGCACTACACCTATGCATGTGATGTACTGACAGACCATAATGTGTGTGAGAGCTGTCATGCCTACATACTTTTCCCTATTTAACCTTTGATTATAAAACAATTAGAAATATGTATTTCTGTCCTGGAAAAACACACACTTGCATGTACATGTAAATGTACTGAATCAGCACATTTAAAAATGTTACTTCTGAATTGTCATAGAGCAACATGTTATAGTAGGGTAGTGATTTCTGCCTTTTTAAAATCCCTCTTAGTTCACCCTCAGGTTCATTCTCTGTGTTGCCAAGCCCTGGACAAACATCTGTCATATCGGTAAGTTTTTCTATGGTTAGATGTTTCCAAATTTGTCATTCTTGTTTTGACATCATGGATGCCGTGTCCTCCGGGCTAAAGATGACGGAGACCTTCCAGCATTCATAAGTTTCATATTTTGTAAAGAACTGTGAATGCAGAAAGGTATATGAAGGTTTAGAGCAACATATACTTCCCTCGATACAATGTCTATTTCAGGGAAGTCCTTGTGTATTTGAGCAAAAACATCAGCATTCAAGAGATTAGAGTTCAATCCCATGTGGATTTGCAAGTGAAGTCATAAAACAAAGTGCTGCACTCTGTATTGTTTTCTTTATTGTGCTGCTTGTCAAGGAGAATAAAGAATGATGACAGTCTCTGTGGAGTGTGCCACTTTGAAGCCAGAGTGATTAGAATCCTGCAAATTATTCTGAGAACTAGAACGATAGTTGAAAATTAACGACAGCATAATAAAAAAAGAGAAGTTAATAGTTGCTGATATCTGTGGGATCCAAAGTGGGTTTAATTTAAAATACAAACAAAAAAACAGGACAAAATACAGTTAACCGGAGTTTAAAGTATGTCTGATATGAAAGCAAAATTGAGATGGACATCTGCAATTCATCAATCTTTTCAAGGATGTTAATTACCGTGAAATTTATATTTCATAAATATGATTCATTAACTTTCATCCGGGTTTTGGTGTTTTCTGCCAAGTAGAAAATTTAAACTGCAGGACTTTTTTTTTTTTTTTACAAAAAATGTAAATACGGTTCTCAAGCATTCTACATCTTACAGGAATAAAATAACTGATCAGTGCCTAGCGTTGACATAATAACGCCACCCTCTCAAACTCAAGTTGAAGAAAAAAATATTTCTAGCATAAATTCATATGGCTCCTTGCATCAAATAACTTATCTTTTAAAATCTTTATAGACAGAGTGCATGATGGCATTATTTTGCTCCATTTGCAGTGTTGAATAAAGCTCTTCAGACCTAGTGAGCACAGTGTGTTTTTTTCCCTTCTATAGTCTGTTTATTTGTGTGTGTGTGTGTGTGTGTGTAACAGCTTGCCAGGTCAGCTGTTGTAGTACCCAGCGTCCCAGGGATCCCAGGCCCTCCTACTGGTGGAAGCACCTCTCCATCTGCGTACAGCACTCATACTGACTCCAAGATGGTAAGATGCCTTGCTGTACATACTGACAGGGACACATAAGTGTCAGGCTTAGGGTTATTATAAATGCATGTGAGGTTCAATGACAAATGCTATTGTGTGTGTGTGTGTGTGTGTGTGTGTGTGTGAGTGCAGAAGCTGAAGGCAGCTCTGTCACAGCAGAGTGATGTTGGGACTGCTCCTCCTGCAGAGCTGTCAAACAGTAAACAGAGAGAAAAGTCATCGTCAACAAAAGCACAGGTAACAACCGCAGACAGGCCAACTTTCACAGAGAACACCAGACCAGGCCAGCTCCAGTTTAGACACTACCCAATCATGAGAGGACAGTGGGGAAAATCATCAGATAACATCCATTATCTACTGGAACATTGGTAAAACCTCTCTGCAGTTTTTTTGTTGGATCACTAGCATTATGCTGCAGAAACATGTACAGAGAGATGCCAGATGAAGCTCAAGCACTGACCACTTTTGCCTCTGACTTGATAACAGAGTGACCAAGAACCAAATGGTCACTCTGTCAGAGCTCCAGAGGTCGTCTGTGGACAGAGGGGAACCTGTGCTTGCTGTGCATCATAATGACAATCGCTTCACTTTCACCTTCACATGGTAGCCTGCCAGAAGCCACCTGAAGCCATCTGGTCTGATGAGACACAGATTGAACACTTTGGTGTGAATTCCAGGGGTCACATTTTGAGGAAACCAGGCATCACTCATCACCAGGCCAATACCATCCCTACAGTAAAGCATGGTGGTAGCAGCATTAAGCTGTGGGGATGTTTTTCAGCTGCAGGATATGGGAATCTAGTTACGATAGAGAGAAAGGTGACTGCAGCAATGTACAGAGACATCCTGGATGCTCCTGGACCTGCTCCAGAGCGCTCTTAAACTCAGACTTAAACTCAATTAAACTCAGACTAAACTTAGTCGCCCAGCTAGAGCCCAGACTTGAATCTGATTGAACATCTCTGGAGAGATTTTAAAATGGTTGTGCACCAACGCTTCCCATCCAACCTGATGGAACTTGAGAGGTGCTGTAAAGAGGAATGGGTGAAACTGGCCAAGCATAGGTGTGCAAGGCTTGGTGGCATAATATTCAAAAAGACTGTAATTGCAGCCAAATGTGCATTGACAAGTGATTTCTCATTTCTTTTATTTTTAATACATTTGCCAAAGCCTGTAAAGGAAAAGTGTCTACCTCATTAATAATTACAATAATCTTAGATTATTTAAATATACTATGTGTGGAATATTTTAATGTTGTGCTGCATTTGTGTGTGACCTCGAGTTCAGTTATGGACCCCCTCTCACTTCATGTGACAGGAAACAATCTACCACATGAGAGACCCCCTTTCATCTCTTGTTGTAACAAGATTAGTTTTTGGTGAAGCTCCATACCTTATTTGGGGTATGCTTTCGGGGCTCCACACCCTTTTTGCCCACAATAAAAGCAAATGGAGAGGAGAACATTTCAGAACATCCTGCAGCGTGCAGATCTTCTCAATAAACTCATCTGGAACCTTCCTTCCTTGTGTGGAGAAAATTTCCTCTACAAACCTCAAGTAAACCTTTTTCTCTGTGTCATTATGGGGTGTTGTGTGTAGAATTCTGAGGGGAAAAATGCATTTAATCCATTTTGGAATAAAGCTGTAATGTGGAAAGTGATGCACTCTGAATACTTTCCGGATGCACTATAAGCAGCACATCTTATGAACTCATTTCAAATCCTTCTCACCCCTGAGCTCTCTTCTGGATTTTGGGTCGGAACAAGAACCCCGAACATGAAAATGAACTCTGTAAATGTCTTTTGAGACAGTATCTTTGTTTTTTACAGGGTGGGCGTGGACGGCGTGCAACTGAGGTGGAGCCTGATGAGAGAAGGCGAAGGTTTCTCGAACGTAACCGGGCAGCAGCCTCACGCTGCCGGCAGAAACGGAAAATTTGGATCAGTGCCTTGGAAAAGCGTGCGGAAGAGCTTGAAACAACTAACACCACTCTGGCTGTGAGTTAAAAACATTGCGTAAATTTTCCACGTCCGATGCACTGATGATCTTTTTGCATGTTTTCATGGAATCTGTTCCATCTGTGTAGAATGAAGTGAAAGAACTAAGGAGTGAGGTGGCCCATTTGAAAGAGCTTCTACTGGCTCATAAGGACTGTCCTGTGACTGCCACGCTAAAGAAGAATTGCTTGGGTAATCCATCCTCCCACTCACCCATTTATCCATCAATCCATTTTTTATAGAGTCTCTCCCCTTCTCCTTCTCTCTCTCCAGAAGACTCTCTCGCTAACGGGTTGAGTGTTCGAACTGCTGAAGCTGTCGCTGTTTTGGCTGGAATGGGTTCTGGCCAATGGGGGGAGAGCATTTCTTATGGATCTGCCCAGCCCGCTGCTTCTGCACAGCCTGCCTCCAGATGATGAACTTGATAAGCCGCCAGTGGGAACTGCACATTTTTTCGGAGACTGGAAGTCAACCACTTTTATCTCTCCCTCACTCATTTCCCTGGCTGCATTGGTCTCCTCCGATTAAAATGGATTAAACATTGTCATGTCCTTCGGTGGAGATGTGACTGAATTGCTGCGTAGTGCTATGCAGTGTGGTTCTTATTCAATTTTAATGTCAATGTTTGTTCATTTTCCATTCCGGATTGTTTGTGGCTCGCTGTTATTGTAAAGGAGGAGGCTGTATGGATGAAGTAGTACAGTGTGTACGCAAGGGAGAGAGAGTGGTGATTGACTTCAGTGGGCATGATGGTGGAGGTAACAAAGGTGATGGAGTGTAAAAGAGAGGAATTCAGAAGATCCGATGGTGAGGATGAGCAGAGCTGCAGTAAAATATAGTTGATCAGCCACAGCATGAAGTTATGGAAAAGAGAGGTGAAAAACTAGAAGAAGAACAGGTCAATGTTTTTGCTGACCACTCCTGAAATGCTCTGCCCTGTAAATGGCATATATAGTTTAATTTATTATTTTTAAAAAATGCAGTAAAATAGCTGTAACCACAGTAATGTGATGAACAAGGCTTCATATACACATCCACACAAACAGATTGTTGTGTTGTACAAACTGAATTGTACTTTGGTCTGTGGACATAGCTGTGAAATCCTGTGGTTAAGTAGGCATTGAAATGCAATTGATTATTTTTTGGCAAATAGAACTGAATGGTGTTCTTTTAGTGTCTTTTTGTGCAATGTCTTTTTTTAAATTGCAAAACAAATATTCATTGCAATTTTGTTCAGTTCTCCTGTGTTTCTGTTGCACGCTGTATCATAGAAATTAAGGTAAAATATCATTTAAAACTGTTACCGAGAAGACAGACACGTTCATCATCTGAAGGCTTGTGTCTTTATGATCATGCTCTTTTCTACTACTGTGTATTTTTCATTTGATCATTTTTTGCACTTATTTGCAGTGAACCATGTTAGCTGGCCTTCTTTCTCTGTGCTCCCCCGAGGGTATTTGCAAACCTATCATGTGCAATGCTGTGTCAGAATGTGAGGTTTAAGTAATAATTGCATTTGCTGTAGGGCTTTAGTCACTTGCTTCTAGTCTGGACATTGAAAATGCCACTAAACTGGTGTATTTCAGGAAGGAGACTTGACTGTGCATCAAGAAAAGTCAAGACCACTACAGCGATTTCTGCTACTCCCAGTCAGATAAAAATGCATGGCCAAAGGCAGCTCTGTTGAGCTAGCTAGTGAGCTAGCTTATCTTTCTGATGGAAGTAAAATGAGTTTTATTAGGCTATATATGAATGCTCTTATGTAGTTAAATTAGGTTTGCAAATTCTCTTCATGCTGTGTCCACTGCTTTATAAATAAATTGTGTATACCTTACAAAAAAACACCCACAAATATGCATAAACTTCCTAACAGCTGAGGGTGATCTTTGGCGGCTAGAAATGGGTTCAAGCTGAAAAGCAAAAAGAATGTAAAGCATATAGTATCGTTACAAGATACATTTCACTTTACAGTGATATTTTGGTGTTACTATTTGTCAGGGTATTTAAATCATAAACACTTTTAGTAAAATTCTGAATAAATGCAAAATGCAATAACATGGACTTAGTGTGTGCTATGTTGACCAGAGCAGATACAGTGGTGTGAAAAACTATTTGCCCCCTTCCTGATTTCTTATTCTTTTGCATGTTTGTCACACAAAATGTTTCTGATCATCAAACACATTTAACTATTAGTCAAAGATAACACAAGTAAGCACAAAATGCTGTTTTTAAATGATGATATTTATTATTTAGGGAGAAAAAAAGAATCCAAACCTACATGGCCCTGTGTGAAAAAGTAATTGCCCCCTGAACCTAATAACTGGTTGGGCCACCCTTAGCAGCAATAACTGCAATCAAGCGTTTGCGATAACTTGCAATGAGTCTTTTACAGCGCTCTGGAGGAATTTTGGCCCACTCATCTTTGCAGAATTGTTCATCTTCATTTGAGGGTTTTCTAGCATGAACCGCCTTTTTAAGGTCATGCCACAACATCTCAATAGGATTCAGGTCAGGACTTTGACTAGGCCACTCCAAAGTCTTCATTTTGTTTTTCTTCAGCCATTCAGAGGTGGATTTGCTGGTGTGTTTTGGGTCATTGTCCTGCTGCAGCACCCAAGATCGCTTCAGCTTGAGATGACGAACAGATGGCCGGACATTTTCCTTCAGGAATTTTTGGTAGACAGTAGAATTCATGGTTCCATCTATCACAGCAAGCCTTCCAGGTCCTAAAGCAGCAAAACAACCCCAGACCATCACACTACCACCACCATATTTTACTGTTGGTATGATGTTCTTTTTCTGAAATGCTGTGTTACTTTTACGCCAGATGTAACGGGACACGCACCTTCCAAAAAGTTCAACTTTTGTCTCGTCGGTCCACAAGGTATTTTCCCAAAAGTCTTGACAATCATTGAGATGTTTTTTAGCAAAATTGAGACGAGCCTTAATGTTCTTTTTGCTTAAAAGTGGTTTGCGCCTCGGAAATCTGCCATGCAGGCCATTTTTGCCCAGTCTCTTTCTTATGGTGGAGTCGTGAACACTGACCTTAATTGAGGCAAGTGAGGCCTGCAGTTCTTTAGATGTTGTCCTGGGGTCTTTTGTGGCCTCTCGGATGAGTTGTCTCTGCGCTCTTGGGGTAATTTTGGTCAGCCAGCCACTCCTGGGAAGTTTCACCACTGTTCCATGTTTTTGCCATTTGTGGATAATGGCTCTCACTGTGGTTCGCTGGAGTCCCAAAGCTTTAGAAATGGCTTTATAACCTTTACCACACTGATAGATCTAAATTACTTTTGTTCTCATTTGTTCCTGAATCTCTTTGGATCTTGGCATGATGTCTAGCTGAGCATTTTGCACTCTCTGATAAGGCCAGGTATGTTGTGCTTGTGCTCGGATGTTCTTTCCTTAATACCACATACTCTACATAGAGCTGGTCTCGATCCCTCTGGACCTTTGGCCAAGGCACCAGTTTCTTACAGTTTGTCCCATATTATAATTCTGTCTAATGCCCAGTATGAACTTAATTAATCATTATAATGCCAGGAGTTTTTACACATTTTAATGAGGAACACCATCCAGTTGAGTAACTGTAGACTATTGAATTGATTGGTCAATAAGATGATTAATTACTATTCCTGAGTCTACAACTGTCTGCACAAAGATCTTTACTCTGCAGCCTCTTTTGCCTTTGTTAATGTGTCACATTGTTTTAGGCAATAAAGGACTTTCTTTAGCAAACCCTTGTCGGTTTTGATATTTTGCATTTAACTTTCGGACACAAACTATTTTTGGTGCTACCTCCAGATATTGATTAGTCAGAAAATGGACTGCAGGTTGCTTCGTCCATGGAGTGTTATGTAGCATTACTTGGCATGGAGCAGGCATGCTGTCAGCGTTAAAACTGCAATAAAGTTTGTACAACTGGGAAAGGTTAATCATAAAGAATAAAGCTGAATAGTTTGCAGATGTGAGTGGTCACTAGGAAGTGATTGGGAGTGCAGAAATACAGTAGACGTACTCACAGCTGTGTGAAATCTGAATTGAAGCTGAAGCTGTCTCTAAAACGTTCATGCACTCACTCATTCATTTACATTTACATTTACGCCATTTATCAGAAGCCCCTATCCAGAGCGACAGTAGTTTCAGGGACAGTCCCCCCCTGGAGCAAGTTTCTTGCTCAGGGACACAATGGTAGTAAGTGGGATTTTAACCTGGGTCTTCTGGTTCATAGGTGAATGTGTTACCCACTAGGCTACCACCCACATTCACTATCCATAACTGCATTATCTTAAGTAGGAACACTTGGTGCAGACTCACTTGATTGAGTCCCTGCTCTGCGGGGTGCCAACCAACACACATACACCATTCACTTACACACTCATACCTTAGACCAGTTTAGAGTCACCAATTCAGAAAGTGAGCGTACTTTTTGGCTGTGGGAGAAAACTGGTGAACTATTTCATTTACTATTTAGGGCTAACACGGGGGGCTGAGAAAACCACACTGTTAACACACTTGTGTGTTACACTGCTTGACTGAATCACATTGCTGATCAAGTAATGCGCATTGCTAGGGGAATGAGAGAAAGAGGTAGAAAACTTATTTTCTCTCAATTCATGGAGACACTTCCTCCCTGCCAAGTACAGCCCGGTGGAAAGAGCAAGAGATTTCTCAATGTAAACTAGTCCCAGTATCACAATGCTACATTATGTACCAGATACTGGTAAGTATTATATATGTTGCATATATCAGCAGTCTTAGCAATTCTATGGTCTCATAACTATAATGGTGGGAATGAAATGCACTAGTTGGATTGGCATTTCTTTATTTGTATTTGTGAATGTGTGAATGAAAAGGTTATCCTTTTTTGTGGCATTGGTGGCCTAGCAGGTAAGGAAGCAGACACATAACTGAAGGATTGTGGAGTTCGAATCCTGAACCGCCAAGGTGCCACCGAGGTCCCCTTGATCAATGTATCAGCCCCACACACTGCTCCCTGGGCACCTTTCATGGCTAGGTTAAGGAGACGTTTTACGATTTATGTTTACACTTCACATTTGGTTTACCATGACCCGGTCTTTAGATACTGTTCGGATAACAACTCAGAAGCCAAACGTTTTTTTTTTATTAATGTAGAGAGTGTAAAGTATGTTTGAAGATCTCATCAGACCAGAGAATCTTTTTCTCACCATCTTGGAGTCCTTCAAGTGTTTTTTTTTTTTGCAAACTCCATGCAGGCTTTCATGTGTCTCGCTCTGAGGAGAGGCTTCTGTCCTACCACTCTGCCATAAAGCCCGACTGGTCGATGGCTGCAGTGATGGTTGACGTTCTACAACTTTCTCCCATATCCCGACTGCATTTCTGGAGCTCAGCCAAAGTGATCTTTAGGTTCTTCTTTACCTCTCACCAAGGCTCTTCTCCCCCAATAGCTGAGTTTGGCCGAACGGCCAGCTTAATGAAGAGTTCTAGTCTTCCCAAACCAATTTCATTTAAGGATTATGGAGGCCACTGTGGTCTTAGGAACATTAAGTGCAGCAGATTTTTTTTGTAACCTTGGCCAGTTCTGCGCCTGCCACAATTCTGTCTCTCAGGCAGTTCCTTAGATCTCATGATTCTCATTTGCTCTGATATGCATTGTGAGCTGTAAGGTCTTATATAGACAGGTGTGTGTCTTTACAAATCAAGTCCAGTCAGTAGAGGTGTAGAAGTCCAGGTGTAATACCATCTCAAGGATCAGAAGAAATTGACAACACTTGAGTTAAATATATGAGTGTCACAGCATAGGGCCTGAATACTTAGGACCATGTGATATTTCAATTTATCTTTTTCAATAAAAATTGAAGGGGGTCTGAATACTTTCTGTACCCACTGTAAATAAAAGTCATGATATTCATGCAATAATAAAAAACATGAACATCAAGTACATAAAAGGGTTGCAATTGCTACCAAGCTGTGCAGTTGTTGCAGGAAATAAAAGTGGAAATGACACAAAGAAGCAAGAAGTAGGCTAGAGAAGCCATGTTCAGAAGAACCGTTCATGTTCTTCAATATTTCATTAGTTTTCAGGACATTTTATGTTCAGAAGAACCCATTGAAGTCCTTCTAAACATCTCAAACGTAATGACATTTTCTTAACAAAGCTTTTTTTTTGTGAAATACCTGATGCAGCCCAACCTCACCCAGACTCTGTCTCCTGTGCCCCCAGCTAATTTGAGTTTGAGACTCCTGCTCTGTCCTCTCTCCTGTGACACCTGCTTCTAATTCCATTTGCCTCAAGCATCAGTATTGTCTGACTTAAGTTGAACATAAGGTCCTGCACATCATCATCAAGGTCCTGTTAATGACCTGATTCCTGCCATTTCAGTGTATGAGTAAATCCCATATGGCTGCAGCTGACTATCAGATGTGTAGTGAGCATGTATTCTACAACAAGGTCTCTTTGCTGCCAGACCGCAACAAGTGACCTCAAGACGGGTGACACATTTCAAATAGGTTTGAGATTCTCATGACCAGCCAATTGGGGGGTGCTTGTACATCATGTACACTGTACGACTATGATCAAGCTGTCATTCGGCTGCACTTCACGAATAATTTCATGAATGAAAATAGAATAGAATGCCTTTTGTTGTCACTATACGCATGTACAATGAAATTAAAAGCAACTCCTTCAGTGCAGACATGAATGTAGAAAATAGAACAAGAAAAATACTAAATATACAAATATAATAAAAAAAGGTATCAGGAATTACAAAGTGACAAGTGACAGCACTATATACATAAGACAAGGAGTAATGTTTTTTATATACAGTGTGTGTGGGTTGCATGTTATTGCACATTGATTTCAATGTATTTACAGTAATGATGAACGTGTAGTGAGTACAGTAGTGGATGGACAGTGGGAATAATTGTACAGTATACAGATATTGCACAGTATTCAATGCTAAGAAATATTCATATTAATATTGTACGGCTGGAGGATAGAAGGAAGTCTGGTTGGAGACCAGATCGGAGGTTAGACTGTGTAGTCAGTGTATGTGTGAGTTTGAGTGGTTTTGGGTAAAACTGTTCTTGAGTCTGTTTGTCCTTGTTGTGATGCACCTGTAGCATCTCCCTGAGGACAACGGGTCAAACAGATCTAATCCAGGGTGGGAGATGCTCTGCTGAGGCATCAGGAGGTGTAGCTGTCCATCAGGCAGGGAAGAGAACAGCCAATGATCTTCTGTGCTGCCTTTACTACGCTCTAAAGCTTTTCCCTGTCTGGCATGGTGCTGTGCCATACCTGCTAACTTACGTGTAATTGTAAATAGGCTTCAGAACATTATTTTGGAATTTGAACATTTTGATAGCGCTAGCTTGATAGCTTGGCTGCAATTATTGCAATAATTACAGAAGGGGACTAGAAATCCTCTTTCCCCTGTAGATATCGTCTTTTTTTCTGGGTGTCCGGCCTCCCCAGTCTCCCTGGTGGAGTTTTCCCTGGCAACCCTGAATTTTTATGTATTTTTATTCTGTATTTCCTTCTTGTACAGGGACAACTGCACAATACCACAACTGGACATCGGAGAGTTAGACTGTTCCTGTTGTCAAAGGCAAAGATAGTTGTTTGAGTCATTTTTGTATTTCAATTAGCAAGAGACAAGTGTGGATCCTGCAGAGTGGCTGAATGCTGGCACCCCAGATATTAATCATTACACATTTGAGCAATTAGTTATAAATGTATATCTTTTCCATTCATTATTACGTAAAGGTCTTTTATTGAAGGCAATGTGTGGAAGAACCTAACAGAATTTTTTGTCTTATATAAGGGAATGTGATGCAGCATTTTGAGCATTTTATTAATGTACAGTACAACACACACCAAAATATTATTCCACCTCAGCATCCTGTCTTTGGGCTGGGTCAGGCCAGAGAATCTCATCCACATCACAGGCTATATTGGCCCTAGCCAGGCAGCGGGGGTAAAATCCTCTTGCATGCCTGGTCCACCCCTGGCATGCATCTGCTGATATGTCTAGGCAGGCTTCTTCCATGGCCTGGAGGAGGTGAACACGGACATCAGGTTCTCTGTCATACACTTTCCACCGCCATGCCGAAAATAACTATCGGGTTTAGAAAGGGAGAGTATGCAGGCAGAAAGATGTTAGAAAACCTTGGATTATTGGTAAACCAGTCATGAACCAGAGCAGCATGATGGAAGCTGACGTTATCCCAAACAACAACGTATTGAGGCTGCTCTGACTGTGCTGGTTCCCTGTAGTCCAGCTGGAACATATGTTGTCTGAAACCATCAAGAAAAGCAAGGAGAAGCACAGTGTTATAGGGTCCTTCAGAACAGCTCATTCCACCGAGACTGCCCTTTTGGCGGTTACCGAGCAGCTACATGCAGCCAGATTGGCAAAACTGTCATCAGTTCTTATTCTCCTCGACCTATCTGCTGCATTTGACACTGTTAACCACAAGACTCTCTTGTCAACCCTGAAGAGGCTTGGAATTCGGGGCTCAGCATGGCAGTGGTTTGCTTCCTACCTTGATGAGCGATCTTACCAAGTGACTTGGAAAGGATCCACCTCTACCTCACGTAGACTCTCCACTGGTGTCCCTCAAGGCTCAGTGCTAGGTCGTCTCCTTTTCTCCCTCTACACGAGATCACTTGGTGAGGTCATTTCCTCACATGGATTATCCTACCACTGCTATGCTGACGACACACAACTCCTCTTCTCCTTTCCTCCCTCTGATCTTCATGCTGCTTCCAAAATCTCTGCATGTCTAACAGACATCTCGTCTTGGATGGCAGCCCATCACCTCCAACTCAATCCCACCAAAACTGAACTAATATTCATTCCAGCAGATTCTTCACCACATCAGGATCTTGCTATTTACCTGGACAACTCGCAGCTCTCTCCTTCTGCAACAGCCCGCAACCTTGGAGTAACAACAGACAACCAACTCTCCTTCTCAACTCACATCAGCAATCTTTCCCGCTCATGTAGATTCCTTCTCTACAATATCAGATGAATCCGCCCTTATCTGTCAACCCAGGCCACCCAACTACTGGTTCAGTCCTTAGTAATCTCACGACTGGACTACTGCAACTCCCTTCTAGCTGGTCTACCACTATGTACCATCCGACCTCTACAACTCATACAAAATGCAGCAGCACGACTGATCTTCAACCTTCCCAAATTCTCCCATACCACCCCTCTGCTACGTTCCCTCCACTGGCTCCCAGTAGCTGCACGCATCAGGTTCAAAATACTGATGCTGGCCTACAAAGTCAAACATGGAGCAGCACCATCCTACCTCACAGCCCTTATTACACCTCGCACTGCACCTCGTATACTCCGAGCCTCCAGTACTGCTCGCCTGGTCCCTCCATCTCTGAAGGTAAAAGGAAAACATTCATCTAGACTCTTCTCCGTCTTGGCCCCTCGGTGGTGGAATGAACTTCCCCTCAAGGTCAGAACAGCTCAGTCACTGAGCACCTTCAAACGACAGCTCAAGACCTTCCTCTTTAAAGAATATTTAGATTAAATTGTAATTTTCTTGTTGTCGAACTTTGTGTACAGAATCTACAACAGAGTGAATTAAATAGATGTATTCATAGTTGGGGTCCTAGTGAACCGGAATTGATCTCTTCATCGATGGTAACTTGAAAGCACGTTGTAAGTCGCTCTGGATAAGGGCGTCTGCCAAATGCCATAAATGTAAATGTAAATGTAAATGTCCTAGAATGGCATGGCAGTAGAGTACCCCTCGTTGGCTGATGGTTGCGCACATAGTGACATTCCCTCCACGCTGACCAGGGACATTTACAATAGCCCGATGGCCAATTATGTTCCTCCCCCTTCTCCTCCTTTTGGTCAGGTTAAAACCTGCCTCATCCACAAAGATAATTTCATGGGGAACAGGCCGTCCTTCAATCTCAAATATTCTGTGTGTTATAACATATAACACAGTAGAGTAAATCTCTACCCTGAACCACAGTTCAAGAGTGCACAAATGGCAGCATAAACTGCCCTGCTGTGATGAAACACAATACTTCATACAATATCAAAACTCATACCTGAACATATTCCGCTTGTTGGTTTTTCACTCTGTCAGAGTTTCGTACAGTTACTGTACAAAGTTACTGTACAGAGCAGTCTTATTGTAAGTACACCTACCTGTTTTCCTCCCTGAAGGTTCTGATGATGGAGGCAACAGTGAAGCGACTCAAACTTGGCTGTACTCGTTGCCCAGCCTCCTTCATAGTCATACCATGATGACAAGGACATGGTCAACTAAAGTGGCTCGAATTTAATCTGAGACCGCTTGTCTCCTTGCCCGTGCTCTTCCCCTTTCTGGTGGCCGTCGTCGTCCTCCTCCTCCTTCCTGGTGTCCTAGACCTCTTTCTGCTCCTCTTCCTCCTTCTCTCCCTCTTCCTTCACCACGTCCTCCTCGACCTCCTCCTCCTCCACCTCCCTGGTGTCCTAGACCTCCTTCTGCTCCTCTCCCTCCTCCTTCACCACATCCTCCTCCTCCTCCACCACGTCCTCCTCCTTCACCATGTCCTCCTCCTCGACCTCCTCAACCTCTTACTCCTCCTCCCTGGTGTCCTAGACCTCCTTCTGCTCCTCTTCCTCCTCCTCTCCCTCCTCCTTCACCACATCCTCCTCCTCCTCCACCACGTCCTCCTCCTCTCCCTCCTCCTTCACCATGTCCTCCTCCTCGACCTCCTCAACCTCTTCCTCCTCCTCCCTGGTGTCCTAGACCTCCTTCTGCTCCTCTTCCTCCTCCTCCCTGGTGTCCTAGACCTCCTTCTGCTCCTCTTCCTCCTTCTCTCCCTCCTCCTTCACCATGTCTTCCTCCTCCTTCACCACATCCAAATACTGTAAACATAACACTTTTATGTCTTTAACATAAAACATAAAATATGTGTAACAGCAAGGTATAAAGTGAAAAAGTAAAAAAAATGTGCAAGAGTAAAAAATGAGTTCTGGGGGGGATTGAGTCCAGAGTGATTAAATGTGAAAGTGCTGGAGTGTATTGGAGTTCTATGAAGTGATGTGATTGTTGAGAGGGTGATTTGTTGAGAGTGATGTGATTTGTTGAGAGGGTGATGTGATTGTTGACAGGGTCATGTGATTGTTGAGAGGGTGATGTGAATGTTGACAGGGTGATCTGATTGTTGAGAGATTGTTTTGCATCTCGCACGTCTGAAATATTTTCAATTTGAACTATACAACAACTACATTGACTATAGGACTTGGGAGCTGCGGCAGCCTACTCCTTATATCGTCAGACTTTGGCACAGCCAACCGGGGTTCGAATCTTGGACTCGTAAATCCGAAATTCTTTCGGGCGGTGGTGACCTAGAAGTTAACGACGCTGCCCCGTAATCAGAAGGAATCCTGAGCCACTGAGCAAAGTACCGTCCCCACACACTGCTCCCCATGTGCCTTTCATGGCAGCTCACGGCTCACTAAGGGTGATGGTTAAAAGTGAGGAAACATTTTGTTGCGTGCTCTGTGTTAATTTGTCAGTTGTTTCTGTGGTGTACTGAAGTAAAATGACAAGCCTTTTATCAAGTTTCAAATGCTTTTATTGACAATTATGTGTCCTCTGCTTTTAACCCACCACCCGTGACCAGTGGACAGCCATGACAGGCACCAAAGGAGCAGTGTGTGGGGACAGTGCTTTGTTCAGTGGCACCTCATTGTCACCTTAGCAGACCAGGATTCTAACAACTTTCTGATTGCCTGTAGCCTGATCCACTGGGCTAGAAAACTTCTGCTCTGCAGAGGGGACAGTATGGGCTCTGCTGTAACCAGCGGTTAGCACTCTCTGCATGAAAGTCATGCAGACATCAGTTCCTCCCCGGCTGCAAACTCAGACAAGCAGATGCAGTCGGTCTGGTGAGAGTTTCATGCAGGGTCGAAACATCTTGTTGGAAGCTGGTGAATCTCTCTTTCACTGTGTATATTGATGTTGAAGAAGATCTGAGGTGACAGGAATTATAAAACCAGTGTCTTCATATTCTTGTCCAGTTAGGAGGCGAGCTTGGTTTCCTGTGGGAATCCACTGATAGAAATGCTTGATCTCCATGAGGAAATGATACAGAATGAATATTGTGGTCCTCTCTCAAACATGTCTGGCATGTTGTCTCTGCAGGATTCAGTCTTTTCACTAGGACTGGATGTCACCTCCAACACCTCACTAGTACTGCAGGGTTAATGCCACCCTCCCCGGTACACACAGCAAATCGTGACAACAATTCAGAGCACACGTACAAACCCACAAGTCATCAGAAATCGGAGATCACACCAAACACGTTTTCAAAGCGCAAGTGAAGCACCACAAATGTATATTTTAAGAGGGTTGGGTGGGTAATAAAATCAGTATGGTGACAAACCAGGCTGGTTATCTTAACCCCCATACACACAGCTAATTATCTAAAACATACCTAAATAAAAATACCTATCTAAGAAGAAAAGATCTTAAAAATACGGCTCCCCGACCAGTATGAAAACTAGTCTACCCAAACCCACGAAACAAATGGTCGCACGAATTGTCAAACCGGACTTGTTCACACATCGGTCTCCAAGCGCTCCACTCCGCAGCTGCGCCGGATCACGCAGTCCAGGATCCCGCAAACACGTCGCCCTCCGGAATGCTCGGCAACAGCAGCCCAGTTCCCGGCCAGGCTGTATGAATGAAAACGTAACAAGAGTAGGGGCCATTCCACTCTGTCCACGCTTCCTTCCGTCGGCCACCGTCGGCCACCGTCGCTATACGCCGATCCCGCTGCAACACAAACACCGTCGGGCTGCTAGATGGAATGATTCAGGTCGACATACAATAGCGCGTTAACCGGAAATGACAACTCCGACATCCCTTTGCGGGGTACTTAGGTCGCGTTGTCGGTTACTGGCCGCACCGCCCTCGACTACGCCGCCGGTCACGGTCCGGCGTCTGGTCATGTCGCCGCCGTTCGCGTCACAAGTCCCGGTTCCGGTTCTGGTTCCGGTTCCGGTTCCGGTTCCGGTTCCGGTTCCGGTTCCGGTTCCTCGTCTCCATTCTCTCCGCCCCCCTCACGATGCAAGGTGGGCCCTATTTATAAGGCATACAAACCTACCCACAACCAATCCCCAGTCTCCACCAATTAGTCCATCAGAGTCATTGAGAACCAGGCTGATTCAACACACCAGTCCCTGGTAGGAACATAGCCAGTTATTATTATTCAGTTATTCAGTTATTCAGTTATTATTAGTGTTCTTTTAGTCCAGGACCCACCAAACGAGCACCAGTCAGCAAAAAACAAAACACATTACAACCAACAACACCGCACTACAAGCCGCTGTACTTGACACATATACAATATGTTCTACAAAAAACACTTCTAAGTAAAAACTTGAACAGTTATTAACCTAAAAAAATCTATGATTTTCAATGAAAGGTGAATGACTGTCTGATGAAACTTGGTTAAAATGATTTGTAAATCCTCACACATTCTCGTTGATGTCAGCTCCTGAAGTTCTTTGAAAAAATGAAACTCGTTGAAAATTTTTGCTTTTTTGTGCAATGGACACAAATTCCCCTTTTCCTCATAACTAAGGAACTTGTTTATGTTTAAAATCTAAAAATATAGTTACAAGAATATACTGCTCAAAACACCTTCTTCTGTGATTCTGTTAACAACAGTACATAATTACGATAAATATTCAGCATTCACTCTTAAGCCAAGTTTAAGGTGCATGCCATGGGTTAAAAAATTAAGAAAATACATTTTACACTATTACAGATTTTCTCCATTGGTTTGGCTCATTTCTTGAAACAGAAATTACATTCTCAAAATTACATGGACAAACCTCCAAACCTCTTGGCAAATGTTCACAACAGAATGGCATTTCTCATTCATTTTATCAAATGGCAAGTACCTCAGTATATGTCTCAATTGTCTCAGTGCATCTTGGCAAATGTATAAGTACAAGTAGCCTACAGTTATACAGTTAGTCCACATTTAGCACATTTTCCAAATGAATAGATCTTGTAGATCTAAACTGATTAGTTGATTCTCAGTCTAATGATCATTCTCTCCAAAACATGTCAGCATGATTTCATTGTATAAGTACTCGCATGCACAACTGTCTGTTCAATTGTCAAAATTGGTCAAGAACATAATACCATGAATACCATATATGAATTTCTTTGAATATTTGATAAATTGATGACGGTCATTGACAGTCAGGTAAAACTACACAAACGAAGGGGGAGTGTCACACACAGGTGTTTTCCATGATCGTGTGCTGCCAAACACAGATATATAGAGATAGCGCCAGTCCGATCGCTGAACATGGATAGACAAGGCCAAGTAAATGGACAAGGGGAAGTGCTTCCTCAAGGAAGAAAACCATGGCCTCACAATGGCAGAGGCAGGTCGTCCAGTGCAGCCTAATGTGCCTCGCTCTACAGTCTCCTCCATCATCCAAACCTTTCGCAGGGAAAACAGGTATGTACTCTATGTAATCTATGATGGAACTATATGTTGTATAGGACAGGGCACTGTGCATGAGGCAAAAAATGTATAACTTACTGTAGAGATTTTGTGTGCATCTGCCTACAGTAGTAGGTCTATACTAGCAGGTAAAGAGGACTAGTGGAATGTTTTGATAATAAATATGACAAGAAATATATTGAACAAATTACTGTAAACAATGGAATTACATAATTGATAGTTTACAGTAGTATTCCAGTCACTGTGCAATGTTGCATTAGGATTGTGGTGAATTTACTGTGAGTAAACTTATTCTGTTTTTTGTGTAGGCTTGGATGACAACCTCATGTGGGTGGCAGAGGAAAACTGCTCAATGGACAACAGGAAAGATTTATAACATGCCATAATGCCATCACATTGATACAGATCTGTGATGCCATCCTTCAGGACAATCATATATTCCAGAATATAAACATAATTAACATCTCCACAATAGACCGGGTTTTGAAGAAGCATCAGATGACAATGAAACAAATCTACAAGGTACCATTTGAGAGGAACTCTGACAGTGAAGGAGCTGGTTTCAATACCTCCTTTACCTGATTTTCAGAATCAGTATTTGACTTCAACAATTTCAACAGAAAACTGCAGTTTACTGTATTATACAATTATCATTTTAATCCTTATTTTGTTGACTCCCAATCTATCTAATACTGTAGGTTGTATTGTAACATCTCAGTAAATCAGTATTTCCCACTCCCCTTTCTATCAAATACCCCTGCAGTACTTCCTCATAGGCCTATCACTAGTTTAGAACCACTGGAGTAGTGGCCTGTAGTATATTGAATCTGTGGAGGAGAACATGTAATAGTCTAACTGTAGTATATGACTCTTCTGTATGACTGATTCAATGTTCTTTACTCTATCTTAGAGAATAATGGCATTGGAAGGACATGTGACCCCTCACATCCTGGTGTTCATGGATGAAGCTGGCTTAAACCTGGCCAAAGGCCGAAGACGTGGCTATAATATTATTGGCCACCGGGCCACAGTGGATGTCCCAGGTCAGCGAGGGGGCACAATAACTATGTGTGCTGCCTTTTCTGAAAATGGTGTGGCCACTCACATCCCCAGTCTTGGCCCATACAACACACACAAGCTCCTCATCTTCTTGGATCGCCTTTATACCGATTTGATCCCTGAACATGAGAGAGGTCTCATAGGGCCTCACCTACCCATTTATGTAATTGTGTGGGACAATGTCAATTTCCACCATAGCCAATTTCCACTCATTAGGGGCTGGTTTGCAACGCATCCAAGGATGGTCATGGAGTTCCTACCACCTTACTCTCCTTTTCTCAATCCGATAGAGGAGTTTTTCTCTGCTTGGAGGTGGAGTGTATGAGCATCATGCTCAGGATCAGCCGTCCCTGCTCCATGCTATGGATGCAGTGTGTGACTGCATTGCAGGGGATGGTTGCGGCATGCACGCCGTTTCTTCCCTCGTTGCATCGCAAGAGAAAGTATCCGCTGTGATGTGGACGAGAATCTGTGCCAGACTGACAACAGCGTGTAAATAATCAGGAGGGTGAAGACAGTGGACAAGAGCGGGAGAATAAGTGAGTACAGAGACCACTGAATAAGTCCTTGTTTTTTGATTTTGTGTTTATACAATTTATTACTGTAATGTACATTTTCTTTTTACATGTGAATAAAAAATTGTTAGAATTTCCTTGGTTGTCTGAGTGCAATCTGTGATGTCAAACCTTGGAGGCTCCTCTTTTCTGTTGTATATTGTTGGTCCTCTGCCATAGTGACAAAACATCTAAACATTTTGTATGGCAGTACTCACACAATGCCAAAGGGACGATGCATTTTGGGGGCACTGACTATTCAGATTAGAAAGAAATGTAGTTTTGACACATGAGTGAACAGTTTTGGAAGAGATATGAGCTTTTGCAGGTGAGCTATAGTGTTGTACTAAACTGTAAGAGTGTTTTGCCAAATGATCTTAGAGTTTTGAGAATGTAATTTCTGTTTCATGAAATGAACCAAACCAATGGAGAAAAACTGTAAGACAATTTTATGAAGCCATCTAGTGGCCAAGAGTCGCCATGACTTTACAATTTGAAGTAGTTTGTCAGCCCCCTCCTGTTCTTAGTCTGTGTCTAAATGGAATAGACAAGTAGCAACACATCCCCAATAAAGGCGTGGTTCTGCAGGTCCCTTCTTGGTTCCTATGCTTTCTGGCTGATGTTTTGGTGACTTTTGAATGCTGGCAGTGCTTCCACACTAGTGGTAGCATTGGAAGGAGGTTAAAACCCACACAACCCACATGTAGTGTAGCTCATCCAGAATGCCACATCAATGCAAGCTGTGGCAAGAAGGTTTAGGCTCCAGCCTAAGGCCGTGGACAGTCCCCCTCGCTCTGGACTGGCGCAGTCGGGTCTCCAACCTGTGACATCTCGCCTGCAACACTGTCATCTGTGTTTGAGAGGCACTGAAACAGGTTATTACTCTGGTCAGTCAGTCTAGATCTGTAGCAGGTCCCCTTCATAATTGTGTGCGTTTATTAAAGTGAGAGACTCAAACCAAAAATGAAAATGAATGTTAAAATGGACTCAATAAAGTACGAATGAAACATTTCCATGAAGGATGCTGGGCCAACTGTATTTATCTGTTGAAAAAACAAGCAGCAGTGCACCAAATCTTGATCAATATTTTACTGGAAGAAAAGTCAATGAACAGCATTGCAAATGATCAACACTTCTACCTGTTTTGTCCAAACTGCTCTGGGTTATTCTATCAACATATTCTGCTTGCTACACACATTTATCTCATCCAAATATGCCTCACATGCTGCAGTATGAATTGGACAAAAAAATACAAATGCACAATAGTGACATGCAACATGATACACTAATAGGAAGGAAGGAAAGAACTAAGAGGCTATGTGATGCCTTTCAACGTCCTGCTGCTCACCACTCAAACACACAACTGCAGCCGATCACCTGCAACTGTTGTGGATTGTTGTGTCTAGTTGTGGATAGAGTCTATGTGCACAAAATATGTGTTTCACCTATGTAAAGCATTCCATATTTATGTAGCTTATTGTCATCTCACCTATATTATATGGATACAATGAGATGAGGCTCCAGTTTTAGTTTTAGGAGGATTAGCAGAAGTAAAATCTATTAAATCTATTAGTACAATAAAAATAGAATCTTAAGTACAAAATGTAGCATAATGTGCAGATAGCAGAATTACATTAAAGAACAGTGCTGTAAAGGGAAAAGTATAGTCATAGTTCACAGTGTATGTGTACGTGTGAACGTGTATGTGTGTGCTGGGGGGCAGTCTGGGATAGTCTGGTGGCTTGTGGGAATTTTAGATTGCTGAGTGTAAAATGTCTGTTAGGGGCGGGAGGCACATTGAAAGTTATAGTAGGGGCAGTAGTTGCCTAGTGGTTAAGGAAGCAGCCCCATAATCAGCAGGTTGCTGGTTCAAATCCCAATCCACCAAGGTGCCACTGCTTGCTCCCCAGGCGATGTCATGGCTGCCCACTACTCACCAAGGGTGATGGGTTAAAAGAAGAGGACACATTTCGTTATGTCACAGTGTGCCGTGCTGCTGTGTATCACAATGACAATCACTTCACTTTCAATTAAAGCTTCTGTAAAAATCTAAATAATGAAGGACAAGAGGTTTGCAGTTTAAATATTCCATACAATTCTATTAGGTTCTCTTGTTCATTACAGGTAAAAATATCACTTTAAATACGTAAATAAATGTTATTGTACAAATGTGACGGTTAAATGAAATCTTCTTCTTCCATCCGCTGCTCCCATTAGGGGTCACCACTGCGGACCAACAGTACAGGTTGTCCACACAACACCCGGGATAAGATTTGCACTGGATGCCGTTCCTGACGCAACACTCCCCATTTACTCAGACTTGGGACCAGAAAAAAAAACACACTATATGCATCCCCTGGGTTAACTCAGTTGACCACACTGAGTGGGGGGAGCCCCAAAGTCTGAAGCTCATATGGGTATGATGGCCAGGTGCCACTGAGCTTATACAGCTAAAGCTGTGGGTCCTGATCTGCTCATAGGTTCGTGTGTATGCAGGCCTGCATTGAAGTGTCCTGATGATTAGTCACGTGCTACTGGTTCTTTGGGTTAGTTTTTGGCCATTTTCTGTTTAATAATGAAGACTTCTCTGTACAATGTCCAGCATTTGCACCTCCTCTTTCCTTCACCTTTTTGGCATGACAATTGCCCTCAGAATTTTTTCTACACCCCTGGATTTGCCTCTTGGTTTTCTTGCATGCTTAAAATGCTCTTTTACTTTATTGAACACATGCTTTAACATCCAGTATTTTTATATGAAAACGTGCTTTGTGTTGATTGCAAGTGAGTTAGCGGGACATCGCATGGGAGCAGTCACGTGACCACGCCCAGCACCGCTATGGCGGAGGACGGTCATGTCGCGGATGGCGCAGTCCCTCTGCCTGTCCCCGTCTGTCCCCCGCGAGATTCCCGCAGCTCGGCCGGAATGGATCTGGCGACTCTGCCGAAGGAGGTGCGGGACCAGCTGGCGGAGCTGGAGCTGGAGCTGTCGGAGGGTGAGAGCATCCATCTCCCAGCATCAGCATCACCGCGGCGGCACCGGCCTGTTCGCTGCTTTACACCGTGCGCCGCTGGTCGTGTACGATGCGTCGTGTTTTTCATTTATTTTGGTGCATTTTATTTCATACGTGCCGGCGAAACTGCATGTCTGTCTGTTGCGCAAGCGCGGTGCTACGATGGGATGCAAACTGGTTTCATCTGGTAAATATTGGTAGTCCACATTTATCTCGATTACCACAGACAATATGAAAAATACCATATCACACACACACTGGCAGCCATATGCATCTGAACTGTGTGTGTGATATGGTTTGTTTTCTGCTGTTGGGAGTAGAGAGAGAGAGATTACCAAGATCTCCTACTAATGTAGGTCACCGAGCATTCTGCTCATTACCCAGAATTCACAGCCTCTCATCCCTTCCTCATCACTGCTATCTCCACAGTCACCAGACTGTTCACACTCACAGCTCCAGCATGGTGGACCTGCCATCTGTGACTGCCACCTTCGAGAAACCTCACCCAGAACTCCTTGATGCAGAACTCCTTTTTAAAATTTACATTGACACTCCAGAGCGATTTACAATCAGTAGTTACAGGGAAATAATGGTAGAAAGTGGGGTTTGTGACTTTGTGGTCCTAGGTGAATGTGTTACCCAGGGTGCTACAACCCTGTAAATTTACTCAAATTTAACCATGTAAATTTCCCATGTCTCACTTGTATAGAGCTCTTAATTTGTAGAAAGTTTCATTATGGTCGTTTCTAATAGACTTTTTGCTTATAAAAGACTCATGGCATTAGCAAAATCTGTCTCGGATGAACTATGGGACATTCAAGTCACTTGGTGTGATTATCGTCTGCTTGTGTTATCAGGCCTTGTTCTCCCTGCACAAGGAAATAGATTTCTTGCTTGTTGCATGTTGCACAGATGACTGTAGTTGAACTTCCGGTGCAATTAGTGACATGTTACTATCAAAATTGTGTGTGTGTATATATTTTTTAAATTGTAGATATGTCCGTCTTAGTAAAACAGTTGTGTTTGTGACATGTTCTTGACCTTGGCTTCTTCATGAATGGCTTGCTTTGCCTTGTGAACATTTTAGCATTCTTTGCTTCACAGGTGACATAACTCAAAAAGGATATGAAAAGAAACGAGGGAAGCTGCTGGCACCATACATCATTCAAAGTATGTTTTTATTCTTCTGTAAGATTATTTCTATGCATATGTCTGTCCATGTGACATGGATTGTGTAAACTATGCGTATCTAACTCACACTAAGATGACCTTTCCACAGATGAAGTCCCACCTCTACAAAGTGGGGGGGGGGCTGCCCCCACACCGAGTTCTTCTGGGTCTTCCACCTCTCATCACCGTCACTCACACTGCCCACGGCGGAGTGGAGGCACCAGAGATGAGCGCTACAGATCTGGTAGGACTCTTACAATGAAACTAATAAAACCTCATCACATCTGCTTTGAATGTTAAGCACACTTTCCCTTAGTGCAAAATCTATCTATTATTGTATATTAAATTGTGAATGAGCTGATATCAGCCAAATATAGAGGTATTGAAAATGTAACTTTATTTAAAAAATTAAGTATTTTTACATTGGGATTATGGCTATTTGCATTTCTTGATCCAAAATGAGGGTATGATGCTGATTACACATAGTTTCAAATTCACCACAAGTTGCATTTTTGACCTCTAACATGTTTGTAAGCACCAAGTGTTGCTGTTGGTTAAATGTTGTAATGTCCTGTGTTGAACACTGGGTGGCGCATGTAATTGTATCAGGTATAAAGGTAGCAAACTCAATGTTTGACCCAGAAGGGGCAAAGGGTTACGCAACACCAAAAGAGCAACACTTTGCTGTGCTGCTTCCTACTGAGCTTTCTGGTGATAATTGTTATGTTCTGTATTGGAATAAATGGACATCTTTGTATTCAACATGAAGATTCGACTAATTGCGTACAATATACAGTAACCAAAGTCAACTAGGTTAAGTACAGCATCGTTACCATCAAGCGCATCAGCCAGGCCATGCCGGCGTCAGTCACCTCAGTAGTTCGGTGTTAGACCAAACTCCTTTAATATTAGTCAAAAACCCTCAGCAATTCGGACTTTAGTAAACAAACGTCGGAGTCTTGCCTGGATGGAATTAGAATCAGCCATCATTTGGATGTGCGTGGGCCTATTGGTGATGAGGAGCTTTTTTTTGGATACCAAAATAAGCCACAGAGTAAGAAGGAACTGCACGGGGACCAATGAAAAGGTATTTGTAGCGCAAATTTTTTTATGGCCATTTCAATTGTGTGCACACATACCCAGGTATGAAAAAACCCAAGCGTTAAATCCTGCAGATTGACTGTGTAAACCAGTGGTTCTCAACCTGCGGCCCGTGATCTAACACACTTTCCACTTCTGAATGACTCGTGTGATGGTGTACTGGACATGCAACACAGAGAACGATTTGTTAAAACTGTCAGTCAAATGCAAGAAAAATTCATCTCTCGTTTTTCTGATTTTGAGAAAATAAAATATGCAGGATATTTCATCAGAGAACCATTCACTTTTCCTGTGGAAAAAATCAAGGACTTGGCTGCAACTTACGGTTTGCCTCGCCACGCGCTCGAAGATGAACTGATGGATGTTCAGGCAAGAGGACACAGCCAAACCGCGCAGCAGTCATCCTCAGTTGCAGAAATGTGGCCAAACATCTCTGGACAAAACCTCAGATTATTAAGTTCAAAAGTGCTTTCCATATTTGGATCCACATACATTTGCGAACACACATTTTCTGCAATGACGCGCATCATGTCACGTTTCCTTGCGCGTCTTACAGACTACAATTTACACAATGAAGTCACAACTTCATTGTGCTGCTACTCCTTTTGAGCCAAATTTCACCAAATTGTTCGGCTCCTGACAACATCAGGTGTCCCATTAATGGTAAGTAGAATTATACTCTCTAATGATAATAATTAGTGGTGGGCCATTATCGGCGTTAATGTGCTGCGTTAACGTGAGACTCTTATCGGGCGCTAAAAAAAATATCGCCGTTAATCTATTCACAAGTTGGGTTGGGAGCTGGGTCTATACTACGCAAGCTATTGTACCAGAGTTAAATGGTTACACTAGATTTATAAGTATATTTCATTCTTTTGTCTTTTAGTTTCTTATTTCCTAAAGACTTTGATTTTGTTTTGAGGTCTCTTGGACACGTGAGTTGTGAGAGGTGCATGGGGTTTGTGTGTAAAAAGTTATTTCTTTCATTTTAATTTATGTACATATTAGGAATATTTTGCATGTGTGTTATTTTGTGAATATTTTTTTATGGTTTTTTTTAATACTGTATATTGTAGAGAGAGGTGCAGAAAGACGCGATGTGTGACGCGATGTTCTGACGCGACCTTGCTTTTTGTACAGAATACACTTTGCACAGAAAATCTCTTGGCTGCCAGATCATCACTTGTGGTTCAAGAAACTAAATCAAAAAGTTCCACAACGCAGAAGAAGAACCGCTACACTATGATGACGTTCACCTTGATATTTTAGCGCGGATGTATACCTAGCCGAATTGCACTGTAGGGGGCGAGAACGAGTCTTCGAACTGTGAAATTACCACATCAAACGTGACGTGGTAACATGGATGCAGCTATTTAACTGAATAAACAGTTGGTAAACACAAGTACATCTTATTGAACATAATTTATTTTCATCACCAATTATCATAGTAGAACAGCTTTCTCAAGCAGTTTGTGATGCATTTTGGCCCCTGGTCTAATGCGCCACCTGGCTTGAGAAACCCATTCTCAAAGACTTACTTTTAGTCATTATTTGGGTAGCACACATATTCTGAATGCCTTCAGCAGAATTCAAATGAGCCATTTTAATCTAGATAAATGTAGATTAATCTAAAATATAGATTAATTCCAAGATTACAGTGACATTAATCTAGATTAAGAAAATTAATCTATGCCCACCTCTAATAATAATACATCTAATTGTAATAATTTTAGATGCATAATATCTGGTTATTGAGTGTTGATGACGTCATATGTAAATAATATGCGGCCCGTGAGACTTAAACTTGGACATAGTGCAGCCCACTGCAAAAAAAGGTTGAGAACCACTGGTGTAAACTGTGAACTGTGTGTTTAAATTGCCTGTTTATCTTGGAGATGCGCGACACACATGCAACTGGTCAGACTGCAATGCAAAATACTGGTATAAACAGTGTCGATCACCAACTGTCTAAATGCGCTGAAGCGCTTACTGATAAATGAGTTACTTTGACAAAGTCAGTGTTATCAAAAAATCAGTGCAAGGTTTAAGGAATGATAAACCACCGTTACAAATCACTCTGAAGGAACTGATAGGAACATGTAATGATGCAAAGTGTATTCATGAGTCTTTTTTAAGTTTATTGCCTGTTGATAAAAAGGACACACATGACATACATTAAAGCAAAATTGATATGTATCAATGAGGTTATTTCTGAAATTCAATATATATCAATGTGTCCTGAAAAATAAGAATGTTGGTATGTCTATTGTTTTACCTGAGATATTAGTTGTTGGTCAAAATGCAATGGTCATGATAATTCAAATATGGGTTCTTAAACTGTACATGAGCATGATGAAAGTGGGGATGATGTAAATCAAAATGAAAGTGTGTCTAATATTTGTAGCAAATGGTCACATAAAAGTGTTAGCAGTGGTAGATCCACTACATCTGAAGGCTGAGAGAGCTGCACTTGGCTGCAGCTTTAAAGGAAGGAACAGGAACCGCAATTAAGGAGAAGAAGGGAGCAACAGAGTGTGCTACAGACCTCTGATCAGAAAAGTTGTTCCGGAGCATCCTGCGATGGCATGAATTGGCATGGAAAAGGGAAAATGTATAACTGCTCAATCAAATGTCTTAAATTCTAAAGTAAAGGAATTCCAACCTGGATCAATGCTAACACCACATGTCTCTGCCTTTACCACCTAACAACCCATTGTTACAAGATGTGCGCAAAAGGAGAACAGAGCTGGGGCTGTAATGCTAAACATCAATGCAACCTCTCCAACATACAGCATAAAATCTATGAATCAGCTTACAATCAGCAGAACTTGTTAATCAGGCAAGAGCCAGGACGACAAGGACCTTTAATAGACCATCCTGCTAATAGTCCTCGCTCACCAGACCTACTGGCCATTACGCAAAGGCAAAATGATATTACAGCAGACCTGGTCCAACAACACCATATGTCATCATTGCCAGCAAGGGGAATTCTTGTGTTTGACAGGGACCCTCTCCAGTTTAGACCATTCATTAAAGCCTTTGAACAGCATGTGGAAAGGAAAGAGGAAGGTGTAGACTGTCTGTATTATTTGGAACAGTTCACCAGAGGACATCCACAAGAGTTGGTGCGTAGCTGTCAATATATGACACCTGAACATGGCTACACAGCGGCAAATGGCCTTTTGCAGGAACACTTTGGCAATTCATATAAAGTTGCTAACTCTTACAGGAAGAAGGCTTTGGTCTGGGCAAACAATTAAGCCTGAGGATGTGGAAGCACTGCAAGCCTACTCGTTGTTTTTATGTGCCTGTTGTAATGCTATGGGGGAACTTCAATAACCTACAGGAATTGGACATGCCTGTAAACTTGAGGACCTCAAAACTTCAATTTAAAATGAGAGTGCAATGGAGAACATCGTAAGGACTTATGACAGAGTCCACATCATTGATTTGGTCCAGCTTATTGAGCGCCATGTTAGAATCCTTTCTGACAGGATGCATGTCTTGGTGTTTCTAAAGATGTGTCTAAGGATGCAAAGGAGGGACTGTTGGATACAGAGAATGTGGTGAAAGTGAAGTGCCTTTCTTGCAAGCATGGACACTTTCTGGAGAAGTGCAAGCAGTTTGAAGTAAAGAAGCACAAAGAGAAGATTATTTTCCTGAGACAATTTGTTTTGCATGTCTACGCATCAGTCAAATGAGCAAAAACTGTGAGAGGCACTTGGCATGTAACATTTGTGTACAGTCTCATCCTACTGTGCTAGTATGGCCAGCAGCAGTCCTCTTTACAAACGTGTGGACATACAGGGGCCGGTAATGACCAGTGCGTCCTATCTACCCTTCCTGTCAAGGTAAAATCTCCAAAGGGAGTTACATCACTGAAGGCCATAACAATACCACATCTTGAGCTGACTGCAGCAGTCCTGGTTGTGAGAGTGGACTCAATGCTGAACCCTTTATCAGGGTGGTAGTAGCCTAGTGGGTAACACACTCGCCTATGAACCAGAAGACCCGGGTTTGAATCCCACTTACTACCATTGTGTCCCTGAGCAAGACACTTAACCCTGAGTTGCTCCAGGGAGACTGTCCCTGTAACTACTGATTGTAAGTCGCTCTGGATAAGGGCGTCTGATAAATGCTGTAAATGTAAATGTAAATTTATGATTGGATGATTCTGTCTTTTGGATAGATAGTACTTCAGTGTACTTTCAGTACTTCAAGAATGAGGATAAATGGTTTATCAACCATCCAAAGGGCATCAAAACCCAGACAATGGAGGCATGTGGGCTCCAAGGACAATCCAGCAGATGACGCCTTGAGTGGACTGAAGACTTGGTGGTGTAGAGGTCCCACGTTCCTTTGGAGGCCAAAGGAGGACTGGCCAATGCTACTCTGGACTAATCCTTCAGAAGAGGTCTCTACAAATGCCATAGATGTGTGTGTCTTAGTCAAGCCCACTGACCAGGCTCAAGAGGGCCATAGATTGGTTTCTCTGTTTGAAGGCCATGTTGCTGGAGAAGGTTCACTGGAAAAAAGGGCTTAAGGGTCCTGTGGAAAGGTTCATGGTAACGCCATGTAAAACCCTGGTTTTGGATGATCTGTTGAAAGCAGAGGCTGCAGTTATTAGCTATTGACAGCAGCAGCAATTCAAGAAGGAGATTGATGCATTGTCCTCTAAGAGGGCAGCAGTGAGTCGCCAGAGTAAAATATACAGGTTGAACCCGGTCCTGGTTGATAGCCTATTGAGGGTTGGCGGCAGACTGAGCAGAGGAGCAATGCCTGAAGAGCTTAAACATCCCATTATTTTCTCCAAAGAACAACACATCTCACCACTTATACTCAAACAAGCTCATCAAAGTTGAGGAATATGTAAAAGGTATCATCTTCTTTTGCTGAAAGGAAAACCTTTCTTGGCTGTTGAGCTGGTGTTAAGATTCCAGGAGAAGTTCTCCACTAGATAAACCCGGAGGAACTTTGTGTTCTTGACAATCTCCACAGAAGAACCGTTGATGTTCAGAGGAAAGTGGTCCGTCCAATCATCTCCTTTGTTTTGTCCACAGTCAGAAACAGATTGTTGACCTTACACCAGTCCTTCAGTCGTTGCACCTCCTCTCTGTATGCTGACTCATTGTTCTTGCTGATGAGACTGCTGATGATGTGGTTGGAGCTGTGCATTGCTGTACAGTCGTGGGTCAGCAGGGTGAACAGCATTGAACTGAGCACACAACTCCAGTGCTCAGTGTGGTGGTGCTGGAGATGCTGTTCCCGATCCAGACAGACTGACGTCTCTCAGTCACGACGTCCAAGATCCAGTTGCAGAGGGAGGTGTTCAGGCCCAGCATGCTCAGCTTCTCCACCAGGTGTTGCCTTAAGAATTATCTGTGCTGAATTATGTCTCTCAGTCTTTGTTGTTTAAAAAAAAAAAAAAACACAAACTACCATGGGATGTGTTCCATTGTAGTTTGTGTTCATTGTGATATGTGTGTATCCAGAAGTGTGTTGCACCTGTGTTTGAGTGCGGCAGATTTGAAAACATTGTAAATGATAGGGGTGTTGAAATTAATCGTATAATCGATGTGTGTGATATTGCATCGATGCACTGCACATCATAATGACCTTGCTTGGTGATTTTCTGGCGGCGGTATAAAAATTCTAAAAAAAAGTAGTGCCGGTAGTGACTGTGACTGCCTGATCTACAGAGTACAGCACCGCTCGGGAAGGAGTTTCATACTGTGCGGCTGTGACGTATTTTCACGTGACCAATAGAATCCAAGCGGCCGAGGGTTCTTTCTGCCACTTCAAAACACACAGAAGAAGTGGGAATTGAGCAAAAGCTGATCTTTCTCTGAGTGTCCAGAGATCTACAATACAACATTATCATCTCACCGGGAGTAGAAAACCATGTAATCACGACTACGAACTTACGGGGGAAGGAGCGCAGAGGTCTGACATGCTGGGAAGGGGGTTTTATTTATAAATGAACAATAAATACAAATAAAGTCAAAGTCAAAGTAAACTTTATTGTCATCTCTTCTATATATTGTAAAGATATACAGAGAGACGAGAAGACGTGGCTCCAGTTTACACAGTGCAACATAAAAGTAGACAATAAAAAACAGATGCGGCACATGGATTACAATATATACATTTTAGCTAAAAATTAAGTGTTAAAAAGTGACCAGTGATATTTACATGTTTACCGACTGTGCAAATAAATAACAGTAATAATAATACAGTTTGTAAATCTCGACATTTTTCTTATTCTTGGTTTCAGTGCAACATGAAGAGGTAGTCTGCATATCAGCATGTGCATATCTGCAGCAATGAGGTGTAAAGTGCAGAGGTGCAACAGAGTTAGTCCACAGTGCGAGTGTGTGTGGGGGGAAGTATGAGTGCAGGTAGTGTGTTCAGGAGCCTGATGGCTTGTGGGAAGAAGCTATCACGCATCCTGGAGGATCGAGACCTGATGCTGCGGTAGCGTCTGCCGGATGGGAGGAGTGTAAAAAGTTCATGTGATGGATGTGAGGGGTCGAGCACGATGCAGGAGGCTCTTCTGATGCAGCGCTTGTAGAAGATGTCCTGCAGTGGCGGAAGAGACGCTCCGATGATGTTACCAGCTGCTTTGATGATCCTTTGAAGCTGCCTGATATCGGCAACAGTACTGTTACCGAACCAGGCGGAGATGCAGCTGGTCAGGACACTCCCTATGGTGCCCCTGTAGAACGTGGTGAGGGTGGGAGGGGGCAGGTTGGCTCGCTTCAGCAGTCTCAGAAAGTGGAGACGCTGCTGGGCCTTTTTGGTAATGGAGGTGATGTTGGTGGTCCAGGTGAGATCGTCTGAGATGTGGACTCCCAGGAACTTGGTGTCTTTTACAGTCTCAACCGTGGAGCCGTGGATGCTGAGTGGGGTGTGTGTGGGGCGAGTTCTCCTGAAGTCGACGATCATTTCCTTTGTTTTGTCCACATTTAACGACAGGTTGTTCTCACTGCACCAGGCGGCCAGCTGCTGTACCTCATCCCTGTAAGCCGACTCATCGTTGTTACTGATGAGCCCCACCACGGTCGTGTCGTCGGCGAATTTGATGATGTGGTTCGAGCTGTGCAGGGCGGTGCAGTCGTGAAGTGGACTGAGAACGCAGCCCTGAGGAGCTCCGGTACTCAGCTTGATGGTGCTGGAAACGTTCTCGCCGATTCGGACGGACTGAGGTCTCTCTGACAGGAAGTCCAGTATCCAATTACAGAGTGAGGTACTCAGTCCCAGTTCGCTCAGTTTCACACACAGTCTCCGGGGGATGATGGTGTTGTATGCTGAACTAAAGTCTATGAACAGCAATCTAACATAAGAGTCTTTATTGTCCAAGTGTGAGAGGGAAAGGTGAAGTACAGTGGATATCGCGTCCTCAGTAGACCCGTTTGTGCGATAAGCAAACTGCAGAGGGTCCAGTGAGTGCGGGAGGTTGCTTTTCACCTGTGCCATGACAAGTCTCTCAAAGCACCTCATGGTGATGGGGGTCAGAGCGATGGGTCGGTAGTCATTCAAGCAGGAAACTGGAGATTTCTTCGGCACTGGGATGATGGTGGTGGACTTGAAGCACGCTATAAAGTGAAGTGATTGTCACATGTGATACACAGCAGCACAGCACACGGTGCACACAGTGAAATTTGTCCTCTGCATTTAACCCATCACCCTGAGTGAGCAGTGGGCATCCACGACAAGCGCCCGGGGAGCAGTGTGTGGGGACGGTGCTTTGCTCAGTGGGGACGGTGCTTTGCTGGGACGATCATCTGGCTCAGCGAAGTGTTCTTGGAAGATGTCTGTGAACACCTTGGCTAGCTGATCAGCGGCTGATCACCTTGGCTAGCTAGCTCTCAGCACACGACCAGGAATGTTGTCTGGACCTGCAGCTTTTCGTGGGTCAACCTTGGCGAGGGTTCTCCTCACATCGGCTGCAGGCAGGGTGATGGTCTGGTCGGTGATGGGAGGCATGGCTTTCGTCGTGTGCGTGTTGTTCAGTGTATCGAACCGTGCGTAGAACTTGTTCAGCTCCTCGGGTAGTGTGGCATCCCCCGTACAGCTGCTTGGTTCTGGCTTGTACTGAGTGACAGCCTGGATGCCCTGCCATAAACTGCGAGTGTCTTTTGTGTCATTAAAATGATCTTTTTTGCGTGCGCTCTTTTGTGTCATTAAAATGATCTTTTTTGCGTGCGCTCGCTTTGCTTGACGTATAGAGCGAGAGAGGTTAGCCCTCGCTGTTCTGAGGGCAGCTTTACTTCTGGACCGGAAAGCAGCATCTCTCTCTCAGCAGGCTCAGTGGCCGAAAACTATTTATGTGAAATGGGATGTTTAGTTTATTTCAGTTCAATAAAAAAAAATGAAGTCTGTAAAGAATACTGTTTTGAACTTTTGATGTCAGAATAATGTCTGGGTTGGATTTTTTTTACACTCAGCATTGCTGTTAATTGTTTATATTTGATTAAAATACATGAAATTTTTTTGTTAATCGAAAGGTATTAAACATTAAAATAAATGATTGTTCTATGAATCAGTCTATAGTTGTTATTTGTTATTTAATTTAATCTTGACAATAGAGGCCTTAAATGTAATCTTTGTATTGTTCTCTTTCAAAGTGATTGCCTGTAACCTTTTTCAAAAGAAAACGCCTAATTTCTATGCTGTGAGTTGATAAAACACTGAAAAACTGACATTTACTTATTCACAGTTGATTTGTATTACAGTAGAACAATGTCAGTTCAATTCTTTACCTTCTGTCACTTTTTGTTTTGAAAAGTTACTAGTGGTTACAGGCATGCATTTTGGAAGAGAACAATAAAAACATTTTCTGCTCATTGTAGCACATCAAAGTGTCTACACAGGAGTACGAGACCTTAACTGTTGTATTTGAAAACATCATGTGACCATGTAGAAAATGTATGGCATGCATCATGATGCATTGGTATAGAAGCACTGATAATTGTGATCAAATCAAATCAAATTGTGAGACCAGTGAAGGTTCACACCGCTAGTAAATAATCTATATGTCTCATCTCAGATGTGCATACGGAAGCGGTGCAGGCAGCACTGGCACAGCATAAAGAGGAGAAGCTGGCTCTGCCCATGCCAACCAAACGCCGCTCCACCTACATCCAGTCCCCCACTGACACACACACTCCACCAGGTAAGAATGACTGACCGAGGAACATTCTCCCAAGTGCAAGCTCCGTTTTCAGATGATGGGCCTGATTCAGATGATGTTTCTGAAAAAATATATGTTCCTAATTATTTAAAAATGGTTGATCATAATAAATGTAAGTTGTACACATAATGAATGTTCTTCGCATTATATAAAATGGTGATTATTACAACCTCAGTTTTGTGCCTGCTTGGGTGACACCAAGTCATATTCCAAAATGTGGGAATGCAAAAACAATAAAGACAGGAAAATACAAGGTGGTGGCAGTAGCCTAGTGGGTAACACACTGTCACAGGTTCAAACCCCACTTACTACCATCGTGAGCAAGACACTTACACCTGAGTGTCTCCAAGGGGACTGTCTCTGTCACTACTGATTGTAAGGCGCTCTGGAAAAGGGCGTCTGGTAATGTGACATTTATAATGATGTTACCCTCACATCTTTGCCATTTAGTTCTGAGCTCACATTTGGATGGATGTGAGGAAGCCTGTTGATATCTGATTTAATTGGAACTTTTTTGCATCTTCCTCCATTTCTTTCTCTTCAGACTCCTCCTCTTCCTCTGATGATGATGAGAGCTCAGGGGCAGGACTTCAGTCTCCTGACTCCTGGTTGGATAGTGGTCCCCAGGGCTCCACCTCCTCATCCTCCTCTTCCTCCTCTTCCAGTGCTTCCCACAGTGATCATCGTTCACCACATGCTCCCCAGACACACATGCATACACACACTCACAGCCCCGCACCACACCCTCACACACCACTTCCTCCACATTCACACTCACAGCCTGTTGCTCTGGCTGAGGCTTTTGCACATGCGCAGATAGGTTAGTATATATACCATCCACACACAAACAAACACACAAAAAAGAACAATAGGTCATGTGTAGGTGTTGGCTCCTTCTGAGGGAACTGTTAAAAAATGCTCAGTCTTTTAGTCAACTGAAACTTGACAAGGCAAAAATGAGTTTATTTAAATAATGTGCCCTGATAATGTTCTCTTACCCTCTCAGAGGTTGGAGGAGCTTGTCCAGGACAACCCCTCCTGCAGCGGGGGTCCCGCGTTGACCGACCCACCAACACACACCGGGGCCTGAGCCGTGGCCAGAGCCGCGGGAGCATGATGGAGACTGCTGATGGTAGTGTGTTTTTGTGTTTGGAGTGTGTGTTTGCGGTGTGTGTGTGAGCGAGCGAGCGGAGCTTATGTGTACATGTTGGTTTTTGATCTAATGCGTCCAATGCTTCTCTTCACTTCCCCTTTGTTCTTCTTTGCCTCTTGCCACTGTCTGTCCTACACTCTCTCTTTTCTCACACACACTCAGTCAGAAGAAGTGGGAAAGGTAACAGCTGCTCCTACAGAACCACAGAGCCCTAGCAGAGATCACTAGCATGAGTGTGTTTGATAGTCTGTGTATATGAGGGTATGTGTGATTTAGCTTGTGTGTGTAGCTGGTGCTTATTCCTTTCGTGTAGCAGTTCTCCTCTCCTGGTATATTTGTTTGTGTCATTGTAGGTGGCCATGTCAAGGAGGTGTGTCAAATGATAGGGATTTGGTGAACTGTGTGTTTGGAGTTTTGAGAGGTGTGTAACATCTAAACATCTTTGGGAAGGAAATTTGTAAAATCATTTGAAGTATGCCATATTTGCTAGATGAATTGTTAAGTTGTCCTCATGGAGTCTGTTCCACTAGTTGTGGACTTCAATACGATATGATTTAGATATGCTGCCCACAATACCAATGATATCCACGTCCTGCCGTTCGCTATTATCGCTTGTGCATATGGCCATCAGGGGACCTCATAGATATCATCTTTGGTACATGCACCTCTTTGGGGAACTCGGCTGCCACCAAACATGCAGGTATCAGTGCTTTAATTTAGGCACTGAGTGGTAAAGTGCAGTAGCAAATATGGCACAAGCTCTATGTTACATGGTGAATCTGGTCCAGTTGGCATCACCAAATGGAGTTGCATTCTTGGTTTTCTTGATCTGTCAACAGTTCATTGGATAAACAGACTCCCATATATCCTTCCTTCTTGTATCTTGTTTTATTGATTTTAAGTTGCGGAATTTACAATCAGTATAATAGTACCAGAGTGTTGCATACCAGATATTTGCACAGCTGAAAAAAATACATACTGAAAATGCATCTGTCAAACGTCCAAACACACACCTTTCCAATCCCCAAGCTTCCCAGCTCATTAAAAAATAAACTATATTATTCTGTTCAGTCAGAATCAGGCCAGAGCAGGAGCCTCAAACAATTCTGTTGATGCAAGGTATATGTATGACGGCACTGAAGTTGACACTTTGTGTGTGTGTGTGTGTGTGTGTGTGTGTGTGTGTGTGTGTGTGTGTGTGTGTGTGTGTGAAGGGGTCCCGGTCTCCAGCAGGGTCTCCACTAAGATCCAACAGCTTTTGAACACACTGAAACGGCCCAAACGCCCCCCTCTCAGTGATTTCTTCACAGATGATCAGCAGGAGATAGTTGAAGGTACTGTACCAGACACACACACACACACACACACGGAGGTTATTTCAATATTTGTATATTTTGGTTTGGCCAACATGATTATTGTCCTACAATTCACACACTGCTCAGTATTAACAGTCCAGTGGTGGTCACCACACCCCTCCTACCACCCCTCCTACCACCTACCACATCATAGTCAAATCCCACAGCTGGAGCTTTTCTCTGCTTCCCCAGTGCCACGGCCAGATCCCAACACTCCACGACCCGAGGGCAGGCAGGTGATACCGGTCAAGGGCGAACCTTTGGGTGTGGTCAGCAACTGGCCTCCATCTCTGCAGGCGGCTCTGGCGCGTTGGGGGGCAACTCAGGGCAAGAGCCCTGCCCTCACAGCGCTTGACATCACCGGCAAGCCCCTCTATACCCTGACCTATGGTATGTTGTCTTTTGCATGAAATTGTGCTATTGTTGGAAGCCCCTTTTTTTTTTTTAGTGACAGGCTGAAATGTGCTTGGCATTTACAGGAAAGCTATGGAGTCGCAGTTTAAAGCTGGCTTACACACTCCTCAACAAGCTGGGTGCCAAGAATGAACAGGTGCTGAAAGCAGGAGACCGGGTAAGATGATGATGGTGACCATCATACACCTGTATTTCAAGATGTCGTAAATTAATGTTGAATCTGAGACTACATGTTCTATACTGATGGTACAACTAACTCCCCCGTGGAATTCTTTTGCATTTAAGAATATAATTATTGATATCAATCAAATCGGGGAGCATTGTGTGGCGACAGTGCTTTGCTCATTGGCATCTCAGTGACACCTTGGCAGATCTGGATTCAAACCAGCAACCTTCTGATTATGGGCCACTGATTATAGGCCACTTCCATCCAATGCCTCGGATAAATTATGTTTAAGCATTCATTCTTAGAGGTCCCCAATTATGAAAAGTCTCTTTCTGAAATTCAGCCTTGGTGCAGAATTATAGCAGTTTTACCCAGCTTTAAATGCTAATGAGGAGGAGAGCGGCCAATAGAAGTTGAGGGAAATGTTTGGAGCAACCAGGAAGACAAGTCGCATTTTTCCAGGGAAAATAAAATGAACCCACTGAACTCGCTTGACTGAACTAAAAAAATACATTTGTGCTAATTTTACATCCAATCACAGAGCAACTGCAAAATGCTTCGCATGTTTGGAAGCCACGACGGTGAGGGGAGGGAAAAAGCAATAGAATCCCAGGTCTGATCATCTGAACTGCCGCTCTCTGAACGGTGAAGCAGGATGACCAAAGCCCTCTTTATACATATCGCCATTTCTAGCCACTGCAGGCTAGGGGAACTTGTTTTAATGTTAAATAATCTTGCAAAAGTTACTTTCATAATAGGGGACCTTTAACATTAATTTATATATATAGTCCTGTGATATATTATGGCCAATACAACCCAAATGTAGGAAAAGGCTTTGCTCTATTTTGTATGTAGATGTCAGAGTGCTGAACCCAGTGAATGTCAAAATGAGAAAAGAGGACACATTTTGAATTTCATCCTTATTGCACAGAATCGTTTTGATGCAGCACCCTGAAGAAGGTACCACACCCCCAAAAAATTATTATGCAAAAGGATTACAATTCACTATACTAGGAGTGGCACTGTTTGTGAAATTCACTGTTACATGCCCCTCCCAAGAAGAAAATAATCATGGATCACACCCAGTCATGTCACACAGTTTTGCTTCCAGCATCACGTTATTACATTTACAGTATTTATCAGACGCCCTTATCCAGAGCGACTTACAATCAGTATTTACAGGGACAGTCTCCCTGGAGCAACATAGGGTTAAGTGTCTTGCTCAGGGACACAATGGTAGTAAGTGGGATTTGAACCTGGGTCTTCTGGTCCACAGGCGAGTGTCTTACCCACTAGGCTACTACCACCCACAGTATTAAAATACTGTGAGGTTTTAGACTTGTACTAGTGTTACAAAATCATTTGACTGTAAATGTTTTTTGGGGCAGGTGGCACTGGTGTACCCCAACAGTGACCCTGGGATGTTTTGGGTAGCGTTCTATGGCTGCTTGCTGGCAGAACTCATCCCTGTGCCAATAGAGGTGCCCCTTTCAAAGAAGGTATGACAGTACACCAATCCATATATGCATTTACACCAGGCCACAAACATTTATACAACAAATATATTCATTTATGTATCTATGTAGGATGTAGGCAGTGGTCAGGTTGGTTTTCAGCTCGGTAGCTGTGGGGTGTGTTTTGCTCTGACCAGTGAAACATGCCTAAAGGGGCTCCCCAAAACCCCAACAGGAGAGATTCTGCAATTCAAAGGTCAGACTCTCTCTATCTCTACGTCCCTTCCACCATTTCTCCTATCTTGGCTGCAGAGTTCAATGTATCACTGTTTCTCCTGAGGTGCAAACTTAATGGAAAAGTGTCTTTAAATAATTTCAAATAGTTAATTAAGGATTAATAGTTAAAATAGTAAAATAGTTAAATACTTAAAGCCTCTCTGCTGTCTGTGACAGGGTGGCCTCGACTGAAGTGGGTGGTGACAGACTCCAAATATCTCACCAAACCCTCAAAGGATTGGCAACCACATATTCCTACAGCCAACACAGACCCGGCCTACATAGAGGTGTGTATGTGCACATGTGTGTGTTTGTGTGTTCCATACACACGAGTGCATTCTCAGGCACATTTTCATACCCTCTGTTTACACCCTCTGTATCCTGCAGTACAAAGTGAGTAAAGAAGGGACCGTAATGGGTGTGGCTGTATCTAAGGTTGGCATGGTAACACACTGCCAAGCCCTAACTCAGGCGTGCAATTATACTGAGGGTGAGTCTCACAGAAAATGACAGCAGTGCAGTTGTGGTTTATCTATCAAAGACTTGAAATAAGAGACTTGAAGACTTGAAATAAGTCACTTTTTGTCTTTGTGTGTGTGTGTCTGTTTGAGACACAGGGGAGACAATGGTGAATGTTTTGGACTTTAAGAAGGACATGGGTCTGTGGCATGGCGTTCTTACGGTAAGTCCCCCGTCCAGTGCTTTTATTACAATATGTCTATATATCCAGTCCAAAAACAAGAGACGACACAAGATATCTGATTTGATGTCTGTGTGTCTGGTTCAGAGTGTGATGAACCGGATTCACACAGTCAGTGTTCCATATGCGGTGATGAAGGCCTGCCCCCTCTCATGGGTACAGAGGGTTCATATCCACAAAGGTAACACATAAACACACATAAAGAAGGCTCTCAGCTTCACTTGCAAACACACTGAAAATTACTTGCCACAGCATTTGTTTTGTGATTACAAAAAGTGATTATGACAAATGTAAATTTACCTTGACTTTCCCTACAGAATGAACACATTATACTTGTTTTTTTCTGGTCATCATTTAAATTGTAAATACACATCCATTCCTGCACAACTTTTAACTTTTTAAAGTCTTTTTCATTATGCAAGAAAATTCACCACATGTACATAGCAGCTGTGAAAAAATCAACAAAAATGAACCCCACTGCGCTGAAACCTGCCTATTCTCAATCCTTCATCAGCACGGTCCTGTGTCACAGAATGACCCAACCTGTTAACCAAAAAATTAACCATCAAACCATTTCATTCAATAGACAGATGTCCTATTAAATTTGTTTTGCCAATTTCAGTTGATTTGATCCTGAAGAAGAAACCCATGTGGCATGCTTTCACACTTTAAATGAGTTCTGTAGACACATATAGAAAGGAAACTATAGCAAAACAGAGCTGGGTTAAGTTGTTCCTGTGTTAACCTACTGACGAGTAGCTGCCAGAGAAGAGGACTAGCCTTGTCTGGTGCCTCTTGCTATAGCTTGCCGGTTTGTGGTATTAATTGGAATGTAGAAACATAGAGAAAACTTAATTTTTCTTATAGTTATTCTGTGTATGTCCACGCAGCACGTGTTGCTGTAGTGAAGTGTCGTGACCTGCACTGGGCGATGATGTCACACAGGGAGCAGCGCGATGTCAGTCTCGCATCGCTTCGCATGCTGATAGTAGCTGATGGAGCTAATCCCTGTGAGTTAAAAAAATATATACTTATAGCACATTGAACATTTGAATCACATATTTTTTAAATATTTGTCTGATATATTTTCATGTAGCTGACATTTTCTCTCTTTCTTCTCCTCCTCAGGGTCGGTGTCTTCTTGTGACGCCTTTTTAAATTTGTTTCAGGCGTATGGACTGAAACCAGAGGTCATCTGCCCATGTGCTTCTTCAGCTGAGGCCATGACTGTTGCAATTCGCAGGTGCTCAATCATTATACAATTATTTCACAATAATTATTCAACCATCAAACAATTGCAAGACAACTGTAATAGTTAATGCTATTTTCATTCAACCAGTCAAACATTTATGTGTTAGAAATGCTTTCCCCTTTAAGTAATCCACTAAGGAACATGGAAAAAAGGTTATTAGTTTTTGGACCATTTTAAAAGTCCCACCAGACAGTAGTTAGTTGATGATGTGGGAGTAATGGGAGTGATGTGGGGGTACATTTGGAATCTCTAGTACAGCCAAACGTGTGTGCTGTTGTCATAAATGTATCAATGCAGGCCAAACTCCCTTTGCATGTGGTGCTCTGAACTAAATCAGGTTATGGGTTTAATTTTGCACATGTATGAAAATCAGTCAGTCCAGTTTCTGTGTTATAAATGGCAGGAAATATTTTAAAGTATGAGAACTCTCTCTTGCTTCTACAGGCCTGGAGTCCCAGGTACCCCCCTCCCTGCTCGAGCTGTCCTGTCTCTGGGCGGTCTAAGCCATGGGGTCATTAGGGTCAACACTGAGGACAAGAACTCTGCCCTCACTGTACAGGATGTGGGACATGTCATGCCTGGTGGTATGTGTTTGTGCAATATGTGTATTTGTGTTTTTTAATAAATATATGTATATTTATGTGTGTGTGTGTGTGTGCTTGTGTGTTTGCAGCATTGATGTGTATTGTGAAACCAGATGGCCCCCCCATGCTGTGTAAGACAGATGAAATTGGTGAGCTGGTAGTAAACTCCCGTGCTGGAGGAACAATGTACTACGGCCTGCCTGGACTCACCAAAAATACCTTTGAGGTCTGTAATCACACATACAGTCACACATACACACAGACACACACCTGCTTGCTTTTGGTGAGATGCATTTGTAATCATTGTATTTGTAACATTATAAATGTGCAACTAATAATAAACATCTATAAACCTAAAACCCCATCAGACATAAATCATACAGAAAATAGTCATTTTGTGTGTCTCTGTGAAGTCCTCATTTACAAATATAAAGTACAAAGTCACAGAAAAAAACTTCCACAGCGAGAGGTTTAAGTGATCAGATGACAGTTTGTCTCTGTGGTCTTTTGTGCTGTACATTAATTTGAAAAGAGATTCATAGTCTATTCATCTTCCCGTGGCTAAATGTAGTAATATAATATTTAAATAGGGAATCAAGTCTGTAATACATTGTGTAAATGTGAAGTAAAGTATAGTAAAAACCACAGCATCAGTTAGCAGATTTCAGTTTACTTTAAATGTGTACACAACAACTACTTTATTCATATTATGCTGATAGTGAAATGTATGTGGAAGCTCTAACTGTGTGCTTGGGACTCTGTGTGTGTTTATAGGTGATTCCAGTGAATGCTAGTGGAGCTCCAATAGGAGAGATCCCATTTGTTCGTTCTGGACTCCTTGGCTTTGTTGGACCGGTGAGGGCCAGTTACTAGTCTGTATAGTATATATTTACTGGTTTTCATGGCCACTGTCTGACAGTGTTTCTAGTTTCTTGGGTTTCCTAAATTAGTGAAATATTTTTTAGATGTTTTATTCAAAATGCAAGTAGTTTTTTGTAAAAAGTATGCTTCAACATCAGATCAGATAATGTAAAAAGCTGTATTTTCTTTAAATAGACTATTAAATAGACTATTTGTTGAAAATTATTTGAATTTTATGGCACCCAAAGGCTGGAAAAGTGAGTTGATTTGAAATTAAACAGCTGCAGGAACATTTGATATTAAATAGGCTAGTTGACAACAAGTCAGTAACATGACTGGGTATAAAAATAGCATCATGGAAGTAAAGAAACCAAGATGGCCAGAGGCTCAACAATACAATTGCAGAATAATATTTTGCAGTGTAAAACTGCTAAGACACATCAGCATTTAGAAAGAAACCTCTATCTGTGATGGTATGCACATCTGGAAAGTCAACATCAATTTTCAAATACTGAAACTCTCATTCAGGTCAGGTCTTTTTCAGACCTTGCCTATTTCACCAAGTCAATGCAAAATCATTTCCCGCATCTATTGCAACAACCTGGCTTCCTTTTAGTCTAGGCATTGAACTGGCCTACCTGAAGTCCAGACCTTTTAAAGAATTTTAAAAAATCAAACAAATGAACCCCCAGGACAAAAAATTGGATGTCTGTTCCTAGACGCAAGATGCAAGAAGAAGGAATGCTGCACAGTGGTGAACATGGCCTGCTGCCATAAACCATATTCTTGTACAATGTACATTGCCACATCAATTCGATATGTTCTCCTGTGTGAATGGATTTGTGAGATTGCTTCAATCAACAATCAGAGCAGGTTCTCTGTTTCTACATGTACTAAAATGTTATTCCCGGTTTCACCTTTAGGGGAGTCTGATATTTGTGGTTGGAAAGGCAGAGGGTTTGCTGATTGTAAGTGGGCGTCGGCATAATGCTGACGACCTCATAGCAACAGCACTGGCTGTGGAGCCCATTAAAACAGTGTACCGTGGACGGTAAGAAGTCAAACAAATATGATCTTTAATAGTTTTGGTGTCTATGCAGGATTATAATATTTGTGCATGTAGGGTTGTAGGATTGTGCTGTTCTCAGCAACTGTTTTATTGTTTTGGTGTATATGTGTAGAATTACATTATTTGTGGCAAAAATATCTGATTTTCTGCCTGTGTGTGTGTGTGTGTGTGTGTGTGTGTGTGTGTGTGTGTGTGTGTAGGATTGCAGTGTTCTCTGTTACAGTGTTTTACGATGAGCGGATTGTGATTGTAGCAGAGCAGAGACCAGATGCCTCTGAAGAGGACAGTTTTCAGTGGATGAGTCGAGTTTTGCAGGTTACATACACACGCACACACACATACAAACACACATACATTTAAAATTTCTTGTTACAGTTGTAACAGAATTAGCATTTTGCTTAATAACTAAGTTGTTTCAGGTTTGGGTATGCAACATATATAAAATATCCAGTATTTTTAAAATTAAAACAAATAGTAGCTAGATCAAAACCTGAAAGTAGCTGTAGGTCAAGGAGGAATATCATTTTTTTTATTCAAGTAAAATAATTCATTTGACCCCAGCCATAGATAACAACAAAACAAAGTTTATCTTATAACACCTAATGTTCAGGAATTGCTAGTATCTGAATATCTAGCATTCAGTGTAATATGTGTGTGTGTGTGTGTGTGTTTGTGTGAAGGCTATAGACAGTATACATTTGGTGGGACTGTACTGTCTGGCCTTGGTCCCAGCAAACACACTTCCCAAGACTCCACTTGGTGGAATCCACTTATCTGAATCCAAGCAGCTGTTCCTGGATGGGGCACTACATCCATGTAATATCCTCATGTGCCCACACAGCTCCGTCACCAACCTGCCCAAACCCCGGCAAAAACAGCCAGGTGTGTGAATGAAGTTCTTTCAGAATCTAAAATATATTCGGTGTGATTGGTTCCTGTGGGAATCACCAGATTTGTCTTTTTTAGTCACATTTTGTGCACAGTGAACCCCAATGTACTGTTAAGAATAAAAAAGAACCACAACCGCTGTCACAACCGCTACTTTCTCACTAAATTGTTTGATTGTTGCATGCCAGGATCCAACATAATACTTGAAATCATGTATTGTAATTACCAATATTATTATGTTATTCCTTTGCTTATAAATTACTAAGCTAATGACTTCTAGTGAAATTTCAAGTGCAGAGCTGAATCCATTTTTTTTTTCTGCGTGGCCTTATGTGTATGTTGTCCTTAGTTGGAGTTGGTCCTGCCTCCATCATGCTGGGGAATCTGGTTGCTGGAAAACGTATTGCTCATGCAGCAGGACGAGATCTTGGGATAATCGAGGATCAGGATCTTGTGAGGAAGGTAACTGACCCCAACACCTACCATAGGAAACAGTGTCACAAGAAATGTGTCCTCTGCTTTTAACCCATCACCTTGGTCAGCAGTAGGCAGCCATGACAGGCTTTTTTTGTAAAAAAAAATAAAAGAGAAATCACATGTACAGAAATGTACAGAGAGTGTGTACAGAGCGTGTGTGGGAAGAAATGAGGAGGAGGTAAGTTTCTTCCGGTTGAATCTGTGAATCAAATGTGCGTCAGCGTGAGCTGCAAGACCCCACAGATGTTGACGTTTGCGTTAGGACAAGATTGGGGAAAGGATAGGTCTTTCTTTGACTGTGGTGACGGGGAGCCAGGTCGATTTGACAAAAAGCCAATCAATGTCTGAGCAGCTGGCAGTGGCCATCTTGCCAATTTAGTCACGTTACCTCATCTCTGTGTTGCTTTCCGTGCCCATAGCCGGCCCATTGCAGATACCAGACCCCCCTGACCCCTGCGACGAGAGTTGATCATTCGCTCTACCGTGTAGGCAGGTCCCCCATCGACGATCCGTGGTGGCGGAGCCGATCGGTGGAAGGATGAAGTGATGAATGGTTTCATTCTTTTGACATGGAAAACTGGGTGTGCATGGATATTGGGTGACAGTTGGAGATGGTAGAGAGGGTTCAGCCGGCTGAGGATCCAAAACTGCCCGATGTACTGATGGGACAGTTTGTGTCAATGGGACCCCACCTACATTCACCACCAGACGAGACCAACCAAAGGAGGTAACCAGACCAGGTGTGCTGATGTTCTCACAACCTGCCCATTAGTCTGAGGTTGATAGCCAGAGGATAGACTGCAGGTGGATCCGATGTGGTGACAGAACGCCTTCCACTCAGCTGAGACAATTTGGTGTCCCCGATCGGAGACGTGGTCCTGGGGGAACCCGTGAAGGCGGACAATGTGCTGGAGCACAAGGTCAGCAGTTGTGGCAAATAAAGGGAGCCTGGGCAGTGTGACCAAGTGGACCGCCTTGGAGAAGTGATCCACTATGGTCAGGATGGTGGTCGTTCCGTGGGCTTTGGGGAGAATGGTGATGAAGTCCAAGGCGAGGTGGGTCCAGGGATGATGAGGGATTGGAAGAGGGTGCAGGGGACCGACAGCTGGAGTGTTAGGAGTCTTGACCTGGGCACAGACATCACAGGAGTCTGTTCCGCTTCCATGACAAAAGGAAGAGGCATGTGGAAGAGGCGTGTGAGGGTTTGGTGAGAGCATTGAGCAGGGCTGCGACTGTACTGTAGCCATGGATGAAGCGAGGATAGAAATTCCAAGCAAACCCAAGAAACCGTTGCAGTTGTTTCAGCGTCGTGGGTAGGTGCCATGATTATACCGTATTCAGTTTTTAACCGTGATAGTTGATCCTCAACCCACCATCTGTCTTAGAGACAAAGAAGAACCCTGCCGCGGCCGGTGACATGGATGGGCGGATTGTGACGTTCTGGAGCGCCTCTGCCACAAACTGCTCCATGGCCAATTGGTCTTGGAGAGGGAGTAGAGATATTCTCTAGGTGGCGTGGTTTGTGGCAGCAGGTCAATGGAAATTTTGCCTGGCTGATGAGGTGGCAGCTGGGTAGCTTGAACGGGCTAAAGATGGTGGCTAGGTTGTGGTAACAGCCAGGGACGGTGTCTAGATCGAATCGTGACGCTGCTGAGGTCGATATGGAGGTCTATACTAGACTCAGTTGGAGTTAAACAAAATATAATAGGACCTACTCACACACTCGATCTTGTACTGACCTTTAGTTTAAATATAGAAGACATAGTCACTCTACCACAATCTGAATTTATCTCAGATAATTTTCTTATCGCTTTTAAAATATGTCACACAATTTGCTACACACACTAAACTCAACTCAAAACAAGAGATAAGGATAAGGGCGTCTGATAAATGCTGTAAATGTTAATGTAAACTACCCTTGTTATAGAGACAAGCGGTCAATTACGTCAAGTACAACGCAGAGGTTTATTAATATCCTACCGATTTATCAACACTGATCAACTCACTGTCAGACGCCGCTTAACTCATCCAAATATCTAGAATTAACACTGCATAGTACGTTAGATAATGTCTCTCCCATCAAAAGGAAGATAGTAAGAGATAAAAATGTAATACCTTGGTATAATGATCACACATGCTCGCTTAAGAAGACTGCCCGGAAATCGGAACGTATCAGATGTAAATGGCGTCAAAGTAAATGGAATGTATTCCGAATAGCATGGAAGGAGAGCCTCCTTAACTATAGGAAGGCTCTTAGCGCGTTAATAGACAAGATGTCACGGTCCACAGAACCAGAACGTGAGCGAGTGGAATCCCGGTGCGGTGTGACGCAAGGAGTTCAGAAGAGAGGATAATAGGTCATGAACGGTCTTACTTTGAGACGAAGGAGTGGAGCCTAGTGTGTCAATCAATGACTGAGCGGCTGGCAGTGGCCATCTTGCCAATTTATAGGAGTTACGTTACCTTGTTTCCGTGTTGTTCCCAGTCACATGGATGGAATCATGTGACACAAGAACAAAAATAATCCCAGATTCCTGTTTAACACTATAGCCAAGATAACCAGAAATAAGACAGAAACGGATCCATCCCATTTAGGTTTGACTACCAAATCCTACTTTTGACCTATAAAGCTCTAAATGGTCTCGCTCCACCATACCACCTTACCGCCATGCCCCCTGCAATCAACGGGTGCAGGGTCACTACTGGTCCCCAAAGTACAGAAGGTCACAGCAGGTTGTGGAACGGCTTGCCGGTCAGTGTTCGGGACTCAGACACAGTATCAGTGTTTGCATCTAAACTGTTTTCTCTGGCCTTCTGTTAAAGTCCCAGATACAGTGTCAATTATTAAGTCCACCTTATTACACAGACACCTTAGTTGGGCTGTCCTAGTTAGGTTACCAGGCCACTATTGCACAAATATTTCTGTACCAGTCGTACAATGCAACCGTTTGCCGCTGCTTCCATTTGTTCTCTCCAAGGCACTGAATCAAGCGCTCAGACCACCTGCTCCAGTAATGAGATCACCAGATGAATCCTAGTCCCTATCAATCAACTGCTAACAAAACAAACCATCATCACAGCCACCACCATTGTAACAGCTAGAGCTTCAGGGATATTCAAATGGACCAGTAGCATTATAATGGACACTCTGACAGATGCTGTATACTGCAATTTGGACTGTTCCACCTCTACAACTCTAGGACCTTTTCTCTTCTTGGACAAATCATCACAAACCCAGCACTGACACCATTTGCAGGCTCACTCTACCTTGGAAGGGGGTCCATCTCTGTATCACTCCTTCCCAAGGTTTCTTCCTTCCTTTTTTCTCTCTTCTTGAGTTTTTGTGTTTAGTTTTTCCTTGTGAGCAGAAGGGTCAAGTGTGGGGGGTATCAACTGTAGGGTCTGTCAAAGCCCATTGAGACATACTGTATGTGATTATGGGCTATATAAGAAATAAATGTTGTTGTTGTCTTACTTTGACTGTGGTGAAGTCAAAGTGTTGCTCCCGATAAAGTGGATGGGGGATGAGAGATGTTCTTTTCTTATCCTCCACAGGAAGTAAAGACGCTGCTGGGTTTTCTTGGCTGTGTTGGGAACCCAGGAGAGGTTCTCCTCTAGATGAACATCGATGATGTGGTTGGAGCTGTCTTGGGTCAGCATTAGACTGATGCAGACTGGTGGTGGCAGACTAATTTGTAGTGGGTCCAGGGTGGAGGGCAGCAGGGTCTTCATATGTTTAATGACCAATCTCTCGAAGCCTCTTGTCAGCAGTCTCTAAGCATTTTTGAGTTGCCAGTTCAAGGTGCCACTGAGCACAGCACCATCTTCACACACTGCCCACTGCTCACCAAGAGTGATGGGTTAAAAGCAGAGGACACATTTCATTGTGTGCCCTGTGTGCTATGCTGTCTGTCACAATGACAATCACTTCTTTTCTCTTTTCACTTTGGATATTTGCTCAACTGTGATCTCTAATTCAAGGCTGTGGCAGTGCCTCATAGTATATCACTGCCTCAATTATAGAATTGCAAAGAGTTTAATATTTTTTAAGAGAAATTGTGAGACATTACTGCTCACAGTCTGTTGAGAACTGGCTTTGCTATCATGTATTATTAATGGCGCTGCTATGATTATGATAATGTGTGCTGTATTAATGCTCTCCCTGGACTCAGCTATGTATGTGGCCCACTGTCATGGTAAGATTTCCTCTGCTGTTTTGTGTTTTTGTTTGTGTGTGTATGTCTGCTTCTGTGTCAGTTTTATTGTTCAAAACTCCTGGTAAAAGACAAAGACAAGATCATTATGTAGTCATACCAGGACTTATATCATGACTTAAGGCAAAATTTTTGGTGGCACTATATCACTGTTTGGACTACTTTTCTATTGTTAGATAAGGTGTCCTCAGAAGAATAATCAATAAATAGATAAAATATGAATTAATGGCATGGATTTATATAATCCAAATTGTAAATCGTGTGACAGAAATCATTTCACACCAACAAAAAGGTTAGTTTCTCTTCTTCATGATATAGATACATAGGATGCGGTTCTTTTATCTATTTATGTACATCCTGAGGACACATTATCTCAATCAAGAGCAAGAACAAGAGCTACAAAGGCGGTAGATGTAAAAGATACAATAGCGGATGTATTCAAGGTGCTATAGTCCATGGCGGGTGTTTGCTGGTGTCACATTTACTAGTTTGCCAATCTGAAGATCTGGTTTGGTAGCAGTCATGGTTTAAGATTTGTGATTCCCCCTATACACAGAGTATCAGGACCGTAAAGAATCGAGAAGAAAATGAGAAGCTGAGATCTTGAACCAGACCTGGAAACTCTCTAGAACAGATCTCGGATAATTAATTGCCTTTTTGGATGGCATGGCAGCTCTAAGCTCTATATGCTCTTTCAAAGATTTATGATGTAGAAATAAAATCCCAATTTAGGTCAGATTGAGCTCAGCTGTGATTGACCAGGGCTGGTCAGGTGCTTCAGCACAAGCTGTGTGCGCCCAATCCCTGGGGGTCACAGACCACAAAAGAAATGTTTCTAGACGTGCATTTCAATTTGTGCATTTCTAATGAGTGCCTTTCTTCCCAGCATCAGTTTCTCACTGAGGCTCTGCAGCAGAGAGCTCAAACAGACCCAGATCATGTCCTCTATGTTCTGTTAAATTCTAAGGTAATGCAAAGACACACCGAAATGACATACAAATGAATGATCAAATGGGATATTTACATCTAATTCCCAGCATTCCAATGCATATATATTTGCTTTTCTCCGTACTTTACATCAGGGCACAGCAGTGTGTACAGCCACCTGTATGCAGCTGCATAAAAGAGCAGAGAAGATTGCTGCAGCGCTGATGGAGCGGAGTGGCATCAACACGGGAGAAAATGTTATTCTGCTGTACCCTCCAGGTAGTCATACACACACACAAAAAAATTAGAAAGGTACATACATGGTAACACAAACAGTGGTGCTTGAGAGTTTGTGAATCCTATACAACTTATTTCTGCATAAATGTGACTTGATCATTCATTTATTGAGAAAAGTGATGCAATATTTCTTGTGTGTGACACATTTTGTCATGGAGGATGCTGAAGATTATATATGACAGAAGTTAATTGCAATACAACAGCCAGCCAGTCCATGGAACCGCTGCTTTGGTCTTATGTCATCAGCATTAAAATCTGGTCATGAAGCAGAATTCATTGTTCAGTCAGTGAAAGCATGCCATTCTGGTCCAGATGCATTAAAACAACACTAAAATCATGATAGTCCCACCATCATGCCCAAACCAGTCTTTAGCAAGCCAACGACAGCAGCAGTGTTCTTTTTGGAGAGCTGCGGCAAAAGCCCTGTTGTTCAGCCATCTTCTGATGGTGGACTCATGAACATTAACATTATCCACATAGTGGCCTTTTTGACCTTGCTAACTATTATACATGTTGCTCTTGGAGTGGTCGTCTTTGTTGGTTGTCCTGGAGACGATGATAGTGGTCTTGAAGAGTCCAGACACTTTTTCCAGGCTGATTAGCTGTAATAACTTTTTTTTTCTGCTGCAATACACCCTCAATCAGACATTTCCCTGTTCTTGAGTGCCATTCGTCGCACTTGTTTAATGTTCAATTTATAACACGAAAAGAGTACTGTTGAACTACCTGGTAGACACACACACATGCACTTTTTTATACAGATATTGCACTGGTATTTTTAAAGTAACTTAAATCAATCCTGTGGACTCAACATATTTTAATATGTTTCCAATAAAATGCATTAGAGTTAAAAGAAAATAATAAAAAAAAAAAAACATAATTTAATAATGTTTAATTTGGATCAATTTGTTTTATTTTGGATTTGTTTATTTTTCAATTTGTTTGGATCAATTAACTTTAAATAATGCAAAGGAAAAAGGACAGCCTAAATCAAATGAATCATGTGGAACAACGTCCATTACTGTGTTGTGTCTCTGTAGGTATCGATCTGATAGCTGCCTTTTATGGCTGCCTGTACTCTGGCTGTATTCCCGTCACTGTCAGACCCCCCCACCCACAAAACCTGACTGCAACTCTGCCCACCGTACGCATGATCATTGACGTGAGTATCTGTTTTGTGTGTGTGTAGTACTGATGTGATCTCTGATGTTGAGTAAGATGGCCTGTGTGTGTGTGTGTGTGTGTGTGTGTGTGTGTGTGTGTGTGTATGTGTGAGTGTATCACTGACATGTTCTCGGTCTGTAGGTCAGTAAGGCTGCCTGCATTCTCACAACTCAGTTTTATGTGAAAATCCTGAGATCTAAAGATGCTTCAGCATCTGTCAACATAAAAACCTGGCCAATCATTATAGACACAGGTACACATACACATAAAGTCACATGCACAAATAAACTTTGGACACTTTGTACACATTCACAGAGATATACACGTCTAACTGATTTCTTATTCATAGATGACCTCCCTCGCAAGCGGCCGGCCTACGTCTACAAACCACCTTCAGCAGACATGGTTGCTTACCTTGACTTTAGTGTGTCCACTACTGGCATGCTAACTGGTGTTAAGGTAAGACACAGAGACCCACTGCTCAACTATGTTGGTCAGTGTTCAGATACTTGCAATGCACGATTATGGTTGCGGTTTGCTCCATTTGTGTCTAATCAGTGCATGTTTCTGTGTGTGATGTGGGACTGTGATTGGATGAGCTCAGATGTCCCATGCAGCAGTGAGTGCTCTTTGTCGCTCCATAAAGCTGCAGTGTGAGCTGTACTCCTCTCGCCAAATCGCCATCTGCCTTGACCCGTACTGCGGCCTTGGGTTTGTGCTGTGGTGCCTTGCAAGGTAACACATAAACACACAAAAAGTTTCAAAAAGGTTCAAAATACATGCATAGACAGATAGTACCTCCACAGATATACACATGCATGCATTTGCATGGTTAACACGAGAACAAATGACAAAGACACACATGCAGAAATTGAGGGTCCACTGCAGGTCCAGCACCACACACATTCAATGCCATTTCTGCATTGATGGTTGTGTAGATGTTTGTTGTCTGTTAGTGTTTACTCAGGACACCAGTCTATCCTGATCCCACCAGCAGAGCTGGAGCTCTCACTAGGAGTTTGGCTAAGTGTCCTCACTCAGTACCGCATAAGAGACACCTTCTGCTCTTACTCAGTCATGGAGCTGTGCACTAAAGGTCTGGGGGGACAGACAGATGCACTGAAGGTACAAACACACACAACACTTATTAACACTGATTCAATGAGGAACAACTTTTATTTTAACAACAATAAAATCTGATGTGTGTTAATTTCTTGAACAATGCACTTGCTAGTTCAGTTACAGTATATGAGACTGAAAGTTTAGTGATTGTTACATCACAACAAAATGCATTTAACCCATCACCTTTAGCTCAGCTAGCAGTGTGTGGGGATGGTACCTTGCTCAAGGGGACCTCAGTGGCACCTTGGTTCAGGATTTGAACCCACGACCTTCCAATTACGAATCCACTTCTTTACCTGCTAGGCCAGTATGTGAAGTGAAGGTCTAGATGTGCCAGAAGAAGGAATGAGGGATTACAAGGAATTACAAATTACAGCTGTGTTAATTGCATGAATTTATTTTTAACGCATTATGTATTAAAAATTTTGTACATACCATTGTGAACACATAAAAATGGATAAATAAAAATAAAGAATTTTATAAATTACACTTGCATATTTAAACTGCCGCTCTCGTGAATGGTGAAGCAGATTGACCTGTCATGGCTGATCCCGTGAGGGCTTGGAATGGCTGACAAGGAGACCTGGAACACTGGGTGCAAGCCATGCCCCCATGATTCTCTGCACCTGTAGCCCTCTGCTATAAAATAGTTCCTACATCAGTGTTCCAGGTTACGGCATTGTACTGAACCAAGAGAGCGAAGGGAGATGTCGTTGGTGCTCAGCCAGTTGTGTGTATGTTTGTGGTCCGAGTTGAGGGTTTGGGTCCTGAGGGTTTGGGTCCTGGAGTCTGTGGAAATTCTCAGTGTTTTTTTAAATAAAGTGTTTTTGTGAAACTTACCTTGGTCCTGGATCCTCTTCCCTTTCAGTGTCATGACATAACTAAGCACTCTTTACACCTATCTCCATTTTAACCACTGCAGGACTATGGAGAGGCTAGGGTAACTCGTATTAATGTTAAATAATCTCACAATGTGAAATTTTCATAATAGGGGACCTTTAATAAAAACTGCATTATCAGTGTCTGCATTTCAGCACAACAAGCAGATTGTCATAGGGCAGAATATATATTTTAAACATACTCTTATAGTCGAAACATCTCTTTGTATTATTCTAAATGTTGCATTTTAAACTGTAACATAGATTCTGAATATGTATTGCTGTTTTTGTTACAAGTTACCTTTTGAAATAATCTCTGTTTGTTCCGGTTTTTGTAGGCACGAGGTGTGAATCTGTCATGTGTTCGCTCCTGTGTGGTGGTGGCCGAGGAGAGGCCACGGTTGTCCCTCACCCATTCCTTCTCTAAGCTGTTTAAAGATCTGGGCCTGTCACCACGAGCTGTCAGCACAACCTTTGGGTCACGTGTCAACATTGCCATTTGTCTACAGGTGAGACATGTTCGAGCATACACAAAAATATACTTGTTAACCCATATATGGAAATAGGGAGGTCATACGGAAAATTGTTCATATACATAGGAGGAGGAGGACCCAGGCAATTCCAGGATTATTAAACAACATATGAGCCACTGAGCTCAAAGTCAATATTGCCTACATGGAGAGTGATTTAAAAAGGAACAATATTTGCACCTAAGAAAAAAAAAGTCAGGCGCACCAGTGCAACCAGCTCAAAAATTGGTCTAGAGCCCTGCAAAATGGAGTTAAAACAGGACAATCCCAGAAGATATGGAAGTGACCAGCATTATTACATTTGTCAGATATGTAACTTTAGTCTGATCATCTGAACAAGGCACCTCAAACCATTAAACAGTCACATGATTGTTGCATCCCCACTTGCTACCATTGTGTCCCTGAGCAAGACACTTAACCCTGAGTGTCTCCAGGGGGACTGTCCCTGTAACTACTGATTGTAAGGTGCTCTGGATAAGGGCGTCTGATAAATGCCATGAATGTTTTTGTTTTGCAGTGAAGTTTTGGGAGGACATTTTGTATATTTTGGGCTTAATTCATTCAGCATCAAAGGCAACTTGTTCCAGAAGTGAATGTGTGTGTGTGTGTGTGTGTATGTCATTTAGGGGACCACTGGTCCGGATCCATCTACAGCCTATGTGGACATGAAATCCCTCAGACATGACAGGTGAACAGACTCTCAAAACTTAAAAGCTGACCAAGAATATGCACACATGGGCAACATTGCATGCAGGTAACATTGTGTGTGTGTGTGTGTGTGTGTGTGTGTGGCAGGGTGAGGTTGGTAGAGAGAGGAGCACCCCAGTCTCTTCCTCTGGTGGAATCTGGAACAGTAAGTGTGTATGTTTGTGTGTGTTGTGTGTGTTGTGTGAAATCCATCTGAAATATATCTGAATCATCTGCAGATTCTGCCTGGAGTTCGAGTTGTCATTGTTAACCCAGAAACACGAGGACCAGTTGGTGATTCACATCTAGGAGAGGTGTGTGTCTGTGTGCGTGAGCATGTTGATTCTCCATAAAGAGATCATAACCAATCACACACTATCTCTCTCTCTCTTTGTGTCAGATCTGGGTGAACAGTCCCCACACAGCAACAGGCTACTACACTATCTACGATGAAGAGAACCTGCAGGCAGATCACTTCAATGTGCACCTGAGTTTTGGGGACCCCCACACACTCTGGTCTCGTACTGGGTACCTCGGATTTGTCAAGAGAACAGAGCTCACTGACTCTAGTGGGGGTATGGGCTCTGAGTGTTGGCTGTGTATGTGTAGATAAGTCAAAATGACTTCCATCCTTAATGAAAAGACTGTTGGTAACACTACTTGTGTCCATAGACCACTGAACTACATCATTGTATATCAGTAAATGAATGAATTCCATAGCTGATCTCTGTACGCTTGTAGGCCGCCATGATGCTCTGTTTGTCGTGGGCTCTTTGGATGAGACGCTGGAGTTGAGAGGTCTTAGATATCATCCCATTGACATTGAAACCAGCGTGTCACGAGCCCATCGCAGTATTGCTGAGAGGTATGCAAGCATGCATGAGTTTTGGATGTGTGTTTTGTATGTTTATGTGTGTGTGTGTGTGTGTGTGAGAGAGAAATAGACAGTTCATATTGTATTCCCTTCTTTTTGTTTTGTGTGTGTTTGTGTGTATGCACAGTGCTGTTTTCACCTGGACCAATCTACTGGTTGTGGTTTCGGAGCTGTGTGGGTCAGAGCAGGATGCCCTCGACCTGGTTCCCTTGGTAACCAGTGTAGTCCTGGAGGAGCATCATCTGATAGTGGGAGTGGTCGTGGTGGTGGACCCCGGGGTCATTCCTATAAACTCCCGTGGGGAGAAGCAGCGCATGCATCTCCGTGACTCCTTCCTGGCCGACCAGCTGGACCCTATCTATGTTGCCTACAACATGTGAGAGAGGCAGTATGAGATTGTGTGTGTGTGGGTTGGGGGGTATATCTGGTTCTGTATATATTCCACATCTTAATATATGTCTCTGCACCTCTAATATGCTGTCTATAAGTTGGACAGTTCTTTTTGTTTATGCATTGGAAATAATGAGAACTCAGCACAGTGGTTTGAGTTGTGCATGTGTTTCCTTGTTTTACATTGTTACATTTACAGTTGCTGCTCCCCAGTTGCACTTTTTACTTGCACTTATATTCAGTTATAAGCAATGTCGAGAATTTTAACATTTCAAATTTATTTTAAATTAATTTAAAGTATCTAATAACTATTTTGCCCTTGTTGTATAGTGTTAAATATTCATAAAACAATACAAGCCTAACACACAATAGTTGTTTTAAAAATGAACTCAGGTGTATAGTTAGATTTGAATTTAAAATGAAAGAATGCTTCAAAATGAAAGCAGATATTTAGTTGAAATATCCTATTAAAGCATTCCAATAATGTATGATTGGTCCTGGTGTCATCCACGTGGACACCCATGTGGATATGCACCCACTCTCCCTTTTCACAAACACACTTTTGAATTGTGTTCATCAGTTGATGTTTGTGTGTGTGTGTTGTGTGTGTGAGGGAGTTTTACTACCATTTCATTTCTTCTGTGCAGCCTGTAGGTTTCAGTAGAAGTGAAGTGATAGTCATTGTGAAACACAGCACAGCACACGGTGCACACAACGAAATATGGACTGGCAATCCGAAATATGGACTGGCATTGGTCTGCTTTTACATTACAAACTCTATCTCTGTTGTTGTGGGCGGTTAATTTGTCATGGATACATTTGGTAATGAATGATTAATTCTGTCAAAAACGATGCATCAAATGTTAAAAGCTACTGGCAGCAGCACTAGCAATAATGTAGTCTTAGACATTGATCAAAACACCAAATCGCCCAGCAAAAGAATAGAGTGGTTGTGTATACACGTCCAGTTCTGGGCTGTTCTTTAGTCCCAGGCCATTCTGGGGCAAGGCATTTCTAAGAAGAAGTGAAGGTCTTGTTCTGCTGACATAGGCAGTGGTGGCCTAGCAGTTAAGGAAACGGCCCCGTAATCGGAAGGTTGCCGGTTCGAATCCCGATCCGCCAAGGTGCCACTGAACAAAGCATCGTGCTGTGCATCACAAGTGACAATCACTTCACTAAAAAAAATTATGACAGACCTTTCCATGAATCCTAAAAAGTTCTTAAACTGTATTTCTCCAAATTAAGGCCTTAAATATCATTGAAAATGACTAGTAATCATTAAATCCTTAAATGAAAGTCTGCAAATACTACCTGCAAATAATAAAATCTGTCAGTAATCTGCCAATCACTGCGCGCTACGCACTTAGGGTTTACTAAGCACAGTGCACTCATGGGAATAATCTATAATATCTTTTATAACCGCCCAGCGCCCAAGAATCTCCATCTAACCAACATGGCTGTGAATAAATATAAATAGATAGACAGATAAGACACTAGTCATAAAGTAGCAGTCTGAGAAAAACACACCTCAGGATAGAGCTTTAAATATTGGCAGGTTCAGGCTAAATTTCTTGGTCAGCAGTTTTGCCAGAGCCTAAATTTTCAAGTATGGTACCACATGCTTAAATTATTGTATTTTGATCATTTCCATTCTGATGTTGCTCAGAAAATCTTCTGATAACACTTATTATCATAGACTGTGTATATTATAGTTTGTAATGCAACTTTTACCTACACTGAACAGCCCAGAATATCATTTACACATTGCAACAGCAATAGGAAGCTTTACTGTTAGGGCTAACTACAGGCTTTAACCACCCAGTAAACCTGGGATCTTTCTCCCATTCATTTCTGTACGTCTGGTGGCGAAGTTGTGCATGCTTACTCGTCATTGTTTACTTTGTGTGTCACCACATGCTACATTGTGCATTGATTGACTGTAAAGGCAAGTGAAACAACTGCTCATAAACTGCCAGATGATCTGTACTTTGTTGTGCTAATCAAATAACATAAAATGAAGGGGTAAAATTATTATACATTTTTGGAATTACTGATCATACAGAGGGTAAAATTATGGTACAAAAATATATTTATCATATAGCTGGCAACACTGCTGGTCAGCAAACACAAACTTCTGGTCTATAGTACCTATCTTTTCTGTGTGATTTGAATTTAAATTGTTTCAGTGATTGGTAAAATTTCGCATGTTGTAAATAATTTTTATTAAATGTTAGTTTTTCAATTAAATGTTGATTTGATTTGCAAATCTCGGCCACCGTTGTCAGGTGATGCATTTTTAGTTATCACAAGAGAGATATGAAGTTGAAGTGAAACGGAGGCTAGCCTCAGGCGAATTATATTTTAAACCTGCACTTTTCATTCCCTTCTTAGTTTCACGTGCGCAAAGAAAGCCAGGCTTTTAAAAGTTGGACTTGTCGAGTCGGTCTCAGGCCAGGTCAGGCCAAAAAAGTTCTACCTCACGTTTGCCAGGGACAAAAGCCACAGCAATTATTCCACCCTCAATGACCGATTGCGTGACTAATTTAAACCTGCCCTCGCACATCTGTCCTTTCTCTGGGCAGCATGTGAGCTATCTTGTTATACACAGATCTTGCCAGAAAAAACATCTGTCTGAGAAGCTAAAGTAAGCTATTTACTTTTTAAAAAAAAGTTGTACATTCTATAATTTATTTAATAGCAAATTGTTTTGCATAAGATTTAGTGTTTTGGTGTCCTTTAGTCATTGGCTACTAAACAATTCCTGGTTTACTTTGGAGTGCTATAATTGCCACATACTGACCTTTCTTGTTATGGCTCTATTATCTTAGTCTCAGTATGCTATACAAGCAATAGGTGGACAGACTAGTGACTAGTTAAAAGCAGGTGTAGATTTCTGATCAGGCCTACCAGGCCCAGGGTCTCAAGAGCAATGGTGCTCTGCACAAAAATGAAAATAAAGGCTTATACTGGGTTTGTTCATCTCATGTCTGAATGTTGCCCTTTTATTAATTGTGTCTAGAAAAAATACCCATGGACCTTGCTTGACAATAATGATGATCATATTGATATACATAATGGAAAAAAGTTCAGGCTCAGGATTTTTTCTTTAGTATCATCCCTGAAAGAAAAAAATATATTTTTTTGGCCGATGCCCATGATGCCACCTCCATCCACGATACCATGATTGAATATATCAAATAATAACATATTAATATATATGAATAATATCTAAAATAATATTGTATTTTAGAAGAGCATCTGTCTTTCAGAATGCCTGCAGATAAAAACTCTTGCCCTTGGACAAATGTAGTTGATGACCCCCATGCAGGGTCTTCCTTAAACTTGCAGAAACCCTGAACGAAGGAACAGCAGGACTCAGGCTCTCTACTGCACCTTGTCAGTCAGATTCCACAGCTTCCATTATTTATACCTTGTTCTGTGGGGGTATTTATAGCATAATCAGCATGTAATTTTCATTAGACTATGTTTTGCATCTGTATTTTTTTTTGGCTGTTTAAATGACTGATTTGAAATAAATAAAGCAGGGTGGGGCTACGGCAGAATCCGGTGAAATGAACATTGCTCCTCCTCTCTGGTTGCACTTGTTTATACAATACACTGGTTGTATTTACTGTTTTATATTAAAGATTAAATCAAATAATAAATATGAAGAATGAATAAAAGACTATTTTGCAGCAAACTGTCCCTTTACATGTCTCCTTTATTGTCCCAGTGCCTGGAATGATCAAAATATTTCAGTAACCAGTGTCATATCAGAGCACTTCCTTAATGACATTGGTGAAAAAATACACAAGAGGCTAAATTGTAATTCCCATCCTTTCAGTGACAACGGTGTAGTCTCAGTCCCACTCCATGCATTCACATTTCTTCCCATGGGTTAAAAAGCATGCTCTGCCCCGACAGGTGCTGGCACTTAAATGCAGTCACTGCATGTTGCAGAGCAGCTCGGCTTCTACAAGTACGTGTTTCCCATCATTATGTACATGACCAGTGTTGGGAAGATTACTTCACAAATGGACTTCAATACAATTTCACATTATTTTATTTAAAATCTAAAATGTTACACTACTATGTGATACATAGTAGCAACTATCTCATTTGCAATATAAAAGTAATGTAACTAATTTGATGAATTTTTGATAACTTATTATTTAATTATGATGTGCATTACCCACTAGGCTAAAACCACTGCATAATGTGTTTTGTTACTATAACTCTATTTCAGTTAACAACTTTAGTGACTCAAGCTAGTTGTCTCTCTTTTATGGTTAAGGAAGCGGCCCCGTAATCAGAAGGTTGCCAGTTCGAATCCCGATCCGCCAAGTGTCACTGAGGTGCCACTGAGCAAAGCACCGTCCCAAACACTCAGGGTGATGGGTTAAATGCAGAGGACAAATTTCTCTGTGTTCACCTTTTGCTGTGCTGCTGTGTATTACAAGTGACAATCACTTCACTTTAAATTTTAACTTTAAATGTTTCAATAAGTAACTGTAATTTAATTACACCTTTTTCCTTCTGTAACTGTAACAGACTCTGCTACTATTGTACTACTAGCTTTCATTGAATTCTTTTTTTATTTGTTTTGTAAAATCATAATCCATAGGGTGGTAGTAGCCTAGTGGGTAACACACTCGCCTATGAACCAGAAGACCCGGGTTCAAATCCCACTTACTACCATTGTGTCCCTGAGCAAGACACTTAACCCTAAATTGCTCCAGGGAGACTGTCCCTGTAACTACTGATTGTAAGTCGCTCTGGATAAGGGCGTCTGTAATGCTGTAAATGTAAATAATCCACAAAAATATATATTGTATATATTATACATGTGAAACACACTCACATAGTCCTTAAAAATGATTGGTAAGCACTGAATAAATTTGTGGGCTTTAAACGCAACATCACCCAGGCTGTGCGGACATGGCTGAGTCTGCCTAAGAGTATAAGCACTACTACTCTTTATGGGTACACCAAAAAGCTGCAACTGACAGGCCTGACAGAGGAATTATAAGTCATCAGAGTGTTACTATACAAGACTCAAAAGACACCAGAGTCTCCTCTGCACGCATCATGGTTAAACAGTTAGACTCAAGTTCCTGATCCAGTCTGTGTATGATGTTCTCCCAAGCCCATCTAATCTGCACCGTTGGGGTCTAGTAGCAACACCTGTATGTCCACCTTTGAGCACATTTTGAGTTATTGCTCAAAGGCCCTTAAGAGGGGAGGTACACCTGGTACCATGACCAGGTCCTGAGGGTCCAGCTTCGCCCTGGTGAAGCTCAATTTCACCTTCATCATGGCAGGGGAGAAGCCTCAAGCAGCGAGCTCGGCTTCATCCAGGCTGCTAGCCTCAGCGTGTGACTGGAAACTGAAGGTTGACCTGGGGAGGTCACTCAGGTTGGACCTGGTTTTAATATCTGACTCTACAAGTCAAGTATTGCTGCTGGAACTCACAGTTCCCTTCGCAAGAAGGAGAAATACCTAGAACTGGTTGAGAATGGCTGAAGAGCAAGTTGTGAGCATTTTGGTGGGCTGCAGGGGTTTCCTGGGTCAGTCCCTGCATAGTGCTCCTTGGGATTAGAGGATGTGCTGTAAGGATCTATATTATTGTGTGGAAGGACATTAACCAAATGATAGACTAGATAATTTTCCTGTAGGCAGTGTGGTGTATCCATATGCGAGGAGATAATGTGTTCAAGTTGTATAGTTGCAAAAGTTCTCAGTAAAGGTTTTAAAGAAAACAAAGGACTCCTTCCCCTGTCTGAACAGTACAGAGGGAAGTAGCTGATGAAAGCCACCAGAAGTGAGGCAATGGAAAAAGCCTCAAGAACTGAAACCCCTGATGACCGTGGGTTCATCACTGTAGAGGTGTATGTATTTAGTATCATTATGTATATGCATAGAATCACAATGTAATTACAAGTAATTTCATAAAAAAAAAGTTTTGCCCAGTGTTAATGTAATTTGTAGGGTAAAACTATAGTAATAAATTGTATCATACTATGATTTTTTTTCAGGTCTGCACACTGTTTCTGTGTAATGTACAGATACATGTTGTTCTAATGGTGGCTCAGACCATGCTGATAGTCAGACACAGGAGTATTTTTCTGGATCATTTATTACAGAAAAGTGGTGAAAGAATCTGACCCCAAGTGGAAGTACAAATACAGTAAATAAAATAAAATGCTGTTCCTTGTGCAGACAGGAGAAATGTGTTTCTGTGTAAATTATAACTAATGAAGACTGATGCAAATGTAAAGGGGTGATTTGCTCCATCTCTGAAGGCCAAGTTCATGTTTTAATCATGAGTTCCTTTTTGTATGATGCCAATAAATGTGTGCAAAAATTCACACAGTTCAACTCATTCTTGTGGAGATGCATTGAATCCTTGTGACATGGGCTATTAGCGGTGTCTGTGCTTTGACTATAATTACAATTGTAAACAAGCCACTGAACAATCCAGATTCATTTAGCAGGAGAAGCAGCAGCATTGACTGCTCCTGGAGTGTCAAGTAAATTTATTTTATGGCATAGCCCACAATGTGTGGTCTCATCATGACGTTGAAGGGCCCCTGGATGTGCTGCAGGCTCAACTCTGAAAACTCTGCTGCCTCAAGGTGTTTCCAAGTAGTTCGAGTTGTCTCACAGCCATCGCCAAAGTAGTACCTGGAGCACAGACAAACATACACATACATGCGAAATGTTTGAACTTTTTTTTTTTATAAAACTGCCAATTTTTGAGAAGAGTTGTAAAACCTTGTTTTGGGAGTGTTTCCTTTAATATCCTGGGAAAATACCTGTTAAAATGATTTGCTAGTAAACCTTGTAAAGGGCCAATCTCCAAGTGATACATGTATATTTTAGAGTAAATGTTGTTTACTCTTTCATGCACGCAAACATGTATATTTAAATAAAGCATTTGCAAAGTGTTAAATGGATTTTGTTTTATGTGATTCAAGATCATTTAATTAGCTGGACAATATAAAAAAACCTGTTATTGTATTAATGTAAAAATAATTTCCATTGGCATTAATGCATAGAACCACAATGTAGTTACAATTACACATCAGAATACACTGTACTTAATGACATAGTTATGTGTAACAACATCTGCATAAAGTGTTACCGGAATTGGTAAAGCCATATAAAGTATTGTGAAATGATCTCACTACGCATTTTACTGCTATCTCTGCACACTGTTTCTGTGTAATGTACATAGTGATACTTTCTGTTCTTATGGTGGCACAGACCAGGTTGGTAGTCAATGAAGGTCAGACACAGGAATATATTTTTCTAAATCATTTATTACAGTCAAGTAAAGATTCTGACCCCAAGTGGAAGTGCAAGTGCAGACAGGACACAGGACAGATTATACATTAAACATAGTAAATCATGACTAGAGAGATGTGGGGCTGGTGAATTATATCTAATGAAGATTAATGTTAAACAGTAAAGGGATGAGTTGTTTGCTCTGTCTCTCAATGCCCAGTTCATGTTTTAATGAGTTCCTTTTTGAGTGAGTTCCTTTTTTCTATAATGCCAATACATCTATGTATCCGAAAATTCAGCTCAACGCATGTTTGGGAGATGCATTGAACCAATGTGAAATGTGCTTTTGTGGGCAGAGTCTGTGCTTTCACTATACAGTCACATGAAAAATTGTTTGCTCCCTCTCTGATTTCTTACTTTTTCAGTCACATTTAAATGTGGTAGTGTGGCAGTGGTGGCCTAGTGGTTAAGGAAGCGGCCTCGTAATCAGAAGGTTGCCGGTTCAAATCCCGATCCGTCAAGGTACCACTGAGGTGCCACTGAGCAAAGCACTGTCCGTAATAAAAATAATAAAAAGTAGTTTATTATTAGACAACACAATAAACAGCAGATTTTTACATAATGGATTTTATTATTAAGGGAGAAAAAAAAAAAAAAAAAAAACTTACATGGCTCTGTGTGACAAGGTATAGGGTGGTAGTAGCCTAGTGGGTAACACACTCGCCTATGAACCAGAAGACCCGGGTTCGAATCCCACTTACTACCATTGTGTCCCTGAGCAAGACACTTAACCCTAAGTTGCTCCAGGGGGACTGTCCCTGTAACTACTGATTGTAAGTCGCTCTGGATAAGGGCGTCTGATAAATTCTGTAAATGTAAATGTAAAATGTAAAATGATTGCCCCCGAAATCTAACAATTAGTTGGGCCACCCTTATTAGCAACAACTGCAACCAAGCATTTGCAATATGTGGAGGAATTTTGGCCAACTCATCTTTGCAGAATAGTTGTAGTTCAGCCAGATTGGAGGGTTTTCAAGCATGAACTGCCTTTTTAAGGTCAATAGGATCCAGGTCAGGACTTTTGACTAGATTACTCCAATGTCTTTGTTCGGTTTTTCTTCAGCCAATCAGAGGAGGACTTGCTGGTGTGTTTTGGATCACTGCAGTTCATTTTAGCTTGAGTTCACAAACAGATGGCTGGACATTCTCCTGCAGGATTTTTTGGTTGACACAAACCTTCCAAAAAAATTCAACTTTTACTTATCAGTCCACTAAATATTTTCTTGGGAATCATCTAGATGTTTTCAAGTGGTTTTTGCTTTGGTACTCTGCCATGCAGGCTTTTTTGCCTGTCATGAACACTGATCCTTAACTGGGGTAAGTGAGGCCTGAAGTTAGTTGGTGGTTATAGTGGGCTCTTTTGTGACTCCTGAATGAGTAGTTGGGGTAATTTTGGTCAGGCGGCCACTCCAGGGAAGGTTCGCCACTGTTCCACGTTATTGCCATTTGTGTATAATTGCTCTCATTGTGGTTTGCTAGAGTCCTAAAAATAGTTTTATAACCTTTTCCAGGCTAATAGATCTCAATTACTTTCTTTGTCATTTATACCTGAATTTCTTTCGATCTTGGCATGATGTCAAGCTTTTGAGGATCTCTTGGTCTACATAACTTTGTCAGGCAGTAAGTGATTTCTAGATTGAGAACAGGTTTGGCAGCAGTCAGGTCTGGGTGAGACTAGAGATATTGAACTCAGGTGTGAAGAAACACTTATGTTTTAAGGAGGGGGAGGGATCACTTTGTCACACAGAACCATGTAGGTTTTCTCCCTTAATAAAAAATGTTTAAAATATTTGTTTTTTTATTGTGTTGTCCTTGAGTAATATTTAATATGTTTTGATGAACATTTAAATGTGACTAACATGGAAAACAGTAAGAAATCAGAAATGGGGCAAAAGCTTTTTTACACCACTGTAATTACAAATTTCAAGCAGGCCCCTGAACTATCCAAAATCATCAGGTAGGAGAAGTAGCAGCACTGGAATGCCAGTGCACAAGTGAGGTTACTTGATGGCATAGCCTACAATGTGTGGTCTGATCATGACTTTGAAGGGCCCCTGGATGTGCTGCAGGCTCAAATCTGAAAACTCTGCTGCCTCAAGGTGTTTCCAAGTGGCTCGAGTTGTCTCGCAACCATCACAACAGTAGTACCTGGTACACAGACGAACATAAAAATACATATCAAACATGACTGGGTCATTCTGGTCCAACTCAACAAATATTTGCCAATGCTGGTGACCACCTCAGAATGGAAATATTTTGATAAATTCTAAATGTTTGGACTTAAACATATATACACTATTCACAATAAGTTATGGATATTGTGCACTTGGCCACAGCCAAGTTTCTTTTTACAGAATTTGTCTCCTTGTACTTGGCAATTATGCAATATACAGCGGTTCTAGGCACAGTAAATGGAGATATCAGTGCAGCCTTTTAATTTAGCATGAGCCTCTACCATCTTGTTTCTGAGCTCCAGAATACATTTCCTTTGTATTTGGCATGGTGAGTAACAGTTGTCCCTCACATGTGTTGAAGTCCCTGTTCTTTGGAATCTTGTTAGGAAGGCAATTGACTGCACAGGTATTACTGTACTATTTGGAAGCCAACATTTACATGCAGAGGTGGGCAAAGTACTCACATTCATTACTTAAATAAAAGTACAGATACCACTGGTGAAATGAAGCAAATGAGCAAGTGATTGTCATTGTGAAACACTACAGCACAGCACACGGTGCGCACTACGTAATGTGTCGAAATGTGTGTATTTAACCAAATCACACTTAGGGAGCAGTGGGCAGACATAAAATGCGCCCGGGGAGAAGTGTGTGGAGACTATCCCTTGTTCAAGTGCCACCTCACCTCAGTGCCACCTTGGCGGTTCAGGATTCAAACCATCCATCCACTTCCTTATCCACTAGGCAACCACTGCCCCAATGTTACCCCACTACAAGTCAAAAGACGTACAGTCAAATATATACTTACGTTTAAATGCTGAAGTACTTGCTTTTAAAAAGTACATTTTCTTTCACTGCATTTTTGCATTATTGGCACAACACATAAAACACCTGTCTAGAATAAGGGACTGGTCAAATGTTACAGAATGAAACACAACCAAGCTGACAAAGAAGTAATCCGTTTATTTTTTACTGTACCACTACCCACCCACCTTTTCACAATTCTGACACAATGCACCGCACAATGGACCTGTGTGTTGGCATGCAGCCAAAAAAAAAAAAAACTATTTACACATAGACATAACATTATATTCATGTCAGTGTGCTTCATATTTATATGCTAAATTGATGAATAACATTTAGAAGACGTTTGGCCTTGGTGTTCAAAGTCACTTCACTGGCAGTTTGAAGTGAAAGTGAAGTGACTGTCATTGTGAAGCACAGCAAGTACAGCACATGGTGCACACAACAAAAAAATGTGTCCTCTGCATTCAACCAATCACCCTTGGCGAGCAGTGGGCAGCCAGGAAAGGCACCCGGGGAGCAGTGTGTGGGGAAGGTGCTTTGTTTAGTTGCACGTCAGTAACACCTTGGTGGCTAGGGATTCTAACCAGCAAGCTTCCAATTATGGGTCCACTTAAAATGGCATGGAAAAAATCAACATCCCAGACACAGTGTCAATTACTAAGTCCACTTTATTACACAGTCACCTATTCAAGCATAGACAGTATTCAATTCACCTTAGTTAAGCTGTGCTAGTTAGGGTACCGGGCCACTATAACCACATATTTCTGTACCAGTTGCACAATGCCATCGTCTGTTGCTGTTTCTCATGGTTCTCCTGAGGCACTGAATCAAGCGTGCAGACCACCTCCAAAGTCCAATGAAGAAACCACCACAGGGATTCTGGTCCCTAGCAATGAACTGCTGACAAGACAACTTAGCAAGAAACATACAAGAGGGTCACCACAGCCACCACCACCTTAATGGCTAAAGCCTCTGGGATCTTCAAATAGTCCAATACCATTTTAATGGACATGTACACCATGACATTGGACTAAAAACTACTCTAGTACCTCCAAACACGGACAGATGCTTTTTTTCTACAATTTGGGCTTTTCCACTACTACACCTGTTGGACTTTTCTCTTTTCTTAGACAAATCCTTACCAACCCCACACTGACACCAATTGACACCTTTTGTCTGAAAGTAGAGTCATGGCAATGGGACTTTCTTTCTTTAATGTAAAGACATTTCATTCTGCATCCACAGAACTTTGTCAATCAGATTTGACAATAAGGACACCTTGACAATAAGGACACATACGTACAAATGCTGTTCATAGACAGTTCAGCATTCAACACAATCATTCCTCAGCACCTGGTCGCGAAGCTGAGCCTGCTGGGCCTGAACACCTCCCTCTGCAACTGGATCTTGGACTTCCTGACTGAGAGACCTCCATCTGTCCGGATCGGTTACAACATTTCCTGCACCACCACACTGAGCACTGGAGCTCCTCAGAGCTGTGTGCTCAGTCCAATGCTGTTCACCCTGCTGACCCACGACCGCTGCACAGCTCAAACCACATCATAAAGTTCACCAATGACACAACAGTAGTGGGTCTCACCAGCAAAAATGATGGGGACCATTGCGAGCATTCTAATCAGTTGCATCACTGTCAATATCAGACAAATCTGTCCTTATCTATCAACACAGACAAGCCAGACACTGGTTCAGTCCTTAGTAATCTCACGCTGGTCTACCTCTTTGTACCATCCGACCTCTACATCTAATACAGAATGAAGCAGCATGACTGATCTTCAACCTTCCCAAATTCTCCCACACCACCCCTCTGCTACGTTCCCTCCACTGGCTCCCAGTAGCTGCAAGCATCAGGTTCAAAATACTGATGCTGGCCTACAAAGTCAGACATGGAGTAGCATCCTACTTCACAGCCCTTATTACACATCGCACTGCACCTCGTATACTCTGAGCCTCCAGTACTGCTCGCCTGGTCCCTCCATCCCTGAAGGTAAAAGGAAGACATTCATCTAGTCTTGGCCCCTCTGTGGTGGAATGAACTTCCCCTCGAGGTCAGAACAGCTCAGTCACGGAGCACTTTCAAACGGCAGCTCAAGACCTTCCTCTTTAGAGAATATTTAGATTAACTTGTAACCTTCATATTGTAGGTCTTATACCTAGAAACTACAACAGAGTGAATAAAAAGATTGTATTCTAGTTGGGGGTCCTAGTGAACCAGAATTTATCACTTCATTGATTGTAACACGGAAAGCAAGTCGCTCTGGCTAAGAGCGTCTGCAAATGCCTGAAATGTAAATGTAGTTTGGGAACTGGACTGTACTGGATCACAAGACCCTACAGTCTCTCTTCCCTCCATAACGAACATCACCCCACACGCTGCATCAGGAAAGCCACCAGCATTGTGAAGGACTCTACACACCAATCACATGCACTCTTCACCCTCCTACCATCCAGAAAGTACCAAAGCACTTGGGACCTCACTGCCAGACTGTGCAATAGCTTCTTTCCATCAGACACCTTAACACTCAAGAACTTTCCATTCTGGTCTGACACACACACACACTACCTCTGTTGTATTGACTAATATTGTCTGTCTGTAATATTATCTATTAATGCACCATTTAATTTTGCACAGCAAGATTTGCACTATTTTACATTGGAGATTTATTATTTATTTATTAGTTTAGTGCTGTCTGTCTCATTGTCTCATGCTTTTTGTTAAATGTTACCCTTGCACTGCCTGCACTTTATGTATCCCAGTTTGTCCGTGTCGCACATGTGCACTTTATGTCAGTATGTTACTTTGTTTAATTGTTCAAATGTTACATGTAGCACCAGGTTACTGTCTGACATGTATATAGCAGAAATGATAATAAAGCTCAACTTCAACTTCCTTTCTTTTTTTCTCTGTGATTATGGGCTATATAAAAAAATAAATGTTGATGTTATTGCTATCTCCATTTTCTCAGTCCATTGTCTCGTGTTGCAGAAATGCCGTCTGAGGTGTTGAATTGAATTTTACAGTTACAGATTACGTCAGCTGTGATGTCACCCAAAAAACAAACCATTCAGTAATGAGTTGGGTCACAGCCCATCACAAAAAACATCCAATTTCAGAATTAAAAGTAACAAGACCCTTGATAGAAATGTAGTGAAGTAAAAAGTATGATAATACAATTTACGACTTACAATAATCTTAACCTCAACTGTAAGTGATCCTGTGGGAATTCAGTTTAACCTACATACACCAAACATGATACAAATGTGTGTCAACTAAAGCTGAACAAATTTTCCATTCACATGCATTAGATAAATTACTTCAATTAACTTTATTTGTCCCCGAGGGGGACAACATGACATTTTCCTAGTATTGCACTTTGAACAGAGATAAATAACTGTACATAACAGGAGCAGTAAGGTGCATCATTTAAAAAGTGTGAGGTGATAATGGTTGTTTTGGGGGGGGGACATCCAGAGTTCAATAGAAGGACAGCTTTAGGAACAAAGGTGACTCTCCTCTGTCCTGCAGCCGGGGCACCGAAGATGGCATCTGGATGGGAGCAACTCAAAGGCAGAGTTCAGAGGGTGTGAGGGGTCTCTAATGATCATAAGTGCCAGCCAGCATGTCTCCTGGTCACAGAAGAGTGATAAGGATCTCACAGGCAGGTCCTCAAGCCAGCCGTCTTCCTGTTCTCCTCTGCCCAGGTCCTCCCCAGGCTCATCCCCTCGCCTCCTTCCCTTCTACTCCCCACTGAGCCAGAGTGCTCCTCTGCTCCACTCCCCTTCCCAGTGGACACTCTTTCAGTGTCCTCTCCCCGTACGACGACTTGTACCCCCGCTCCAAGCGCGTCCATGAACTGACAATGATGAAAGATTTTGCATCATCAACACCGCTGACTCAGTGCTATGCAAATTGAAGTGGGTCCATGTGAGTAGGTGGTTCTGATTATGTGTTTTTTTATGACCCTCTCCATGGTTCTCATCACAAGAGAGTCACGGGCCAAAGGTCATTCAGGGCTTTGATTTAGCTTTTTTGGGGAATGGGGATGACTGTGGACTGCTTCCAGAGTTGGGGAACTGTGCCGCAGTCCATGGAGTTCTGGAACGAAGTCTGAAAAACGCCGCCTAGTTGCAGAGCACAGTGTCGCAGGACTCGGCTGCAGATGTGGTCTGGGCCGGATGAGCTTTCCTCTGATGCTCCAGTGCGGTGAAGACGATTGAAGATGTTACTGAGTGTATTTATTTGGTATTTGTTGTAAGTTGACACTTGAGTTTAGGTTCCGCTCAGAAAAATTCTTCTAAACTTTGTTTTTGTATTTTAGTTTTGCTGTTTTAATTGCAAACTTGACTTCTCTGTGGCTTTCATTCTTTGCAGATTCTGAGCCAGTAAATAAGACACTTTTCTTTTTGTTTAGGATACCCTTGAGTTCTTTGGTGATCCAAGGTTTATGGTTAGGAAAGATAGTGACTGTTTTGGATGGGATGTCAACACAGAGATGTGTCTGCCTGTTTGTGAATATTGTTGGAGGAAAGCAGGTTGTCCCAGTCTGTAGATTCAAAACATCCCAGTAGAGTTTGGATGCTTTCTTTGGTCCACTGTTTGTTTTTAACAATCTTCTTTGCCCTTTTGATGATTGGTGTGTATGTTGGTGCAAGCAGGACCTTCGGCGTGTAAAGCAAACATGATAACCGCTACACTATGGAACTGGGTAAAATTACACAGTATGTTTTATTTTTTGCACTGTGTGCAAAATTCTGCATTCAAAATTCTGAAAGTTTTATTTCTATCTTGGATAATCTTGCCATTGAAAGGCCCTAAATTCACCTATTAATGAGCCAGACTGCTCTCACTTTGATTAAACAACAGTGGAGGAGGGTCAACAGTGCCTGTGCTCAAAAGAGGGTGTGGAGAGAGGAAGAAAAAAAAAAAAAAAAAAAAAAACTCACCACAGGGGTTGTAGAACATGTTGTAGGAAGAAGCCCCAGCTGGATGGATCACTGAAGACCACATGCTCCAAGAAGAAGAAAGCCCCTCCCTGTAACACACAAAGGTAATTACCTTAGCATCCTGTAATGTGCAGTTCAACAGCCATGATCCTTTCACCCGTGCAGTAGTTTAAAATTAAACCTATTCTGCAGTTAATGAGTTACCTTAGGTCCTGAAAAAATTATCAGTTTTATCCTGATAAAAGAGGTCAGGGTGCAGTCACACTAGAGCACCTACATACAACATCACAAAACTGTATTTGGAGTGTAAAGCTGTTCAGAAGTGGATGCAAAAGAGATGGTTATAATAAATCTTTCTGTGATATACAGTGCATCGGGAAAGTATTCACAGCTCATCCAATTTCCACATATTGCCATGTTACAGCCTCATTTCAACATACAATAATGACAATGTGGAAAAAAGTAGATTTTTTTTATGTTGTGTCTTGGGTCACATGGGGCAGTGGTGGCCTAGCGGGTAAATGAACCGAGGTGACTTATCTCTGAGGTGCCACTGAGCAAAGCACCGTGCCCACACACTGCTCCCTGGGGCATGGCTGCTCACTGCTCATGGCTGCCCACTGCTCCCTGCTCAACCATTTCCAAATGGCCTTTATTTGTGAATTTGAATTCTTTTTTCATATATGAAATTTACAGTATGTTACTGAGTGTATTTATTTGGTATTTGTTGTAAGTTGACACGAGTTGAAATCAGAATAACAACCAATTGCTTTGTAATTTCAGGCCTTCCACATTACGTAATTGTTTAAAACGTACATTTGATCCAATTACTCGATTAATCAATGAAAAATACAAACATTCCAAATTACCCCATTCCTAAAATATTCAATAGTTGCCTTATTGTTGACTAAAAATGTAGTGTAGTGATGGTTTGATTATGGCTGTTATGGTTAGTAGTGTAAAGGCATATTATCTTCTGAATATGTTAGTAAATATTTCACTGCCTCTAGAATTTGAATTTGATGGAGGTGAAAGAAGTTCATCTGTGTTTGTCACAAGGATGTCCTTTGCATTTTAAATAACATTATATGTTTATTACAAACACAGCTAACATTATCTACAGCAATTGTAAGTGCACACCATTTGTCCTTCATAACATCGTTTATGATTGCATTGCTAATTTAATGACCGGTTTTCAATAAAATGCATTAAAAAAAAAAAAGTTTCTTCATGTGATGAAGTTTACAAAATAAGTCCTGTGCTGTGAAAATATTGTGAACTTATTTGACTTTACTCGTTTTTGAGGAAGATTTTGACTATCAACTATTAATAGAATCAGAATGGTAAGTACAAACCTTTAAGTTTTTGTACTTGACTATAACTATAATTTTACTTAATAGATTTTAACATGAATGTCTGTACTTTCTAATCTTTACATTTAGAAATAAGGCGCGTTACATCAAGAGGGACCTTTTCCCACATCTGAATAGCATGTAGCATGTGTTCGTTAATGTCAAGTTCACTATTTCACTTGAGTGAATAAGTTGAATCTATACTACTGCTAGAGTGAAGTACACGTGTACTTTTGTCAGCAGTTCGCAAGTTCGTGACCTCTGACCTGCACCTCTGGAGGCTACTTACAGGTCGCAGCACGCGCAGAGCCTCCTTCAGCACCAAGTGCGGCTTTCGGACGGAGCAGAGCACCAGCGTGCACACCACCACGTCCACCGACGCGTCCTCGACCTGACGCAGGTCCTCTCCGGACGCCACCACGAACCTGTCATACACCAGGTGCTGGTTCTGCTCCATGCTCTCCTGCAGGTACCTCAGGAAGTGCGGGTTCGGGTCGGTGCACGTCACGTGACAGCCCGTTGGGTAGTGCGCGAAGTTCGCGCCGGTGCCGCACCCGATCTCCAGAATACGCAGCGGTCCGTCCGCTGGGTAGAAGCGGCTCAAGTTCCGGAAGAGCTCGCGCTTCTTATCGTTCATTAAATTGTTGTAGTTGAACGTGACCTTGTACATGATGAAGGGAAAGACGCGCTTGTAGAGGCTGAAGAGGCCGAGCAGCTCCGCGACACGCAGCGGCAGCGTGATCATCTTTACCAACAGCAGGCAGGCGTGCAGCAGTAGCGACATGGCTGCGGTGCGGTGCGGTGCGGTGCGGTGCGTTCTGTTCCGGGATACCGCTCGGTTCTGGTCCACGGTCAATACGGCACGTCTGTAAACAGTGGGCGTGTTTCCTACGGTGCCTTGATTTGGTAAAAAAAAATGGGCGTAGTTCATTCGCTTTCTGATTGGCTGTGTGGCGAGAGGGCGTACCTCATTCGAAGAACCTGATTGGCTGTGTTGTGGTCAAGCGCTAGAACCAGAAGAGACTACGCGGGAGAGAAACATGGCTGCACACGACACTGTACAGATAATTAGTATTTTATGGGTTTATTAATGTATTCCTTTTATGAGATTTGCTGTAATTTTTAATTGTTTTCATTATCAAGCATTAAGTTTAATTATAGGATAGCCTATTCTTTGGCTATTTAGTAATGTTTAACCAGTGGTTTACATTTTTTCTCTTAAGCTTGATAAGATTAACTGTGTTAGCTACTTACAAATATTATGTGGTAAACAGACATATATATTGCACCTTTTGTGCTGAAAGCAATACAAGGTCAGAAAATGTTGAATTAAATGTGTTTTACAAAGGGCAAGTAAATAAATTTAATTTAATAAAATTAATTAATAATAAAAATGAAGATTTAGAAACTAATTAATAAACTGCTAGGGTAAAGAGTCTTGTCTTAAGACAGCCAATGAAGTGACTTGAGGCTATGTGAAATGCTGCAACATTTTAAATGGTCTATAACTTCTTAGGTCTTCTTAAGTAGACTGGAGACAGCATTACATCAACCTTGCAGCGGGTTGGTCCCCCCAAAAAATCAGATCCAGTCAATATAACCCCCTCAACATAATCACAGCATTCAGATGAATACATAAATAAAGTTATTAATGCAAGAACATTTTTAGATCTAATTCACCAGAAAAAAACAATAGCATGTTTAATAATCTGGTAATGTAACTCACCCCCCATGTCGAATACTTGTTATTATCAAACTCCTTTTTTACAGCAGCTGTAACTATGACCATCCCAGGCATTTAGAATGAGTGATCACTGGTCCTGGGGCACTGAGTGAATTTCTGCCGTGTGGCCACAGGGAGGTACCAGTGTGGTACACGCCAACGAGTTCGGTCCCAGTCATGAGTCGGTGTGTCTCAGGGTCACAGATATGGGTTAACAGTGTTTACAGCTGTGGTCTTATGAAGAGTGTTGCCAGAGTGTGTGAACCTTACATCTCCTCTTCCCCTTTCCCAAGGCTGATTCATAAATGTTGGTTTGTCCTGTAAGATCAATAAACCTATTTCTGTATCCCACCTGCGCCGGGGTCCTCTCCTTTCCTTGGTGTTGTGACGCTAGCACACCAACCCCCCCTTCACACATGCTGAAGAAGCATGCATCCCTGTCTGGAATGGTTGCATTACAGTAATATTTCTGAAGTGGCAAGAGCCACGTTTAGTAGATTCAAAGTTCAGATCAAGGTCCAGAAGTACATTCAGACTTTTTTCCTAGTGAAACCACCATGGCTGGGATCATGGATGGCACTAAAGTAAAGAAATAAATAAACAATTCTTGCCCTGTCTAACTGTTAGTACCACAATGGCTGAATTTGGCTACCCCCTACTGCACACTGATTTATTTATTCAATTAACTTTAATGCAAGGGTATACACTTCAGGTATTAACAGCTCCTTAAGTTTAGGAAAAAAGTTATACTGAACCAACACAGGCCTGCAAAAGCTTCTCAATAATGACACAATAATAAACAAGTTCTGGCTGGCTTCATGACGCCATGCTGTGAACATGCAGGAGTAATCAGTATGACGTGAACACTGCACCAGAGCATATGGCCAATTACCTGAAGTCAAATACAAGAGCATTACTTGAGACACTAATTACATTCACATGCACACAATCAGATTACAGATAATAAAAGCAACAAAGAAAAAAAACACTTTTTACGACATGGAATGAAGACAGAGAACTTGTTCTGGTGCTATATAGATGTTTTTATAAAAGCAAAATCGAAAGAGCTGTGAGAAATCAAGGTGTCTTAATCAGACAATCCTTACTCTGTTCAGGCTCTTAATTTGATTTAAATAACTGGATTAAGGTGTTTACATGACAACAGCAATAATCTGATTATTTAAATCTGATTACAGTTGCTTTTTAGAGTGCACATAAACTGGTGCATAAAACCAAGCACCTGGAAAAGTGTGCATTAAGGAAACTGATTTTGGTATTTAGAGATTTTTCCACAATCTGCAATATCAGTTAAAGCAATGGAGAAAATTATAATGTTAAATATGTTCTTCAAACTTCCCCACAGATTCAGTCACTAAGTAAAAGAAATACAATACAGCTGTGTATATTAATAAGATTTATCACAAACCTACTGTAAATAAAAACAGAATGTAATAATATGGAAACCTCAGACCTATACTTTATTCATGAAAGAACACAGAAATGCATCTGTCAGGATTGGGGGCACCTGGGGCACATTTTGAAAATGAAACATTTTCATAACACCAACAAAATTTGTAACTAATTAGGTCAATTGACAAAATGAAAAGGGGCCAACAGAGAAAGAAAAGAAAAATATTTCACATTAAATTTTTTCTCAGTCCAACCCGTGTACACAGAACAAATTTCCCCCCTGCACAATAGGGGTGTTGAATTTAATCGCATAATCGATGCATCAAGGTGCAGACGTGGACGATATTGCATCGATGCTGTGCAGAACATAATCGATTATATTATAATGGGGTTGCTAGGTGATTTTCTTGTTAAAAAGTAGTGCCGGTAGTGACTGTGGCAGCCTGAGAACAGCGCGGCTCTGGGTACGAGTTTCACGCTGCACGGTGAGGCACCAGCCGGCCTTGTTCTCACACCGCGGTCAAAGTTGAAACTTAATAGAATCCAAGTAGGCAAGTTTTCTTTCTGCCACTTCGAAACACACACATGAAGCTGGAACGCCACGGACGTCTGGACCAGGCGCCTTTCTACCGTTTGTGGCTTCAGGTTGTGACGGGTTTCCTCCACTACACACGAATCTGAGAAATGCAGAGAAAGGTGTGTATTTAAAGGAGAACGACCAGTACATACGAGACTGTTACAAGGTGAGCGAGGAATAAACAGAGAGATTTTCTGCTCATAGTTGCAAAGACCTTAACTGTGTAGAAAATGTATGGCATGCATCGTGATGCATCGATATCGAGGCTCTGATAATCATAATCGAATCGAACCGTGAGACCAGAGAAGGTTCACACCTCTACTGCCCAGTGGGCAGTGGTGGCCTAGTGGTTAAGGAAGCGGCCCTGTAATCAGAAGGTTGCTGGTTCTGAGGTGCCACTGAGCAAAGCACCGTCCCCACACACTGCTCCCCGGGCGCCTGTCATGGCTGCCCACTGCTCACTCAGGGTGATGGATTAAATGCGGAGGACAAATTTCACTGTGTGCACTGTGCTGTGCTGCTGTGTATCACGTGTGACAATCACTTCACTTTCAATACTCCGAGGTGTTGGAACTCTCCAGGCTCAAAAATCACAAATCTCACAGATTGGATCACCCACATTCATGGTACTCCCTTTGTCAAAGCACTTGTTACATCAGTGGCAGTGGTGGCCTAGTGGTTAAGGAAGCAGCCCTGTAATCAGAAGATTGTCGAATCTTGATCCGCAAGGTGCCACTGAGATGCCACTGAGCAAAGCATCGTCCCCACACACTGCTCCCCGGGCGCCTGCCATGCCTGCCCACTGCTTGTTCAGGGTGATGGCTTATATGCAGAAGACACATTTTGTTCTGTCACCGTGTGCTGTGCTTGCTGTTTATCACATTCACAAGCACTTCACTCTCACATTTCACTTTCACAATGTAAAAAACAAACTAGGAAAACTGGACACAAGACAGATGTCTCTGCATCTATCGACATCTATCTGCATCTATCGACAAGGGTACAAGTAAACCCATCTGTTGGAAATATGCTGGTTATTCAGGGCAAAAACGCTGTTGGAACGAAAGAACATGTGGTAGTAGGTAGTAGCTGTGGTAGTAGCCTAGTGGGTAACACACTCGCCTATGAAACAGAAGACCCGGGTTCGAATCCCCCTTACTACCATTGTGTCCCTGAGCAAGACACTTAACCCTAAGTTGCTCCAGGGAGACTGTCCCTGTAACTACTGATTGTAAGTCGCTCTGGATAAGGGCGTCTGATAAATGCTGTAAATGTAAATGTCACTGCTCTACAATGCATCCAAACCCCTCTCAGCCATTGTCTCCATTGTCTGCTCACCCGGAAGCTGAAGAACCAGCAGCAGGTTGCATCGTGGAGGTGAGGGGTGGTAGTAGCCTAGTGATTAACACACTCGCCTATGAACCAGAAGACCCAGGTTCAAATCCCATTGTGTCCCTGAGCTCCAGGGGGACTGTCCCTGTAACTACTGATTGTAAGCCACTCTGGATAAGGGCGTCCAATAAATGCTGTAAATATAATGTATGTAAATGTGAGGTCACAGTGCACTGAGGCCTGCAGTCATAGCAGTCTCACACGATCCTGTTCAAAGGAATGTCTGGTGCGAGTGTTCCCACTGGTGCGAGTGTAACCACTCCTTGGCACTCTCTTCCAGCTGTTTGGAGTTGAGGGCAGCCGGTCACTTTACTTCATTACAACATGTGCAGGGACCACGGAGATGGTTGGGCATAACGAGGTGGGCTTGTTAATGGAGGTGTGCACCTAGATCTCGCACCCCTCATTGAGTGCATTGAGATATTGACCAACAGGTCAGAAATTCCAACTCCAGAGGTTGCTCTTGCACACGGCGATCCAAACATTCCAAAACTAGACTCAGATGCTCAGATAATGATCCTGCTATGGAAAGATGTGACACACATGCACAAAGTGCAAGAGCAAGTCAACAGGCCTCAAGACTCACCCTTTGCTCAGCGACTGGACTTAGGCTGGGTGATAATAGGTGAAGTGTGTCTTGACAACGCTCACAAGCCAACAGTAAGTGACTTCTGAACTCACATCCTCCAGAATGGATGTCCGTCACACTTCACTCTTTGCATAACAGCATCAGCATGAAAGAAAATCTGAGGTACAGCAGGGAGCAGAAGTATGGCCACTCTGTCTACAAGCCAAGGCCAAAGCTAGCTGGGGAACATCACATGCAAGTACATGGCAACTGGACTTCATTGTTTAAGGTAGATACGTTTCATTCTGCATCCACAGAACTTATTTTTTCTTTTTTGTTTCAGTTTATGTCCTCTTACCACATTCACTTTTGATATCACTGTATGACTTATCTGTGTATTGGGGTCTGTGTGTTAAGTGTATATGGGGTTGCATGCGGCTGAGGGCAGCCGTCTTTTTTGATAGGGGGAATCTGTAAAGTTCATCACGTATGTGGCTTTTGGGGCACTCTCCCAGTTAGTTAGCATTAATTTCTCTCAGTAATGCTCCATGTGTGTACTGTTCTTTTTTGGTAGTCGTGTGTAAGCGAGTTTGGGTTTGTGTCGTAAATAAATGTGCTCGACACCGCTGGGACATGACCGACCTTCATGTGCATGAGTCTTATTTAGCCACCGTCTGCTACACCATTTTGGCTCAGTGAGCTCACCACACTTTCCAATTTGCATATGGTGCAGAAAATAAGTATGTAGCAGGTACAAACAAGCCAAAGTTCTGGCCATCACATACCTGTTACTTGTTGTTTAAGAAGCTCTTCTATCTTTCTATGTTTGTCCTGTGTTACTATGTTTCCTGATTGTTTTCATCTGTGTCTGCCGGTATAAAGCTGCCCTGTTTTTTCTGTTCACCGTCGGGTCATTGTTGAGTGATGTCTTCCCTTCTCTTGTGTAACGAATTAGCTCAAGAGGAAATATCTAGAATTAATTATAACTGGTTATAATTAACAATAAACATTTAGATTAGATTTTGGGATAAACTGTAGCAGAATTAATGTTACAATTACTTGATCTGTCCGTCCACGGAGCAGATAATATAATTATTTATCAATTCTGGGAACGATTATCCCCCCCTCTTGCCAGGAAAGGTAGCTTTCCCACTAGCAGTAACTTAGCATGTAGCTTAAAAGGTCAACGTTCAGTGACTCAGCTGTGAGCAGCACACAGAAACAAACGATTGTGAATTTAAAGATTTTAATAAACACGGCTATAGCTAACATACAACAATTAGACAAACATATACATACAGGGTAAAGGAAAGTGATGAAAAGAGAATGGCAGTATTACACATCAATTAACCACAGCCTAATGAGAATCGTCAGAGAATTCTTAAGTTCACCTTAAAAAGGGGTTTACACGTGCATCTAAATAGTTACTTGCATTGGTCCTTGTTTCATGTAAGGGAGTCCTGATGCGGTAGGGTCACGATCCTCGATCCTTAGGTCTGGCGCTGGAAGTTCTTCTTGAAGGTAAATTTTGCCAAAGGGTCAAAGTGTTGAAAGAGGTGTCTCGGAAGGAAGAAGAGAAAATCTGAGCATTCGTGCCTGTGTGACGCTCCTTTTTGAATGTTTTCTGGCACGCCCATCATGTGGCCTGAATAGCCAATCACAAGTGTGACATTTTGGCGGGAGAAGTTCCCTTTGTCCGGGTTTACGACTGACCGGAATGTTTATGGCTGGTCCAGAGAGAGACTGTGGTTTGTTGCAGTTACAATTTCTACCTTATAGAAATTGTATGATGTATTTTGTGATCACATGGTATGCATCACTGTTCCAGTAGTAACGAGAAGTTCCTTCTGACACCAAGAAAGGGACCTTTAGGAGGTAGGAAAGTAGAGATACACTTATACACTTAATTATAGGTAATTAAAGTTTACCTAATGTACAATAGAAAGTTGTAACTAGTATAATTCATACAAGGGAACGTACACACAACGCGTGCATATACGGGATCCACTTATAATCACATATTCCTAGCACAAGATACAGACAATATGTTTTAAGTGTGTGCGTGATTGTGTATTGCGACGGTGGAGCCAGGCAGGAGGTCTTTGGAATGCTTTGAAGCTTGGAGCCCCGATGAGCAGTTTGCAGACCCCGTCTGTTTTGCATCGTCTTGGTGACAGTGGGGGAAGACGGGACAATCAGGCTGAGGGTCCAGGTTGTAATTTGTATGTAAATGTCAAAGGTTAAAAGGTTCTTTGAAGATCAACCATCTGTGATCCTACGCAGACGCTACAAATCCCCCCTTGTGGCTGAAAAGTGTTCAACTAGAAACCTTATCAGACACATTGGATCATGAAGGTGGGATGACAGATGGATCCTGTAAGTCAGATGGCAGGTGGACCAGCAAGCCTTTGGGTCTTCCACCCGGGTGTTCCCTTGGTCAAGTTCAGCACTGCCTCTGCCTGGGGTACTCTCCTACGGCGGTTTTTCTTGAAAGGTCCGGGGAAATGCAGCCGTGCACCGGTTCATGGACCTTTGCACCAAATTTACTCTGTTAAACAGGACGGAGGCAAGGCCGAGAGTTAGGGTGCAACTGATCGCTGTGGCGAGGCAAAGAGCTGTGTCGGCCGCAGTCCAGGATCGGGCAACAGGAAAGTTGGTCTGGACAGGTTGCCTAGACAATGCTTGGAGGGCTGTGTCGATTGGGGTGATATCAATTATCTGAGACCCCCCTTCCTCAATGCTCTGTTCCAGTTCGGGCTCCAGGGTGAGGCTGTGATCCTTGAAGAAAGATGGAAGTTCCACCGCAGACTGGTACTCGTCGCTTGGAAGGTGGTACAACGCCAGGTATACTTGAGGGTTACAGTCGTTGGTGATGAGAAGTCCATGTTGGTCCCTCAGTGCAATGCCGGATGCTGGACCTGGGGATGTGATCTCAGGTTGTGGTTGTCCTCTGGTTAGCTGGAGGCATAGCAAGGACAGCCACAGCAGCACCCCCCTTTGTCTTTCCCTGCCAGAAGCCACATGTCTCTTGATCTGGTATGCGACAGGAACGAGTTTGTCCATGATCTCATGCGGTCCAGTCCAGTGTGGAGGAAACTCCTTTGACAGCCGATGAGAGGATGTCTGAGGCGGTTGTATGTTGCAGTAATAACAGACCTTGTCACCCACGTCCAGTTCTTGGTGTGATGCCTTCCAGTTGTAATATGCTTTCTGGCCATCTGCACTCTTTTGGAGTCGTTGTTGGGCAAAAGCAAATGCGGTTCTCAAATGCCGGTGCGGTTCCTCAAGGTACTGGTGAGTGGTGTAGTTGGTGTCTCCTGGCTGGTATAGCAGGTGTACTTGTATTCCCAGAAGTTTCCAGGTTTGCTGTATAATCTCAGCTGTGAAGTTGGTGCCCTTGTCTGAGTTGACTCTCAGTGGCAGCCCGAACTTTGTGAACTGGAATACGACTGTGAGGAAATACTTGTAGCCTCTAGTTGACCTAGGCAGGGGTCCAACCCAGTCACTTTGGAGGTCTGACCAAGGAGATGTGACTCCTCTGCGCTGCAGTGAGGCTCTGTGGTTTGTTTTTGTTGGTTGGAGTTGGTAACAAGGAAAGAATTCTTTCACATACTCTGCCAAATCTTGCTGCATGCTGGGCCGGTATGCCGCTTGTTCTAGTGTCTCATACGTGGTACTTGTGCCGTGGTGTCTCGCGCTTGGTGTGTCGTGAGCATATATTAGCATGACCCCCCTTAGGCACTGTGGCACCACAAGCCTTGGCGCAGTGACGTCATCAGGGCAGTACCCAAGAATATTGTGCGTCACACACAGCATAGGTTTCACGTTGAGTAGTGCTTTGAGGGTTGGCGTATTGGCCATTTGTGCAGCTGTGATAGGGCGGTTGGAGGGGTCAGAGAGGTGGTGAGGGATAGTGTGTATAGCTGGGTCAGAGGCCTGCATGTCAGCAATGTCCATGGTGGTGATTTGAGGAGCCAGCGTAAGCGGCTGTGAGGTGGTCATTGAAGTGGGCTGAGTCTGTTTGCTGCGGGTTATGGCAGCCACATTAAGGGTGGGTGGGTGGGCAGGTGGATACCATAACTCGCCGTGTAGTGCACCTGCTGTAGCTAGCTGGAAAGTGCATAGTGATGACCTTGAACCTTGCTCTTGGGTCGGTGTGTTCCCGCAGTTGTTGGCGAGGCCTTCTGTGGCCTTTGTGACCTGGCGGTCTGTCTGGCGTGATCTTGGTGACTGAGGAGGCAGAGGTTCTCGCACTTGAGCCCAAATTTTTAGATGTTTGAGGTCCAATAGGGGCTCAAAGCGGTCTAGCAGGTCTTTTCCAATAAGGAGCGGGTATGTGTCAAATGGAGAGATGTACACAGGGTGTACTAAGGTCATAGGGCCGATGGTTAGGTGAATGGGAGCTAGTTGTTCTAGTTGTACATCATTTTGGCTGTATGATTGTACGTTCAGCACACAGTTCTTATATTCGAGAGTTCGATTCTGTCCCTTGGCAGCAATCTGAAGTCTGTCGAAAAGCTGGGCTGACATCAGAGTCAGGTCTGCTCCCGTGTCCACCAGGGCCTCTAGCCTTACCTCATTCTCCAAAGTGGTGGTCAGGTACAGTTTCTTGGCTACCCCCCTTTCAATTAGGTTCCCCAACAGTCTTGGTATTGGGGCTTGTGTGGTAATCGGTAAGCAGTCAGGACCAGTCTCCCGTGACTCTTCCGGCAGACAGACCACCAAGACAGCACTCTCAGGTACATCAAGGTCCTGGCTTGAGGTGTGATGCTGGGAGTTGGCTGGTTCTGATGGTTCCATAGTAATCTGCTGTGGTTGCGTGATATCACTTGGTGGTGGGACCTCTCGTTCTGTGGTCAGCAGAGGATTATGTTTGAGTTGGTTAGGAGGATTATGTTGAGGGGACTTTGATTGGGTGATAGGGTCAGACTGCACGCTTAGTCATGCCTGATCTGACTCATCCTTTTTGCCCCCCCTCTGGTGCCTTTCCTGGAGGAGTTCCTTCAAAACTCTCATGATCTCTGCTGCTTCAGATGTGGCTTCCCAGTTTGGTCCTGCTGGTGATTTAAATCTGGACTGATCCAGAGAGTGTTGAGAAGGGTTCGGCTGCTGCCAATCTGATCTTGACGCTTGTGTTGCTGAAAATTGGCTCCTTCTGGGTCGTCTCTTTCCTTCCCATGTGGCTTCATCCCTTGGGTTGGAGGGTGGTTGTGACCTGTCCCAGGATCTTCCGGAATGACCAGTTTGGTGTTTGTGTCGGGCCCCGTCATGTCCACGCTGCCCCCTGTTGGCTGGAAAGGTTCGTGACCATCTGTTGTCATGGTGGCTTTGCTCGGCGCCCTCTAGAGTGAGTTCTGCACTCTGAGTGGAGACAGGATAGATGGTGTGGGTTTTCGCTGTCTTTTCCGAAACAGCTCTTTGTTTGGCGAAGGCCTTGTGGGCCAAGTCTCTCAGCTGTTGGGTGGACATCGTCCGTGGGCATGCCAGAACCCCCAGATAGTGACTTACTGTGGGGTGCAGGTTCCGGAGGAACAGGGATCTGAAATTGAAATCGTCCTCCATTCCTGGCTCGTTGCGTGCTCCGAAGTAGGCCTGTCGGAGTCTGTTGTAGTAGGCTTGCGTGGTTTCCTGTCTGCCCTGTTTAAGGTCCATGGCAGTGATCAGTCCATGCTCTGACTCTGGGTCAGAGAACTCCCTGATTAGCGCTTGCTGCAGTTGCTGATGATCCATTTTGACGCTCTCTGGCTGTCGGTCCAGGAAACTGCGCACCTCACGGCTAGCAGTGATTCTGAGCAGATAAAGCCTGTCGCGTGTGGTAACGTTAGCAACAGTTTGCAAGTGGAAGTCCACATCATCGAGGTATGAGTGGACATCATGGCCTCCTGCAGGGTTGGGAGTGAAAATAGGAATGTTCCTCGCCAGCTTATCCAGTTCTTTGGTTGACACGCCATGACTGGAATGTAGTCTTTGAGAGGGTTCCCACCCCCTTGCTGCTGGCGGGGGGTTTGGGATGCTGGCAGGTGATGTCCTGAGCACTGGGCTCTCCTCCCTTTTGCTGCTGGTTAGGGGAAACTCTGCGGGGTGCATCTCTCTTCTAGGGTCATCGTGCAGTCTATATGAGTGCTTGAGCTCTCTGCGAACTGTGTCAAGTTCATCTTTCAAATAGTCTCTTTGTTGGGACAGAGTACTGACCTCGGCCCGGGCAGTTTGCAGGTGGCCCTCACAGGCCCTTGCCCAGGCTTCTCTTTCTTTAAGTTCAGTCTCTGCTCTCATCAGGAGGGTCTTAGCCTCGTTGAGATTTTCCCTCAGCTCTTCTCTGGCGTCCTTTTCCTGCTCTTCCCGGTGTGCTGTGTCCACGCGGAGATCAGTCAAGGCGTTCTGGAGTCTCTCCAATTCCTCCTGTAGCTCTGGGTGCTGTTTGTGTGCTGTCCTGTCCTGAGTCTCCAGTTGCTCCAGTTGTCTTCGAACGAGCGTCAGATTCCTCTGTGCTCTCTCATCCTGAAGCTTTAGTGCTGCAGTCCGCCGTTCCTGGTGGTGGATTGTTGCTTCACTCAGCTTTGCCTGGCCGAGGAGGTTGTGAGCCAGTGACGCGGTGATCTTGGCCAGCTCCTTGTGGCTGTAGTCCTGCGTCGGATCGCGGGCCATCAAGATGCTCAGGTTGTCGTCAATCTGCTCTTGGCTCAGGTTCTGCAGGTCCCCGGTGGGTTCAGGAAGAAGATTGCTAGTCAGGGCGTTCAGCCAGACTTCTAGACGATCCCAGTGGGCCTCAGGGCTCGATGATCGAGACATGTTGGCTTGCTTAAAAAGGGGTGAGAGAGAGAGAGAAAAGGGGGGGGGGACAGCACAAAACAAAACCAATGCAAGTCCTACCAGTGTTAGCGACTGTGCCTATAGTACTTAGATTTGACCGCGTGACAGTCTTAAGACTTTGACAGCTTGGGTCGTCAATCTATTACTCAGCCTTCCCTGATGATTCTCAAAGGTTTGGTAAACAAACAGAAACCAGGTGAAGACAAACAAACAAATACGCCAAACACAGAGGAGAGGTATAGGATTGAGGGGGAGCACTACCTATGAGTAAACACACAGGTGTAGAATATAGAAATGGATTCTAAATTTAAATTCGAACACTGTTTAGACTAAATTTAAATAAATCTAAACAGGAGAGAGAGAGGCTTGACTCAGTAATAACAAGAATCAAGTTAAGAGGCAAAGAGTCAGAATAAGCCTTTCAGGTAAACTGGCAGGCTTGGGCCAACCAACTAAGAAAACCCACCTACTGAGACTGGCCACAAGGTGGCGTGGGTGAGCCCCAAGGGTTAGAACAGAGGGGGTGGAGTTGGAATTTAGGAGTGTTAGACAGGGTGTGGCAGGATTCCTTCGCTGCCTTTCACACACTAACAATTAAAAACAGGAATTCTTCGCTGCTTTAAAACAAATGCAATTTAGCTGCACCAAAAGGGGTGTGTGGCAGGATTTCTTCGCTGCCTCTTACACACTAAAAATTAAAACGGGATTTCTTCGCCGTTTTTACACAAATGCAGTTAGTTGCACAGCAATGTGTGGGCAGGATTTCTTCGCCGCCTCTTACACACTAACAATTAAATACAGGGTTCCTTAGCTGTTTCTACACATATGCATTTAGGGCTCTCATTTACGAATAAGGCCTATAAAAAGATGACAAGAGGAACGTCGCTCAAATCAATCTTTATCGCGATGAAGGAAGATTTCTTCGTTCCAACAGGCGATCTGATAATATTAAAATGTACAGCAAAGAGATTTCTTCGTCTTTACAGCACAATTTTAATATTATGAACTAATGGCTGTGTACTTTAACAGACAATGGCTGTTGAAATACACATATGGAGGTGGTCTTGAACCAACCAATCACGAGAGTGAGTCTTGCCTCACTTTAAGCTTGCATAAAAACACAAAAAGATTGTTACTGAGTTTGCTCACAAAATAAGTTTGAACGTGCCCGCATTCTCCACCATTAAATGTAACGAATTAGCTCAAGAGGAAATATCTAGAATTAATTATAACTGGTTATAATTAACAATAAACATTTAGATTAGATTTTGGGATAAACTGTAGCAGAATTAATGTTACAATTACTTGATCTGTCCGTCCACGGAGCAGATAATATAATTATTTATCAATTCTGGGAACGATTATCCCCCCCTCTTGCCAGGAAAGGTAGCTTTCCCACTAGCAGTAACTTAGCATGTAGCTTAAAAGGTCAACGTTCAGTGACTCAGCTGTGAGCAGCACACAGAAACAAACGATTGTGAATTTAAAGATTTTAATAAACACGGCTATAGCTAACATACAACAATTAGACAAACATATACATACAGGGTAAAGGAAAGTGATGAAAAGAGAATGGCAGTATTACACATCAATTAACCACAGCCTAATGAGAATCGTCAGAGAATTCTTAAGTTCACCTTAAAAAGGGGTTTACACGTGCATCTAAATAGTTACTTGCATTGGTCCTTGTTTCATGTAAGGGAGTCCTGATGCGGTAGGGTCACGATCCTCGATCCTTAGGTCTGGCGCTGGAAGTTCTTCTTGAAGGTAAATTTTGCCAAAAGGGTCAAAGTGTTGAAAGAGGTGTCTCGGAAGGAAGAAGAGAAAATCTGAGCATTCGTGCCTGTGTGACGCTCCTTTTTGAATGTTTTCTGGCACGCCCATCATGTGGCCTGAATAGCCAATCACAAGTGTGACATTTTGGCGGGAGAAGTTCCCTTTGTCCGGGTTTACGACTGACCGGAATGTTTATGGCTGGTCCAGAGAGAGACTGTGGTTTGTTGCAGTTACAATTTCTACCTTATAGAAATTGTATGATGTATTTTGTGATCACATGGTATGCATCACTGTTCCAGTAGTAACGAGAAGTTCCTTCTGACACCAAGAAAGGGACCTTTAGGAGGTAGGAAAGTAGAGATACACTTATACACTTAATTATAGGTAATTAAAGTTTACCTAATGTACAATAGAAAGTTGTAACTAGTATAATTCATACAAGGGAACGTACACACAACGCGTGCATATACGGGATCCACTTATAATCACATATTCCTAGCACAAGATACAGACAATATGTTTTAAGTGTGTGCGTGATTGTGTATTGCGACGGTGGAGCCAGGCAGGAGGTCTTTGGAATGCTTTGAAGCTTGGAGCCCCGATGAGCAGTTTGCAGACCCCGTCTGTTTTGCATCGTCTTGGTGACAGTGGGGGAAGACGGGACAATCAGGCTGAGGGTCCAGGTTGTAATTTGTATGTAAATGTCAAAGGTTAAAAGGTTCTTTGAAGATCAACCATCTGTGATCCTACGCAGACGCTACACTTGTGTTATAGTAAAAAATCCCCTGTCTTGTGACGATGTGCGTCTGCGTCCTCCTTCCTTGCCATGTCCAGCCATCATGACACCAGTATTAATGGCTCCTGTTTGAACTCATTATCTGTATGAAACTGTCCACACCATAAAAAACTCCAACCTCCACCATGGCCAAGAACTTTGTTGTAACCACCTATCTAATGACACCAGTGACAGGATTATACACTGGGATGAGCCAATCTACAATAGGCAAGCAGCCTGGTGAAAAGACATCAACCTTGTAATAAAGACCGTGTGGTGTGAGAGACAACAGAGTGTGTAGAAAAACTCTTTCTCCCTCCACACAAAAGCACTGTATTCAACCACTCCAACTTGATGTTACCTGGCAGAAAGATGCATGGCACAATAGAGGTTAAAAATGAACAGTTTCTAATTTATTAACTCCGGTAAATAATTATTGTAGTTACATGTGAATATTGAATATATACCAAGGTTACAGAGAAAATAAAAATAAGAAGAAAGAGTAAAGAGGGAGAAGAGAAAGGAAAAGCCATGAGAAAAAATGGGAGAAGAGAAAGACTCAGAAACCTTCCGGCTTCCGATGGAAAAACCCCTGACCAAGAGAGCTCAGAGCCCCTTTTCCACATGTGAGCAGACCTTTATACCCCTGGCCTAAAGGAAGTTGTCACTGGCCTACAGGAAGTTGTCACTGACCAATCAGAACCTGTTGTTTCTGATGTCACGCCCCCGGTGCCTCCCATTTGGGGAAGACAAAGAGAATGGGCGGTCCTGTCGGCTGACACTTCAGACGTTGCCGTCAGACAAAAGGCATGTAAAACAGAGGTGCCGAATATTCACGCACAACCATTGACACAGGAATGTCACACCTCCCCCTGCAGACAGCTGTTATGCAAGACAAAAGGCATGGTCCCGTGATGTCCATTCTTACAACCTCATGGGGTAATAATGATCTGTAGAACCGCGAGGAAACAGACCAGAACTACGCAGTGGGAACTGGTCAATGACGTGAAGAGAGCTGGGACCACAGTAAAAATGGTTACTATTAGTAACACACTATGTGGTCATGGATTAAAAGGTCCCCTTCCTTAAGACAGCACATGCCCAGGCCTGTCTAAAGTTTGCCAGAGACCATCTGGATGATCCAGACAAGGATTGGGAGAATGTCATGTGGACAGGTGAGCACAAAATAGAACTTGAGTTTGGATAGAACTGTGTTAACCCACTGGTTAGTGGCATCATTATCAATCATAATGAGATTGAGATTTGACGCATTATATTTGCATCCCATGGTTCTGATGTTCCACATTCTTTTTCATGTTCACAAAATCAATGTCTGTAAGTGCACAAGTTGTTGTGTATTTTTTGTATTAGATGTAAACTTGCAGAAAATGTAATCTCTGAGTATAATATTCTTGTAAATGAGTGTTAGCAATGCTGTGCTACTTTGCTGCTAGTTTACCATCCTGTGTGGTAAAAGTTCTCACTATGAGAAATTCTAATTTATTCTGTGTTTCTGTTATTGCAGAAACTGTTATTTCCACTTGCTATTTGTTTAATTGTGAGAAATAAAAGAGCTGACATTCCTGGCTTGTGGAAAACGAGTTTGGCTTGCTGTTGAATCCGTGTTAACACACTGGCTGGCTCACACTTGTATCAAGCAGTACACAGTTTGTTGTGTGCACCGTGGGCTGTGCTGCAGTGTTTCACCATGACAATCACTTCACATGAAGGTGAAGGAAACTTTCATTATTTTCCCCTTCCCCTTTCCTCCCCTGGCCTGGAGCTCAGACATATCCATGCAGACATACCACTACTTTACTTAATGATATTAATGCACAGTACTATTTCTTCACATTAATTACAAACATAACAAGGTACAACACAAGTATGAGAACCATACCTGCGTGCCAAACTGAAGACACCTTTAATCTTGCCTGTGGGTATTTGGGGTAATGGGAGCTGCCCCACTTTCCAATAACTTTCCCATCTCCCCTCAGTTCAGTACCACTCTTCATCAAGCTAAGCAACACCAGTGTGTGGCACTGTAGTGTTGTACCTCATTCCAACTCTTCAGAGAACAGTAATTATATGCATAAACTTATGTTCTATTTCAGTTGATTTACTATGTATAACATAAGAAGTATGGGACATACATTGCCATTAACATTTTTTGAAATGTAATTCAAAGGCATCAAAGAGGTCCAGACACTGATCACATTAATGATGGTTGTTAGTGTATGAAATCTTGGCATACATGTAGATAGACCCTTTATCAGCCTTTACAATTATTTTTGTATAGTTAAAACAAGTTGCACTGCATTACAGACAGTGTTGGGAAGGTTACTTTTAAAATGTATTCCACTACAGATTACAGAAAACATGCCCCAAAATGTAGTTTGTAACGTATTCCGTTAAGTTACTCAATGTGAGTGTCGCACCGGGTCTTTTATGACAAGGCGGATTAGACGTAACCAGCCGCACCTGACGCTTGTTATCCCCTGAGGATCACTATCTGTGCCGAAGGAGCCTGGCGAGGGAACGTGTTGAGGAACCCATGACCCAGGACTGTGATAACAGACACGCCCAGTGCACACTAGGGAATTGGGATTTACCAGGGCACGCAGACACGGACACACAGTCTAATACTCTGGGGAAAGTGAGCGTGTTGGGGGGGGGGCGGAGCCGGCACGGACGTGACAGTGAGTAACGTATTCTGAATACTTTGGATTACTTAATATATTGTTATGCTTTTTACAACTACATGAATGTAGCAATCACAGATAATAACTATTTCTTTATTTATAAAGATGAAAAGTGGAAGAGTATTAGACTAACAAAAAATATGCCATTGAAAAGTATTTACTGCATGGTCACCAACATATTCCATCACTTTATTAAAACAAAAAGTAGCCTTGCACAAGGAAAAAAAACAGCATTTTCAATGACCCTCTTCCTGATTAGGACAAAAAAGGTCATATATAAAACAATTCTCAAAAATTAAAAATATGCTTTTTTGGCACTTACTGTCAATATTATTCTTCCACAAATAATTTCAAAATACTAAAGATCATTCAATACAAATCAGATATTCAAACTTGATGTGACAATGACAAAATGCACTTTAAACTTTGCCACCAGATATCATTTTAAACACAAGACAATATATGTTTTAATGCAACCCAGCAAAAAATCCAATAATTGGCTAACAATCGCCATAAACATATGAGGTGCTGCTTTTCTAATGATTGCAAAAAAACAAACGCTAAATTTACAAAAGAATGAGGTTACAAGCCTTATCAGCAACCCACCTACATCTGTTCCACTTAGTCTACAGTCCAGTAAAGGTTCAAAGTGTTTGTCTGTCATGCGGTTACGGTGTGGGGTGAAAAAAAGTCCTCCATGGCTAAAGAGACGTTCAACAGGAGCACTTGAGGTCAGAGTTTTTAAGAAGAGGGCTCTGATCACTGGATATGCCTTTAATGAGGCCAATGTCTTGTCTGAATCTTGGAGATTCCTCTGTACCTCATCCTCCGCTGTAGAACAGGTCACCTATGACCTGAAGAAGTTGTCGTCATCATCATCTGGCTCATTTCCCACTGAGACATGTCCAGTGGTGCTGGTATCATTAGAAGGTTCTGTGTTGAGGAGATGATCTTCTTGGACAGATGGCACATATCTGGCAACACATTTTATAGCCCAAAGCACGTTGCTGCTCCCTGTTGTTTCAATAGTGAAACTCTCCACGTCACAGCAACCGGTAAAAAAAAGCACACACACTGTATCGAAACTATAATCGAATGATTATAAAAATGCATGAATTAATTATTCCTCACACTCTGTACTATTTTGCAGAAACGTTTGGCACTATTACGCACACTTGTGCTTGCTCTGGAACGGGCAGATGGCTTTTGCGCACGGGTTGTCCTGGTGGCGCAGGCGTGGATCGTAGGCGCCGTGTAATCCATTTATTTCAACAAAGTGACTGTATTTTGATTATCACTCATATAAACGGTAACTGTTATTCATATTTTTGTATTCTAAATACGTAAAGCCGGTACATGTATTCCGTTACTCCCCAACTCTGACTACAGAAACAATAAAACTGTCCTTCACGCTAGTATCTAGTGCATCAGCAAAGTTGGGCTCAATGACATCATTATTTCACATTATTTCATTGAGTGATTTTTTTAAACCTGACAAAACAATTCCCTAAAGTGGCAGTAGGAAATGCAGTAGCGGCAGATGAACGAAACCACATCCAGGCAATGAAAATGCACAAAAGTATGTAGTGTAGCGCAAATATATACACCCCACTGTCACTCCCTAAAATGTCCAGGGAAGTTGAACTAGAGTGTCCTAACCCCAACCCCCTGCTCTTATAAGACAAGGAGAGGGCATCCACAATCCAGTGTGAAATCATGTTACATGTAAAGTGAAGTGATTGTCATTGTGATACAAAGCAGCAGAGCACACGGTGCACACTGAAATGTGTTTTCTGCTTTTAAAGTTTTTCTCCATTGGTTTGGCTCATTTCTTGAAACAGAAATTACATTCTCAAAACTCTAAGATCATTTGGCAAAACACTCTTACAGTTTAGTACAACACTATAGCTCACCTGCAAAAGCTCATATCTCTTCCAAAACTGTTCACTCATGTGTCAAAACTACATTTCTTTCTAATCTGAATAGTCAGTGCCCCCAAAATGTCCCTTTGGCATTGTGTGAGTACTGCCATACAAAATGTTTAGATGTTTTGTCACTATGTGAACAGACCTTTATACCCCTGGCCTACAGGAAGTTGTCACTGGCCTACAGGAAGTTGTCATAGACCAATCAGAACCTTTTGTCCGACAAAAGGCATGTAAAACAGAGGTGTTGAATCTTCATGCACAACAAAGACACAGGAATGTCACATTTCTTCTTGCAGACGGCCGCTATGCAAAACAAAAGCATGGTCCTGCGACGCCCCATCTTACATCACCCTCCTGATTATTTACACGCTGTTGCAAACCAGCCCCTAATGAGTGGGCTATGGTGGAAATTGACATTGTCCCACACAATTACATAAATGGGTAGGTGAGGCCCTATGACACCTCTGTCATGTTCAGGGATCAAATCGGTATAAAGGCGATCCAAGAAGATGAGGAGCTTGTGTGTGTTGTATGGGCCAAGACTGGGGATGTGAGTGGCCACACCATTTTCAGAAAAGGCAGCACACATAGTTATATTGCCCCCTTGCTGACCTGGGACATTCACTGTGGCCCGGTGGCCATTTACATTACGCCCACGTCTTCAGCCATTGGCCAGGTTGAAGCCAGCTTCATCCACGAACACCAGGATGTGAGGGGTCTCATGTCCTTCCAATGCCATTATTTTCTAAAATAGAGTAAAGAACATAAAATCAGTCATATATTACAGTTAGACTATTTAATGTTCTCCTCCACAGGTTCAATATACTACAGTGGCTCTAAACTAGTGATAGGCCTATGAGGAAGTACTGCAGGGGTATTTGATAGAAAGGGGAGTGGGAAATACTGATGATACTGTGTTACAATACAACCTACAGTATTAGATAGATTTGATTGGGAGACAACAAAATACAGTATAATTGTATTGTATAATACAGTAAACTGCAGTTTTCTGTTGAAATTGTTGAAGTCGTAAATTCTTGTCTGTGACAGTTTTATTTCTGAAGGAGTGTGTGAGATAATGTCTGTACCTGGTACAGACAAGCACAGAAAAACACCAGTGTTTTAGTTTCGAAGTCGCTTGACCATTTATATACACGTCATTGTGTTCAGACCTTTGGAGATTCTTAGCGAGTCTTCCCATAGGGGATCTTCAGCCCGGAGTCTAGACTCCGCCCCTCCGCCTTGCAAAAATTTACAGACCCTACCAGACCAAGAAGGTGCAGATCTGAAGCCATTAATAACAAAATATCTCTGTGAACACAGGTGCTAGCTGGTCTGCGCAGGTGCCGTCTGGTCCTGCTGCTTTCCTGGTGTTCACTGTCTTGAAGGCTCTCCTCACGTCATGCTAGGTGGCTGGGTTCAGCCATGTCTCGGTGAAGCAGCCTAGTGGGTGGTAGTAGCCTAGTGGGTAACACACTCGCCTATGAACCAGAAAACCCAGGTTCAAATCCCACTTACTACCATTGTGTCCCTGAGCAAGACACTCCAGGGGGGGACTGTCCCTGTAACTACTGATTGTAAGTCGCTCTGGATAAGGGCGTCTGATAAATGCTGTAAATGTAAATGTAAATGTAAGCAGAGGAGGTTGCTGTCCTGGATGTCTCTCTGGAACTTTACCTTGGCCCTGAGGTCATTGAGCTTGTTCTCCAGTGACTGGACGTTGGCGAGCAGGATGCTAGGCAGAGGTGTGCTGTGTGCACGGGCCCTCAGCCTGTTCCTGACGCCAGCTCCGCGTCATGTCCTTTGTTCTTCCTCAGGATTTCACCAGCTGGGATCCGGAAAAGCAGTGTGATGACATTTCACGGAAAAGTCTTCAAATTGTAAGTGCATTGTATACTAATAAAAACAAGAGTGTCTCTACTGTATTTAATGCTTTCCATTGTGGTAGATTTGCCGGTGTAGTGTTGTTGAAAAAAAGTTTTTAAAAAAAACACAAAAACAAACTAAACTCGGTCAGAGCAGTCGCGATGGCAGCCGACCTCACTGGCGCCATCTTGGCATACTACAACACATAGCGTGCCAAGCTACCAACTCAGCTCGTCATGAATCAACCTTGCCCCTGGCATACTTTTTGCCTATATGATAAGCTTACACTTAGCCTCACACCTGCCCCCACCAACTCTGCCCTCTCCTTAAGCCCAATATCTCTTTCTGTTTTCCCTCAGTCCAGGAGGAAGGGATCAGTCGAAGTGTTTCCTAACATTTCACAATGTGGTTTTAATCATGCTCATGCAAGTGTGTTTTTCCATTAACTCTTTTTCCACCATCTCAGTTCCACTAATTGGTTTGTCCTATAAGGGACATAAAGCTATAGACTATGCAGGCTACTTCTGGTATATGACTAATGATCAACTGCACACTTTCTGATCCACCCTAGTGAGAGATTCCTGACGACAATGATGAAGCTATTGTACATAATGATGGATTCTACTTTGACTTCTCAGGTGAGGACAACACAGATATATCATTTCTGCCTATGATAAGTTATCTTAAACCCTTGCGAGAGTAGTATATTTTGATGTTTTTAGTTATTTTTTGTTATTTCAATATTTTGCTATTTGCTTTGTAATCATAGATTTTTGTATGTTCTTTGTTTTATTATTTACTCATCACTACATTTAACTCATTTAGATTTTTTTATATATCTTTGTGATCATTGATGATCAAAAGGGGGGGAAGTGTGAGGGAAATGTGCGGCCGTTGTAAAGAGCTTAGAAATAGAACAGGGAATCCGTTTGTGGGAATCACATTCAGTGTAGACATTATCCCCGATTTTAATCATCAGGTTCTACTGTCTTCTGTCGTGGCGAGTCACACCGCTCGCGTCCAGTCTAGACAAGGTTTAAACGTAATAACTCCAGGTACGGATTAACTAGGACAGAATAGAATACAATAGAATAGAATAGAAAGCTGTCACAGGGGGAATACGATGACGTAGTTGCAGACATACTTTCGGTGTAGGGATAAGCCGTCGTACCGGTAGAGGACGCTGGGCGAGCGGGGCAGGAGGACCGAGGAAGGGGAATGAGGAAGTAATGGACGCGCTGCAACGCAGCGGGGAGTCAGTTCGGGATCTTTGGGAAGGACCGGGGCAGAGGAGAACCGGAAGACGGCGGGTTTCAGGATGGTTCGGGATCTTGGACAGGACGGGAGTAGGTCTTGGGCGGCAGGAAGGTAGGGGAGCATGGAATCCCGTCTTAACCGATGGGCCAGGTAGGTTCAAGGTCAGGGGCAGGAAGAGGTTGTAGCCAGGAAGTTCCGGTCGGGGTTCCTTTCGTGATTTCCAGGGGATCAGGCAATTCTCGAAGTCGTGGGCAGGCGAAGGTCGTATTACGGGAATCTCAATTATCGTAGGTCGTGGGTGAGAGAGCTAGCGTCTCTGGCGAGTAAACTCATACAACTCATTTAACTCATACAAAGAGCGGGCGTGTCTCCTTGGTGTTACCTCCCTTTTATACTTGCCACCGCCCGCTTCCATTTCCTCTTCCGGGTTGCCATCTCCCAGGCTGGTGAGGTGCCCTCTAGCGGGCTGGAGGCGCGTTGGCCATGACAAAAGCCTTTATTGTCATTATACACAGTACAATGAGATTTAGAGCAGCTCCTTAAAAAGTGCACACAGCGCAATTTATAAGTGATGTACTACAGTACACAGACAGACAAATAAATCAGATTAAACATACTTTGGTCCAAAGTGTTGAGCAGCATACAGTATGGTAGAGGTAGTATAGATAGCGCAAAATGAGGGTATAATATAAATGCAATATAATACAAATATGACAGTTTTCAGTACAGATCTGAGTTCAGTATGGAAACAGCTTTGGGGAAAAAACTGTCCCTGAGTCTATTTGTTCTGTCAGGTATAGACCTATAGAGAGGGACCCAACCGACAAAAATATCACATCATCAGCTGTTAAATTTTAATCTGCCTTCACTGGCTGGTGCTGCGCAACAGACACATTTTTACAGTGTTACGCATTATAAACAATCACACGCAATTCTTTTTTTATGAATGCAATGATCAAATCAGAGGCGTTCAGAAGAGTCATGACTGAAACTTTTGCTGTTGCGCTCTCGCTGCTCTCTAGCGAGTTGTCTCATCATAAACAACAAATTACAGATGTGTGCATACAGTGTAAGTGCACAGTAAATTGCGCACTGATTGATCAGTGTAAACCACTTCAGTGATTATAATAGGAGTTTTTGAGAGTGGTTGAACTCAATAATGTTCTTTGATAATTATTTGCTCTTTCTGTAAAATTAAATGGTTATAATTAGTAACTTACAAAACATTTGTAAATGAAATCTAAGCAAACAGCACAAAAGCTAATGATGTAAAAAAAACAAAAAAACACTTTACAGTTTCTTATATTGTGTGTGAATAAATGTGCATTATTGTAATAAATTACAACAATGAGCTAACAATTGTCAGCTTTTCAAAATAAGTCCCTCATTAGCATTAACCATTTTGGTCATGTCATTTATGCTTTCCTTTTCCTAAGCTAACTGCTGTCTTTCTTTTTACAGGAACAGATACTTCTGGAACATATATGGGGGAGACTTTGGTCATGTTTGGAGCATGCACTTTCACGAATGCCTGTGGATGTGGACTTCTTAGAATTTATCTGTGTTCAGGAGTTGGTTTTCCTGAGTGCTGTATCACTACAGGTCATCATTCCTGTGGACATATGGGATGGCTTAACTGGTCTGCATCATGCAAGTTCTTTAGAGGCAAAGAAACGAGACACATGTTGTGACAGCACAATTTGAACAAGGAAATAGTGGACGACCAAAAGCAATCATTGGTCGTGAGTATCTCGTCAATTTGCTTGAAATGAACTTACCAGTCAGGTGTATTGCAAGCCTTTTGAGAGTATCTGAACGCACTGTACACAGATGACTAGCAGAGTTCGATCTATCTGTGAGATCACTGTACAGCTCACTAACAGATGATGAGCTAGACACATTAGTGTCAAACATTAAGTCCCGAATGCCAAATTCTGGATACAGAATGGTAAAAGGAGCTTTAAAAGCTGAAGGCCACAAGGTACAATATGACCGAGTCAGGGCAACGCTGCATCGAGTAGACACACTGGGAGTTTTATCCAGGATGACGCAGCTGGGTTGTGTTGTCCGGAGGAGGTATTCTGCCCCAGGGCCCAAATCTCTGATGCACATAGACACCAATCACAAATTGATAAGGTAAGTTTATATATGATTTTTACATATTTATTTTAACAGTATCATCTTAAGATGGAAACTTCTGTCTGATGTAGCAGTTCAAACTCTGGCCCTTCAGGTCTTTTTTTTAGTTTAGCTCCAACCCTAGTCAAACATACATGGACAAGTTAATCAAGCTCTTCAGGATTACTAGAAAGTACTAGGTAGGTGAGTCAATCAAGATTGGAGCTAAACTCTGTAGGAGAGTGGATCTCAAGGGCCTGTTACGTCCCTGGACGTATGCTCCCACGTGTTCTGTGTGTCTGGCTGTGTTTTTGCGTCCTGTCTCTTTTAGGTTTACTTCATTGGAGGAGTTGAAGCCTTCCAGCTCCATCTACCATCTGCCATTGGTCACCTCCACCTATATAAAGAGACTTCAGATGGTGTTCGGGAGGTCCCCAGGGTCTGCTAGGCCCTTACGCTTTCGGGAGGTCCCCAGGGTCCACGGAGATCTGCATCTCATTCGTGTGTCTTGTTGCTTTGTGTGATAGATCCCTTTGTTGTTAGCCTGTTAGCTGTTAGCCTGTTATGTGCCTTTTTTGTTGACTTGTGCGCGTTTTGAGATATCCCTGTTGTTATCCCATCCCTTCATTTAGGCTGTTTTGATGTTTATTAGCTGTCCTGAGTCCGCTGTTTATTGTACCTGTTGGCTGACCTAGGACCTAGGAACGTGACAGGCCAATATTGAGAACACCAGTCTAATGCCTTTGGTTTCAGGTATAACATTGTCTTGTTTGGAGGGGTGGACGGCTTTTCACGAAAGGTGAATTTGTTTTTGTTGTACAATATAATGCAACATTGGAATTGTTAGTGTACCAGAAAAATAAAACTAACAATGCTATTTCTAATTCTACAGATATCGCTTCTTCCAAGAGTCTGTGGAAAGATATGGTTTCCCTATTAGGTAAGTTGTTGTATCAAGTAATAAAGATGAAAGTACACATGTTTTTTACATTAATTGTTAGGTATTGTGGTAGAACTTTTCACCCAAAAAGGAACATTTTCATACTATACTTACCCTCATGCTGTTTTTAAACCTGTAAGACCTTTGCTAATCTTCAGAACACAAATTAAAATATTTCTGATGACATTTCATAGAAAGCAAGGGTACTACTACAGCGAAGGCAAAGAGATGTAGTAAGGTCATCCTTAAAGGGATACTAAGAACTATTCCTTTAAAACATTCCATGGGCTATTTTAACATTGTCCTTACTACATGTTTGTGCCTTGATTGTGGTAGAAACACATGCTGTCTATGAAGGGTCAGAGAGCTCTCGTATTTTATCAAAAATATTTATAATTTATGTTCTGAAGATTAAGATGTGACGTGAAGATCCTGCAGGAAGTGGCACAGCATAAAGTAAACTTCAACGGATTTCCCCTGCTCAGGGAGTAGGACACAGTGTAAGGACCATGCCAATTGCAACACAGTTCATGCACAGAGCTCAATTCTAATAAGCTGATGATCTGAATCAGATAGCTTAACAAACAGACATGCAAAATTTGCAGAGTGGGGGTGAGGAAGGACTGGAATTGAGAACTTCTGGCTTAGAGGGGTAGTTCAACCAAAAATTTATTTATTCACTATATATTATTATATACTAGGGATGCACCGAATGTAGACCGATGTAGCTTTCAGTGAGTGAAAAAACATGGCTTTACGTTGGTGTTACGTTGCAATAGTTTAAAGAGATGTCTTTTCTATATACTGTATTTTTATAAATATTTATGTTTTAAACCATGGAGGTGAGCCAATGGATATCACACAAGCAACGTGAAAACTGCTCAATATGTTAAAGTGAAAGTAAAAACTGACAGCATCTGACGTGCATTCTTTCAGAGACAATGAGAGACGATTATACTTCACATGCTGATATTAATTTAGTCCCCTAATATTTTACTTGTGCCCCAAACATAGGAAAAAAATTAAAAGAAATGTATTTTGTGTAAGGTTTGTTTCTGAAAGTCGGTTCTTGAAATTAAGCTCTTAATTTTCATTGATGACTGCAGTGTTATTAGGAGTTAAGAAAGTATTAATTATGATTTCAGGTGGTTTTAATTGTGGGGACTGAAAGACAAGAATTGCAATGAAACTTCAAAAGGCTATCCATTGAATAAATATGAGCACTGCACGTTTCAAAGTCATTTGCTGCGCTGCTTTGTGTACTACCTTTCTGATAGCGCCTCCTGCAATGGTACTAATAATTTGCATAATTCTTTTGGTGTTTCGGTTTTCGGTCATGGTTTCCTCTTTTTCGGTTTCGGCCAAGAATTTTCATTTCGGTGCATCCCTATTATATACAATCTTCTTAATTCCTTAATGAATCCAGAAATAATTATCAGAGATTCTAATAAAATATTAAACAGCACAACCATTTCCAAAACTGATAATAACAGTATCAAATCATTATTTCTGAAGGATCATGTGACACTGAAGTAATGGCTAGAGAAAATTCAGCTTGTATCACAGAAATAAATTATATTTTAAAGTATATTTAAAAAACATGATTTTAAATTGTAATATTTCACAATATGATAATTTTTTTTGTAGCCTCCACATTTTTACTAATGTGCTTCTCCAGGAATGTTATTTTATGTTTTATAAATAAGCATTATGTTAAGTATTAAAACATTGCCTTTATATTCATTACAGGGTCAGAGGAGACCATGGAGTCGAGAATGTGGATATTGCACGTTTAATGTTCACAGTTCGTGGCACAGGGAGAAGCAGTTTCATTTCTGGAAAAAGTGTCCACAATCAAAGGTATGTAAAGAAAGTATTATGTAGAGGACATATGTCACCTTGTGCTTTATTCTCCAAATGCTTGTTTGAACGAACTGATTGCTTAGGACTTTTCTCGTAATGCCTTATGTTGTAGAATGTGTGGACTGCAGTGACCAGCGTAGTATGATGTACCACACTATCTCGAGGAAGCCAGCTACCTTCATACTGCAGACCAAACACATCTCTTCTGTTGCCACTACACATTTCTACCACGGCTACAAGATGATCTGAGCATTTTCCGAGATGGTTTCGATAATCACCCTTTGAGAACAGAACACAACATGTCTCCAAACCAGCTCTGGGAATTGGGTCAAATTCATTATCCAGTTGATGATCCCCAAGATGAAGAGGTATTTTGTTAATGCTAATATAAAGCCATGTTTACACTATTACAGGGGTTGTGAAAATTAAATGTTCCTTCACTGGTGTTTAAACACTTAGTATTTGGAACTATTACAGCTGAGATTATACACGATTTATACAGAAACATGTTGTTCTTTGTTTACACAGGAACTGAACATTGCTGACATTGATTGCATCCTGGTTAAAGTGTTGGTGTTAATGTTCCTATTGTGGAATGTCCACTTACAGCAGAGCAGCTTGCAGCACTAAAGGACACAGTGGATCCAAGATGACCATCACAATCCCATGGGATAGACATTTACATGGCTGCAGTGCAGTTTTGCCAGTCACTTGAGTAATGACCCATTGAGTAGACACATGGAGTTCTGGAACTGAATTTAAATTTATTGGATAGAAAAACTAACATTAAATGTGCATTTTTTTGGTCCAAGAACTGTTTCATCAAGTACAAGCACTAGCTAAACTGCATCAAAACCAGAGAAGGTATGCTGTAAGCTTTCCAAAGTCTCAAAAATAAATCGGCAATACTACATGAACGTGTGCATAGATGAACTGCATCAAAATTATTGAACAACAAGTCCAAACAATGCAGGACAAACTGTGGGACTGTAACTTCATTTGTAGACATGGTGTATTAGATTTCACATAACTATACAAGCCCAAAACCAAACTCCCTAAAATGGCTGAAATCCATGTAATGACTTGGTAATCGTAGCATATTGAAGCAAGTGGAGGACTTCGGCATGTCAGCAGTAACAACTTCCACTACCATCTTTCCATCTGGCACTTCCCACCCCAGCCAAAATTTCACCAAGGCCTTAAGGCTAGAGCTGGATACTAAATAAAGCAAACATATATAAATTTGAATCAGGGGCAGTTCAAAGAAAAAAAAAAAGTTTCCTATTTGAGAAATAAGAGTAGTGGAAGTATGATGTCAAAACACCACCCTCTGGTTCCCATGAGATTTTCCTATAGGCTCTTATAATGACTTTCTTCCATTTATAAGTAAAATAAAATCTGTATTAAACATAATTCGTCATAACTATTGTCAGGGTACATTTACCAAAAGCTTTATTTTACTCAATTTATAAAACCATGGGAAAATCTTGAAGGAACCAGCGGTGAAATAGACTTTCAGTTTCTGATGTCATTCCTACCACCTCTCTTATCTAATCCAGGTCATCAAACCCGGTATAAAATCGAGCAAACTGTATCAGCTACATTACATACAGACCTACATAAAACAAATGTAAAGGTTTATACCGGTTTAAATGAAGCGACGCAAATACCCTGAGATACGACATCTATCTTCTAGTGAACAATCGTCATTGTCATCGTCATCATCATCATCCACACTGCTATCAGAGGGCCAGCAGATACAGGGCAGCAGCATCTGGAAACAATATATATTTCTGTTGCAACAGTACTATATGCACATCACTTCATAACCAATTTAAACTTACCAATGGGGTTAGCGAATTTTCATATTCTCTCGGAAAAATATCCACATCTGTCCTTTCAGTCACCAGTGGCCATACTCTGGTTTCTTTGAGTCCTTTACGTATTTGTTTCAACTGCCGTAATCTCCTTCCAATGACCTTTTTTATTACATATATTACATTATTAGGTTTCATAAATACAATGAATATTATAGTACAAAATGCTTAAGTTTGAAGGTTAATTAAACAAAAGAAAAAATAGCTTTAACAAAATAAAAACAATACTACCGCATATGATAAAAGGTCGCTCAAAAAGCAACTTCTGGTTTTCTTTGGTTGGGCCAGGCAGATCCCAAGCAAGACTCAGGCCAAGGACAGCTTTATATCCACTGCTAGTGAGTTCAGCCTCTCCATCAAGCTTCATGAAGAATAATATTAACTGAAAGTAAAAAATTTGAATGCAATTATGACTAGTTTAAATTAAATTAAATTACGCAACTAATGTAAATACCGGTTTTATGGTTTCACGAATATCATAGTCAGGACAGTCTTCTATTTGCACTGTAGCAGTCTCAGGTGAACCACCTAGTAGTACATGAACTATTGCTTGGCTGACTCCAGACAGCCGAGGTCCACCATGTAGAAAAGAATGTCAAAGAGACAGGTCCTTGCAGTATTTCCTGTTTTAAAATAATGGGCTAAAAGTTACATTTTGGATTCAAAGATGAAACAAGATACTATAGTCAATGTTCCATAAAATATAGCTGACCTACCCATGTTAAGACTGAAGCCATGCTGAAGCCTCTGTATAACCGTAGACAAGAAATGTCTGGTTATTCCTTCACCAATGGCAGCATCTCCTGAATATAACAGCAATTTACTGCAACAATCTTAACATAAAGAAAGTACAAAAAAACAACAATAAAAAAGATGTAATAAGATTTACTGAATTTACTGAAAATGTTTTTTTTCTTACCTGTCACCTGTGCAAAAACTTATATATATACATATATATATACACACACACACACACACACACACACACACACACACACACACACACACACACACACTTGTTTGGTCAGCTTCATCACTGGTTTGTTCAACTTCATCATTGCTCACACATGACTTTATGTGTGCAGTCAGGATAACTAAAGGATACATGATTCCACATTTCTGGTATTTTTCTTTAGACGTATAATTAAAGCTTTCCGATTCAGGTGGCAGAGCAGTGGTATTGAGCTCCATTTGTAGTGGAGCTACGTAAAGAACTCCTTTGAAACCCTGGGTTGCTGCTTTCAAATGTTTGGCACTGTACCCACTCTCATTGGGTGGGATAAGTGTAAGCTTCCGGGAGCCCCATCCACCTTAAGAAAAATGACACAAAATACAGAAAAACACAATGTGTTATTGGATTTCAGTCCTTTTATTTTGTTATGCCAGGATTCATGTTTTAAGCTTGACACAAAGGTATTTACTTACATAAAATATGAAATATATTATTAGTGATAATGTAAAAATTCAGAAATGTATTTGATTTTACTTATTTATTTATTTATTTTCATTGCAATGTATCACTATGTTCCTGAACATTACCTGAAGCCAACCCCCCTTTACATCCTGAAATTTTGGGAACAGCTCCTTCAGTTGGGCACATACTTTACAATGTAAATAACACTGTCAGTATAGCAAACCATGTACAAATTAAATGCCCAACAGTTACCATACTGTACTGTAACAATACTGTTACAAAAAGCTTATAGTGTTACATTATAGCAATGTGCTTAAGAGCACCTTAGCACCCATGTTCCAGATACAGAGTTACTAATGAATTATGCTGTGTTACATTAGAGAAAGATCATTTTAAAAGATACAGGAGAGACGTCACACATACTTACTTCATCATAAGTTGCATTTTCATCCATTTGCATTGTCTTTCACCCCAACCCAGCTTGCATATGTACCAGTTGCTCACTCTCCTTAGGTGTTCGCTCATTATGGTGAGGAAGCAGATAAAAGTTAACAAGCAATATTTTTGCGGGTTTGATAGGGGGCATTGACAGCATTCGCCTTTTACCCCGTCCTTTGCTGAAAAACCCGGGAAATGGTCTGTTGGCAAAACAAATTTCAATTACAAACAAAAATAATAACCATATTTTTTTTTTTTTGATTTATTTTTATATATAACTACAAACTAATGATGTGTATCTAAAAACAATATTGTTAGTAGGACATAAATTGTACTTTAATCTCTATGGTATGTTTACAATCAAGTAAAATTATGTCACATTTATCTTTTTATTATTGTATACACACTATTCTTCAAAAAATAGTAGGCAGTATTTACTGTGTACTGGGCAGTAAACTAGTATGCCACTTCGAACACAGCCACAATTGAATTGGTTACTGAATCATTAAATAAGCCAATGATTCAGTAACCCATTCATAAAGACAGTCACTTGCCTCATTGCAGTAGTGTTGATATTCGGGAAACGTTGTGTTGTTTACCTAAATAATATAGTCCGATCATGATGAATATTGGCCAATTCCCTGGCTCGATCGGTGCACCTCTACTTATAACATTTATATATTTGTTTAATTTGTATGATATAAGCGGAAATGAACAATATAGCTACTTTTATCGTGCCTGCAAGCTACACATATATCTAAATGATTATTCACAATGTTAAAATCTTCAACTCAAAACACAGCTTACAATCATCATCAAGTGACCTTATATCCAAGTTGGATCTGATGTGGATTCCAATCACGGAAATAAATGAAGCACTAACGGAGTTATTGTATTAACACGCGCCACGACAGAAGACAGTAGAACCTGATGATTAAAATCAGGGATAATGTCTACACTGAATGCAAAATTCCCAACAGCAAGCGAATTCCCTGTTCTATTTCTAAGCTCTTTACAACGGCCGCTTTGTCACTTAAAGTTGTTGCAGCGTGTTTGCGTTCTATATAGACACGGTGGCATGCTAATCCCTTTTACATCAAATATACAAACACCAGAGACCGCTCAGATAATGTTTCACATGCTGGGAACGCTAACACAATATATAAATATGAACCATAAATGCTTAAAAATCACTTACCTCTGGGCGATTCATGATCAGGCAGAAGAATGGGGACCTCCTGAGCCGCACGCTCGCGCCAGAAAACTACTGCAGCTCTGTAATTGGCCAAAATGCTTCGTTCGACTTTTCCCTGTGGATGACCTCTGACCTACTTTCTGTATGATCTGAATTTCTGCGTTTGAATTTTAGAAAATTGAATTTGATATTCCGAATTTCTTCTTAATCTTGAAAACTTTAAGTTGTATTTTTAAAAACTGGATATCTGCAGTCAGAACAAAACATTCCTTGTTTGAAAATACATGTCTATAAAACTCAGTTGTGTTAATTTTCAAATGTTTAATATTCAAGTAAAATAATTTCAAATTCAAAGCTATTTTAAATCCCATATAATATTCAGTTTTGATAAATAACACTTGTAAATAATATGTCGGCGCCTGGTACAGACAAGCACAGAAAAACACCAGTGTTTTGGTTTCAAAATCGCTTGACCATATATATACACATCACTCTGTTGAGACCTTTGGAGATTCTTAGCGAGTCTTTCCATGCGCGCATGTAAATAAAGCCTGACTAAATTCATTTAACAGTTTCTCATTGTGACTCCTCAGAGGTGATGGAAATAACTTCCACGACAAACCCACCCTGCCTCCCTCAACAACTACCGCCCTGTAGCCCTAACCTCAGTAGTGTTGAAGATCTTCTCAACAACAACACTACATAGAACTGCAATACACTGCAGAACTTTCACTTTCAATCACTTCTGGACTCAAAGCACAAAACCACTTTGCCCCAAATCTCTGCTCTTTCCCCCCTTTTTTTTGTGCTTTTTTTAATATTTATACATTGATTTTCACTCATTTGCACACCTTCACCCATCCTGTTACACATATTTTATGTTAAAGACATAAAAGTGTAATATTTGGGATCAACTAGGTGACAAGGTCATCATGCACCATCAAATGCACCATCATGCTGTGTTCCATCAAATCTCCTGTGTAGTCCCCACTTGACCACCACAAAAACAACAACATTTATTTCTTATATATGCCAAAATCACATACAGTATCTCTCAATGGGCTTTGACAGACCCTACAGTTGACTGTTCTGCACACAAGGAAAAACTCCACAAAAAACAAACTCTAGGAGAGAGAAAGAAAAAAAGGAAGAAACATTGGGAAGGGGTGATACAAAGAGGGACCCCCTTCCAGGGCAGAGTGAACCTGCAAGTGGTGTCAGTGCAGGGTTTGTGATTGTCCAATAAGAGTAAAAGGCCTACAGTTGTAGAGGTGGAGAAGTCCAAAATGTAGTCCAGTGTCATGGTGTACAGTACGTGTCCATTATGATGCTACTGATCCATTTGAAAAATCCCTGACGCTTTAAATTTGTGCTACAGTGGCCCGGTACCCCAACTAGGACATCCTAACTAAGGTGAATTTAACACTGTCTGTGCTAACAGGGTGACTGTGTGATAAAGTGGACTTAATAATTGACACTGTATATGGGAATTTAACAGAAGGCCAGAGAAAACAGATGTGTTTTCAGTTTAGATTCAGTTTAGATCTCAGAAATCTGAGAAGGTCTTTGTCACTGTCAGACACTCTCACCTGATGAATTATTGCTTCCACGTCCACCATTAATATGACGGGTTCCTTTCTGAATCAAATCAACACTTCAATCAATGTACTGGTTAGATCTTAATTTAAGTTGTGAGCTCTCTACTCAGAAATCTTCCTGTGGTTTGGCAGGATCACTGATCTTTTTCTAAGAGGCAGGCAAAGTGGTGGCCTAGCGGTTAAGGAAGTGGCCCCATAATCATTTACATTTACGGCATTTGGCAGACGCCCTTATCCAGAGCGACTTACAACATGCTTTCAAGTTGCCATCGATGAAGAGATCAATTCTGGTTCACTAGGACCCCAATTATGAATACAATCTTTTTATTCACTCTGTTGTAGATTCTGTACACAAGTTCGATAATAAGAAAGTTACAAGTTAATCTAAATATTCTTCAAAGAGGAAGGTCTTGAGCTGTCGTTTGAAAATACTCAGTGACTGAGATGTTCTGACCTCAAGGGGAGGTTCATTCCACCGAGGGGCCAAGACGGAGAAGAGTTTAGATGAATGTTTTCCTTTTACCTTCAGAGATGGAGGGACCAGGCGAACAGTACTGGAGGCTCGGAGTATACGAGGTGCAGTGCGAGGTGTAATAAGGGCTGTGAGGTAGGATGGTGCTACTCCATGTTTTGCTTTGTAGGCCAGCATCAGTATTTTGAATCTGATGCGTGCAGCTACTGGGAGCCAGTGGAGGGAATGTACCGACCAGCTAGAAGGGAGTTGCAGTAGTCCAGTCTTGAGATTACTAAGGACTGAACCAGTAGTTGGGTGGCCTGGGTTGACAGATAAGGGCGGATTTGTCTGATATTGCATAGAAGGAATCTACATGAGCGGGAAAGGTTGCTGATGTGAGTCGAGAAGGAGAGTTGGTTGTCTATTGTTACGCCAAGGTTGTGGGCTGTTGTAAAAGGAGAGAGCTGTGAGTTGTCCAGGTAAATAGCAAGATCCTAATATGGTGAAGAATCTGCTGGAATGAATATTAGTTCAGTTTTGGTGGGATTGAGTTGGAGGTGATGGGCTGCCATCCAAGACGAGATGTCGGTAATCAGAAGGTTGCTGGTTCGAATCCCAATCCGCCAAGGTGCCACTAAGGTGCCTCTGAGCAAAGCACCGTCCCCACACACTGCTCCCCGCCGCCTGTCATGGCTGCCCAATGGCCACTTTAAATGTATAGTCTGGCATCATTGGCTTCAAGGCAGTGATACCCACTTTCTGGTCTAGACCGACCATCAGAAACTTATCTCCATCTGGGAGGCCAAGCAACTGAACCCATGCCAGGCAAGTTGGGCTTTAATCTTCTAACAATACAACTTCCTCCTGTCCTACCAGCCCAGCAACCGGCAACCAGCTGTTGCACTGTCAACACGCCCCCAGTACAGCTTCTTTCTGAACCTGCTCCCTTCCTCTGGTCCAGCTGCATCACTGGGTCCCTTTGGGGGTCCCTGGAGATCCAGGTTCAGAATGCCCTGGTGTCCAATCTAGGACTGGCCAACGTACTGGTAGTAGGGCTGGTAGTAGCCTAGTGGGTAACACACTCGCCTATGAATCAGAAGACCCAGGTTCAAATCCCCTTAGCAAGACACTTAACCCTGAATGTCTCCAGGGGGACTGTCCTTGTAACTACTGATAAATGTGGTAACACGACCCAACACGACCGGTGGCACCCACGTCGACTGCATTTCTGGTAGGGCCAGTGGTTGTGTCTCTCCACCCACTTAATCTCCACACTGAGTCACACAAACGGTCCCCTCTGTTCATTATGTTCACTGTGTGCTGTCCTTTCTCAGTACCAGCATGGTATCTGACTCTGGCGGAGCAGACATATTCAGTTGTGGAGTTGGAGGCGCTGGCCTGCGGTCACATATGTACTTGTATGGCTGACATTTCTCTCTTCGCACAGACCACCATGCCCTTACAACTATACTTCATTGTCAGGCACAGGACACAGGCCACTTCAGCTCTTCCACTGGTCGGAGATAAGATGATCCTTTATTAGTAGGGTGGTAGTAGCCTAGTGGGTAACAGGTTCATATCCCACTTGTTAACCCTAAGTTTCTCCAGGGGGACTGTCCCTGTAACTACTAAGTTGCTCTGGATAAGGGCATCTGATAAGTGCTGTAAATGTAAAAATGTAAATGTAAATTAGTCCCACAAGAGGAAAATTTACAAGAGGCTCCTCCAGTATAATTTCACACCACTTTTTACCCAATGCCGGGACAATGTTGTGGCATACCTTCTTTCCAGGGCCCCTCCTGACACCCTCCAGATATACCCAGCCACAGATACACTGGAGCCGGAGCTTATCCACATGTTTCATGGAACACTCTGAGCAGTTGTACCTCTACAGAACCTCTAACTCGCTTCAGCATAAGACCCAGTGCTATCACAGCTTTGGAATTTCATTAGATATGGGTGGCCAGACAAAGTGCATGAGGACCTGCCACAATTTCATCGGATTAAAGATGAGCTGTCATGAACGAGGTCTGCTTGGCATGGGGACTGTGGGCAGCCTCACATTCTGGCCATGGCTAATGAGGGACACCTTGGCATTTTAAAAGTCAAGTAGCGCTGCCATGAGAGGGTGTGGTGGCCTGGGATCAACAGGGATATTGAATTTGCGGTGAAGGACTACCTTATTAGTACCTCAGCCTCAGAATATTTATTGTAGTAATCTACATGAACTGCTTTATGGTGGCCATTATGTGATCTGGCACCTGTGACAGTACAGGCTAAAAGTTTGGACACACCTTCTCATTCAATGTGTTTTCTATTCTCCTCCTTCAGGACTGTTGGAAAACCATTTCAGGTGATGACCTCTTGAAGCTCATCGAGAGAATGCCAAGAGTGTGCAAAGCAGTAATCCGAGCAAAGGGTGGCTATTTTGAAGAAACTAGAATATAAAACATGTTTTCAGTTATTTCACCTTTTACAAGTACATAACTACATGTGTTCATTCATAGTTTTGATGTCTTCAGTGAGAATCTACCAATGTAAATGGTCATGAAAATAAAGAAAACACATTGAATGAGAAGGTGTGTCCAAACTTTTAGCCTGTACTGTATATCCATGTATTTGTAATTGTTGTTGTATGAGGTCAATAACATGACCCAAGTCTGTTTAGTCCTTCCATTGGCTGAGCCTGTTTTTTTCAGTATGCGCTGAAAATGAGTCCGGCTGATTAAAAACCTGTGTCTATGCGCAAGAGCAGCAATAATTTATAATAAAATGTATGACATTCCAAAATGAAAAGAAAACTTGATTAGCTGAGTTTTTAAAGACGTAAATTAATTTAGAGTAAATTAATTTAAATAACTTGTGTGCACAATTTTTTTCTAGTTCATGGCTTTGCACAATACCCTTTGTTAAGTCAATAACTGTTGATCAGTGAACCAGCACTGTTTTCTAATATTAATTTGACTAATTTACTAGAAGAAAATAAATTGAAGTGTGTCAGTGAATATTGTGAGCACCTTGGCCATTGTCTTCAATTCATTACATAGCCATATTCATAGCTTACCCAAGGCCTCTGTCCCTGGTATTGACATGAAAATAGGGCAAGACAGTACAGTGAGCACCAGCCACATGTCACAGGTGCCAGATCACATAATGGCCACCATAAAGCAGTTCATGTAGATTACTACAATAAATATTCTGAGGCTGAGGTACGAACTTCAACAACAACTGAGAAACTGAGAGACAGTCTTAAACAATATTAAACACACATTTGGGATTAAGTGAACAGCCCTTGAATGGTTCAGATCATATTTGACCAACCGATATCAGTTTGTGGACATCAATGGTGTTTCGTCTTCACATAGTAAAGTAGAGTTTGGTGTTCCACAAGGTTCTGTCCTAGGTCCGTTACTTTTTTCTCTATACATGTTACCTTTAGGCGACGTCATCCGCAAACACGGTATTAGCTTCCATTGCTACGCTGACGACACACAGCTGTATCTGTCAGCATTGCCAGATCAGAGGCAGCAGCTGAACAAAATAGAGAATTGTCTGAAGGACATTAGACAGTGGATGCTCACCAACTTTCTCCTTTTAAACCCTGACAAGACAGAAGCTCTTGTACTTGGGCCTCAAGCAGCCAGGCATAAGCTGGCTGACTACACCATAACCCTGGATAGCCTTTCTATTTCACCAAGTATTGAAGTAAAGGATCTAGGTGTCATCATTGATGCAGGTCTCTCATTCAATTCACACGTAGATAATGTCACTAGGATAGCATTTTTTCACCTTAGAAATATTGCGAAAATAAGAAATATCATTTCAATGCATGATGCAGAAAAGTTGGTCCATGCAATTATTACATCAAGGTTAGATTATTGCAATGCATTACTGTCTGGATGCTCTAGTAGGTGCATGAGTAAACTCCAGCTAGTACAGAATGCTGCAGCCAGAGTTCTAACTAGAACTAGGAAATTTGACCACATCACCCAAGTCTTACAATCACTGCACTGGTTACCCATCAAATTTAGGATTGACTACAAAATCCTACTTTTGACCTATAAAGCTCTAAATGGTCTCGCCCTGCAATACCTGAGTGAACATTTAGCTCTTTACAAACCGCCACGCCCCCTTCGATCAATCGGTGCTCAGACACTCAGACTAAGTCTCAGTGTTTAAATCCAATCTGAAAACCTATCTGTTTTCTCTGGCTTTTTGTTAAAGTCCTAGACACTCATTTCACTTCACTTTTTTACGCAGTGTCAATTATAAAGTCCAGTTTTTCACAGAGTCCCCCTGTTAGACACAGACAAAGTTAAATTCACCCTAGTTAGGCTGTCCTAGTTAGGGTACCGGGCCACTGTAGCACCAATATACCACTATAACCACATATTTCAGTATCGGTCGTACAGTGCAACCGTCTGCCGCTGCTTCTGTTTGTTTTTCTCCGAGACACGGAATCAAGCACCCAGACTACTGGCAGACCCCAGTGAAGAGACCAGCAAATAAATCCTGGTTCCTGACAACTGCTAAACAAGGACATACCATGAAACGAACCAGAGGGTAACCACAGCCACCACCACCGTTACAACTACAGCTATAGGGATCTTCAAGTGGACCAGTAGCATCATTATGGACACGTAATCTAGACCATGACACTGACTACATCCTGGACTTCTCCAACCCTACAACTGTAGGACTTATTATTATATCATCCCCAACCCTGCACTGACACCATTTGCAGGCTCACTCTACCCTGGAAGGGGGTCCCTCTCTGTATCACTCCTTCCCAAGGTTTCTTCCTTTCTTTTTCCTCTCTCTTCTAGAGTTTTTTTTGTGTGCAGAATGGTCAAGTGTGGGGGGTGTCAACTGTAGGGCCTCTCAAAGCCCATTGAGACATACTGTATGTGATTTTTGGCTATATAAGAAATAAATGTTGTTGTTGTTATTTACATTTAAGGCATTTGGCAGACGCCCTTATCCAGAGCGACTTACAATGTGCTTTCAAGTTACCATCGATGAAGACATCAATTCTGGTTCACTAGGACCCCCAACTATGAATACAATCTTTTTATTCACTCTGTTGTAGATTATGACACATGGACTACCTGTGACAGTAAGATTTTATAATGATCACTATTCAAGTCAAATGAGTTCAGACTCTATGTTATACATCTCAGAACCTTTCATAAATAATCTCACATGAATAGTGAAGCAGAGAGAGTCTACTAAATGCCTTAAATGTAAATGTATGTGCTGCTGAGCAGAATGTTGGAGATAGAGTTATGACACTGCAGGACAGTGTATAAATTCAAATATGCCCGCCACGTCCGTGGGCTGACAGGGGAATGAAGCACAGAGGTGGGACATACTGGGAAACAAGGTTTATTAAACACAAATAAAATGGCACAAGGGCCAAAAACTGGGGAAACAAAAGGGGAACACTAAAGCAAACCCGCAGGTGTGTGGTGATCGCCAGATCTGAAAGCAACACTAATCATATGGTGCATGATCCAAATAAAATGTCGCAGCCACCGATGGGCTGCTCAATAGCACCTTATAACCACCCTCCAGATTGGTGCCAGGTGCGTCTCCGGGTGCACCCAATCGTGACACTGCCCAAATCCAGTACATCTGGAAAACGAACGGTGTGTCACAGACAAGCAAAGATCAGAAGAAATGGAGAGTGAAGAGACCAAACCAGAACTGCAGACAGCCAGCTATGGACTCCTGTGCTGTTATGCCAGCTGATGCCATGGAAGACACAAACTGTAAAACTGAATCCAGTAAATTAGCAGAATAACTGATACACAATAATAACATATAAGCACAAGGAGCTAACAGAACAGTATTCAGAAGTTAATATTTTGATGATGATGATAAGCGCCATTTATTCCTTCTGCAATATACCATGTCAATAGTAACAAGCACTAACAAAAAGTCTATCCATCAACCCGACCATACATACACACAACACAGTATCACATCAGGGAGGTCACAATAGTGGATCGTGACGAACTGACCTTAACCTAAAAGAAACATTGTGGAGAGATCTAAAGGCCAAATGTGAAGCTGAGAAACGTGTAAAAATTCATCCAACTCTAAAACCGTGCTGCAGCTCCTTCCTTCCACACCGACTGCAGGCTTGTTTGCAGACACTCCCTAAGAAACGCAGGCATTTGACGACAGTCCCTAACAATTTGCTGAGAGTCATCAATTATGCAGGCTCACCGCACGGACTGGGAAGGAAGGTAGCAGCAACAATATGGCGATAACCGCAGTTTCTCTCGCGTCTTTGCAGGACCCTTAACTGCGTGACAGCGGCGCCGGACCCCTTTTCACGCGAGGAACGTGAGTAAGAGCCGCCGTCCTCCTTCGCGGGCGCGGTTCGGCTGCCGGTTCGCCGCAGTGGCCGGGTTCGGTGGCCGGACTCTTCTGCCGCAGAGCGCAACGCGGTCTCACCCGCTCAGCATCTTTTCTGCGCGCACCGCACCGCGCCGGGCCGAGCGACCGTGGCGGGATGGCGGGGCTGCGTGGGGTGGGCTGCGGTGGAACCGGGGTGGTGGCCTTGCCGGGGCTGTGCGCAGGACGGGGATTTCCGAACACGTCCAACTTTAACGACTAAATTAGCCCTTGACGAACTAGCGAGAGTGGCGTCTGCCCCCCCGGCCGCCGCATCCACCCGTGAGGATCCGGAATGGGCGCAGACGGGAGCAGCGGCGGTGAGCACGGGTGTGGTACAGTTCCGTGAGTCCGGTCCGGTCCAGCGTGCGAATCAGCACGGAACCCACATACAGAGAGAGAGAGAGAGAGAGAGAGAGAGACGGGACGTGCGCGACGTCCTCTGGATTTCTGTTCGGAATGAGTTGCACAAGAGTGTCGCGCCGCTGGCCGGAGCGCTACTGCAGCATTTCGGGAAAGGGGCGAAGGCCCACGCGCCAGCATCCCCTCCCTCCCTCCCTCCCTCCCATCCATCCCTCCCTCCCTCCCTCCATCCCGCCCTCCCCGCGCACCGGCAAGCTGTCAAAAGTGCGCAGCGCCGGTCAGGGGAGGAAGGGCGGAGAGAGGGTGGCACCGACGGGCTGTCCGGGACTCTCCGAGATGGAACGGACACGGAGGCGCGCTGCAGGTACCGTCCTGTCTGCACCCCGGGACGGGCCTTCGTCCGAAAATGGGGGCCGATTGAACTGGTTAATTGACCCGCGTACATAAAAAGTGCTTTTATTGTCAGGATTTACTGTAGTGACGTCTGTTACTCATGTGTAATGACTTATTTGTAATTCAATAAAAAATAAGGTCTTAGGTCCATTTTAGTTTTCATAATAGCATTTTTTACATTTTTATCCTTGGGACAAAGAAGGAAATCTCCCAGTTTTACATCTGTCCTTTTTAGTCCCTATAAATACAGACACAGACATATTGACTTGTTAGCTTTGTACTAGTCCTTGTCCACTGCAGTCCTGGCTAATTAAGGACGTTTTGGTGGATGTTCAGACTTGAGCGTGGCCTGCCTCACCCAACTTTTTATCCTAATGAGATTTAGTGTGCAATGAGCAGCCGGCTGGCACTTTTTGGCTGCACAGAGTCCACTGTGTCCGCTATCAACTACAGAAATCGATGGGAAGCGAGAAGTGGCTGTGGTGGTTTCTGTTTTCCGACTGCTTACCAGGCGAAAAGCCTTAGTGTGTTCCTGTACGAGATCTCTCCTTCATTACTCTTTTATGAGAGGAGCGGGGCTCAGTGCCTGATCAGCTGCAGGGTGAGCAGCGGCCAGTGGGTGCTGTAGTGGCTGTTTGGTGTAGTTGGCCTAAGAAGTGGATACGCAGGTCTTTTCCACCCACATTTGCCTACAAATCAGCACACGCAACATGAGGAGGGGCACATAACAAATGACGTCTGATTGGATTAGAGTCGTCTATCAGTGATGGGATATGGACATAAACTCATTAAAATACCCCTTGGACTGGATTATCCTGCTTATATTCCATTGTCATTTGTAAAATTCCTCTGCCATTTCCTACTTGTAGCAGTGCTAAATGCTATTAAATAAAATATGCTGTCAAGCTACTTTACCAGAGATCATCTGATGTATTATTTCAGAATGACCAGCGCTTTATACACCATTATACTCAGAATTCATGAGGGATGGGAACCACAGTGACTCATGATACAATGCGCATCTCTGGCATGGTGCATGGTGGTTATTTTTCTATCACAGCCTGTTATAGTGTTTAAGGGGATACATTTTGTTAATTTGTTAACGACACTATTCATTACAACATTACTGCTGTATTGCAGTGTCTTGCTGAACACTCACTCTTGTGTAACTTCTGCAAATAACATTCTGACATACCAGACATTCATACTGCACCAGAGGATGAGAAATTCACTACTGGACAACACAGTGGTACAGCGAGTAGCGCTGTGGCTTATATTGTGGGTCCTGGCTTTGTGTCGGTGTGGGTGTGGGCTTCCTCACAATTGTTCATGATTGGCCATGGATTGGTGGCCATACACCCAAGATGAAGTGCTTGAAAATGTGTTACATGGTACTCGGTGCATTTAAATACTTTTTAGCGCTCATGACATTTGAAAACTTGGTGTATTTTGTTTGTGCTGCATGGAAAATCTGTAGTAACGAAGGTTCAACAGATGATGTCATGCAGTACTTGTCACAAATAAAGATAATTGCTTATTACAGTGATGATGATCATATCACTCATTTTTAGTCAGCTTTGTAAATAAAGTGCCGATTTATGGTCATTGATTAGTAATTCAGAATTGATTAGTTATTGAAGGACAGCCTTTTTTAATTCTTTCATTTTTATCCAAGAGTATTTGGAGCCACTGTGCATTTATTACTATAAATAGGTGCCACCCTTACATAAGGGTGTTGAAATGAATCGTATAATCGCGATGCATATATAATCGATTTCATCATAATGATATTGCTTGGTGATATTCTGGTGGCGGTATTAAAAAATAGTGCTTGTAGTGACTGTGGCGGCCCGATCTGAGTACAGCACCGCTCCAGTTAGGAAATTTTCTTTAGATTTTCTCCAATGGGCAGAAAAGCAGTCTGTGTTCAGTCCACACTCACCTGACACCATGGACTTCTGAACCAGGCTTTTTCTTCTGTATGTTGCGTCAGGGGAGCGCAAACTTAACACAGACCATTCTTCTGCTCATTGTAGCAAATCGAAGCGTCCACACGGCGTATAGTTCTCACATGTGTACAGTTCTGTATTGAGACAGTACACAGTCTAAATAGTTCCATTAGGGTCATGTGAAATGGGATGTTCAGTTTTATTCATTTTTACATTTACATTTACAGCATTTATCAGACGCCCTTATCCAGAGCGACTTACAATAAGTTGTTACAGGGACAGTCCCCCCCTGGAGCAACTTAGGGTTAAGTGTCTTGCTCAGGGACACAATGGTAGTAAGTGGGATTCAGGTTCATAGGCGAATTTTATTTTATTACTGTTCACTGTTTATATTTGAATACATTTGAACATTATTAGTGGTTACATGCGACCATATTGGAAGAGAACAGTACAAAAATGGTTCTGCTCGTTGTAGCAAATCAAAGTGTCCACACAGGTGTAGGAGACCTTACCTCTTGTATTTGAAAACATCATGTTACCATGTAGAAAATTTGTGGCATGCATTGATATTGAGGCACTGTTAATTGTAATCGAATTGAATTGTGAGGCCAGTGAAGTTTCATAAAGACAGATTTTTCCAGTGGTATTAAAAAAGAAAGAATGAAAAAAAAAAAAGAGGATTTGTCCCTTCCCTCTACATTTACATTTACAGCATTTATCAGCATTTATCCAGAGCGACTTACAATCAATAGTTACAGGGACAGTCCCCTGGAGCAACTTAGGGTTAAGTGTCTTGCTCAGGGACATGATGGGACTTGAACCTGGGTGTTCTGGTTCATAGGCGTGTGTTACCCACTAGGCTACTACCACCCTCATATATATTTTTTAACAAATCTGTTTCATTTCCTGGCTTAATATACAGTTGAAAAACTAAACACCTAATTGAACATGCTAATTAAGCTTAAGTCACTAAACACAGTTTTACAAGGTTAACCTATCCAGGGTATCCAAACAAGAAAAAGTCTCTCGACATAAAACCACTTTACAGCCAAGTAAGAAAATGGCAGGTGGGCAGATTTTTATACAAGACAAAATTGGAAAATCCTGGTGAGAGAAGCTCTGGATGCTGGAATGTCCCCACAGTGAAGACCAACGCAGCTGCTCATTTAACGTGACCAGGAAGTAGGGCTGCACGATTAGACCCATAATGATAATCACAATTATTTTTTATCAGTATTGAAATCACGATTATTAATCACAATTATTCATTATTTGAGGTATAACACATTTTATTTCACCTTTTTAAAAAAAAAACTGAACAAGGCTTTTAGATATTTGGTGCTGGCTAAAGAGGCTTTTCTGGTTTAAGAGATGATCGAAGGCAGGTCACTTTGAAAATACCTTTTTTTTATATATATTTAAAATGAAAGATCCATTTACCTGCTTATTTGCAAATAAATGACTATAGACCTGGCAGGTCCATATACAGAGGCTTTTTGTTTTACCCTGCAGCTCCTAATTAAGCTTACTGAGAAGTTCTGTAAGATCTATCAGGAAAGCTAAATCCAAAAGGTTGTTCTCTAGCTGTGCATATTCATTTTGGAAAGTTTCAGGAGAACTTTTATATTCAGGCAGCACTAGTGCCACCAACCATTGTTGGAGCACCATCAGTTGTGATGGAAATTAGCTTACAGAGGTTCCTAGTAACAAATTCCAGTGTGGAAAATATCTTCATCTCTGGTGTGTTCTTTTATAAGTAAAATGGTCAAAAGCTCTTCTTTGGCACTCCAGAAAACAGTTTGATAAACACAAAGCTGTGCCACATTCATCAGACTCATCAAAACTGGAGAGAAACACTCACATGTGTCAACGTCATCTGCCATTCCATCACATCGGAGTGTATCTGTGCTCGGAGATAACTGCATGTCCATCCATGGTCTGTTTCATTTTATATCCAGTGAACGGTGCACCTGCAGCCTCAACTAATGCTTCTTTAACAACTTCTCAGTCCTTGAAAAATGTCATTTTTAGCAAGAAAGTGAAAATTGTATCTGTTTGGAAAAGTGACTGCTGTGCTGCTAACAGACTTTTCAGTCTTGAACTTGTACTTTTCTTACGTGTTTATCTGTTTTAGCAGCAGGGAACTCGGGTCTCATGGCATTTTGTGTTTCAGTAAAGCCTCACATTGCATATAAGAAATATGGACTTTTGAGGAAACAAACAAAAAAAAGCTAATTGTCCCACTCTCTTTATTCTCTTTATTGATTTCTCTTTCTGCTTTATGTGTTAAATGCTGCACACTAAAAAAGTGCATGGAGGCTTGTGACACACTTCGCGTTATATTGAAAATTTCTCTGCGACACTGGTTTCTCTGGTTGAGCGCCACTGATTTAACTCTTAGTGAAAGCTTTCACAGACAGGATACTGCAACACCTGAACATGGTTTTATGCACAGGATTAAAATGTAACTAGGGCTGCAACTAATGATTATTTTAATAATCGATTCATCTGTCGATTATTTTTTGGATTAATCGTAGAATTGGATAAAAACCAAGAAAGGCATTCATTTCCAACCCTTTATTCAAAAACAGAACCAAAATCTTTAGAAAGTGCACAAACATGTTGCTCCTTGAGCTGTTATAATAATAATAAAATAAAATTAAAATTGACTAACACAAAAAAACATACACATGTATGCTTTACATCTGCCAAATATAGACTTTTTTTTAAATAAAGTGCCACCTGAGCTGCCAGAACGATAAATAATTTATACAAAAATAAAGAACAATAAAAATCAGAACATTTAACAGGATTTGTTTGAATGTCAGAACTTGTTCTCTACACTACACTGCAGATGCACACACTCACAAACTCACACTGACACACACACACACACACACACACACACACACACACAGACTGCAAAAAATGCTTTTCTAACTTAGTAGTTTTGTACTGATTTCAGTCCAAATCTCTAAAAAAATCTTAAATCAAGATACATTTACTAGACACATGAAATAGCATAAGAAATGATGTCTTGTTTTCTGATAAAACATCTCAAAATTAAGTGATTGTTTGTCTATGAGGCGCCAAACTCTGCTAGCATCTGAGCGCGAGAGAGACCGAGTCCGAGTAAAAGTTTTTATAAAGTTTTTTTTATTATAATCAAACGTCTCCGCATCGCGCAACACAACGAATCGATTAGGAAATTCGTTGCCAACTCTTTTAGCAATCGATTTTTAGCGATTCAATCGATTCGTTGTTGCAGCCCTAAATGTAACTAAAATGAAGATGAAGATTTCAATAAGTAACTGTAATTTAATTACAGTGTTTGCTACAGTAACATTACAACTTACAATTGCATTTTATTTAGATAACATACTCGTTTCTCCCCATAACTATAGACAATGAACTAACTAATACAGGTGTCAGTACAGAAGCTGTGTCTTTCCTGTATGATGGGGTGGGAAGACAGATGCTGGTCTGTAATATGAATAACATTATTTGTGGAACAGAAAAAAAAAAAAAATCTATTATGCATTGATTCTTTGTTCGCTCATTATTGTAGTCGTACGTGGCGCAAAAGTCTGGAATTTCAGCTGGTACCACCAGAGAAGCATGATTGAATGAGCTTGGAACCCCATCCAAATATGACGGTGGTATTGACGCATGCTGAATGAATGCGACATCTAGTGTATATATCTTTGCTGTATATATCGATTAGGGTTGCCAACTTTTTCAACCCCAAATGAGGGACTCAATCTTATGCTGTTACAATTTGAGGTTGCCGCTCAGTCGAAGCTTTAGGTGCGTCCCCTGGTGGTTGGTTATTTAAATGTAAACATCGCCAATGATCATGTTAATTGAATACTGGCAGTTAAAATCGTGACATGATTTAAATTTTATGAATTATGCAGGCCTACCAGGAAGGGACGATTCACCTGGGTTATTTACTGTGGTCTAGAACCAGAAGTTGGAAGAAAAATGTGTAGCGTTTATACTTTTCCTCTTCCAAGGTCAAGAATACGTGGGAACACCTCTGCCTGAAGACTCATTATGTGATGACAAAATTATAATCAAGAGAATGCTGGGATTCAAATTGTGGCTAGCACAAAACCAGTCTTTGTGCTGAGTCTAGAACCAGCATGGTATATGGTATTACCAAACTATGAAATATGAAGGCGGTATAAATACAGTCACATATTAAAACAGCAAGGCCAAGTGTTTGCTGAAAATGATTGAGTTTTATTGAGTTGAGTTTTATTTACAGATAAAAATGTTAAACATAGGACCAAACTTAGGCCACATGGTGGTTAGCAATGTGGCCTCACACCTCCAAGGTTGTGAGTTTGGATACCGATCTGACCTTGTGTGGGTGCGTTTACATGCTCTCCCCAGTGTTCCACTGGCATATACAAAAGGCATTTACACTAGGTGAACCGGTGAATAAATTTACAGCAGATGTGAGTATGTGAATGAATTGACCAATATGAAGGCCAGAGAGGTATTTAAAATAAGACAAATATTAACCTCTTCCAAAGTGATGGAAAGGCCAAAGAATGGATCTGCTTACAATCATAATTATACAAGCTCATAAGTGAATCATAATCGGAAGGCTGCTGGTTCGTCCCGAGCCGCCAAGGTGCCACTGAGGTGCCTTTCATGGCTGCTCACCAAGGACGATGGGTTAAGTGCGAAGGACACATTTTGATGTGTCCATGGTGCGCTGTGTTGCAGTGTTTCACAAGGAAATTTACTTCACTTTCAGGTTGTGACAGGTTGATAGTAGCAGAATGAATGCAGTTGCATACTACAAAAACATATTGTCTGGCAGGATACAGGGAAATGCATCTATCCACATCCTGACTGGGCTCTGTTTGATTAAACAGAATGATGTGGTGCTCTTTTTTTGGTGGGAATCAATGAGCATCTTATTGTCCAGCTGCAACCTCAGCTTTGTCATTAGCCAAGGTCACAGGTATGCATGTGTGCCTGGGGCTGTAGGAAATCGGTCATCAGAGGCTTTGTAGTCTTGGGTGAGAGAGGTCAGTGGTACACCGAGACCTTAGTTTTAATAAAAATGTAAAATGATATAGTGTGAAATATTCCTACAGATTCTTATAGGATTGAGGCCTAAGGTAACTTTTTCCCAATTTATGTCGGATTCATTTGCTCTTTTAAGCCAGTATTGTTTACCACTTAATACCACACTTTGTGGCTCCAGAATCCCCTTCAATTACTTTTTTCTGCATTTACAGATTTCTTGTTAGGAAGGACATTGCTTGTGCAACACAAGCTTGTTTCCCTGTAATGGCTCAATGTGAAACGCTTACAATAAATACTATTGTGAACATTCTATTAAGAATAGTATTATCAGTGTTATTAATGCTACTAGTGTCATCATTGTTATCTGTTCTCAGTGTTAAAAGTGTTACTGTTATTACTGTTTCCAGCATAATAATTATAATGATGTAAAATCAAATGTTTGTTAGGGGTACAAACAGCAAAGCTGCTTGTAAACCTGTTGTTTTATCTTCTGAATAGGCATACTGTACATATTCCTTTGACAATAATGGTTTCCTTTGATTCGTTGAAATTGAACACACTCCACTGCTGCTAATGTCCTACTACAGCTTTTTCAATAAAACTTATCAGCAACATCTTTAATACTGATGTATATCGAAGAATAGTCGACACACATGATCACCACAATGTTATGTGGAAGCACAAATAACAGGAAATTTTGGGGGGAATGGGGGCATATTTGCTTTTGCCAGCTGGCTTACTCAGCAAAATGGCTTCCATGTAATATATAATCTATAGTTACCGATAAACCACTGCTGCTTTTTTCCGCTGCCAGATTTGCAGATATTTCTAATGCATATTATTGTGTGGAAATGACCTTTTAAATCCGCTGCCTATCTTGCATGAAGTGTGTTTGAGCGAGTGGCTGTTATAGTCAGGTTTCTTTAACATATAACCCCTCTCTTCTCTTTGACAGTGCTGATTGGATCATAACTAGACTGGGGTTATCTGCAGGATGAGAAGATGGCTGCCCCTCTGCTTGCACCTCCTGGACCTGACAGCTTTAAGAGGTTCACACCCGAGTCGCTGGCCAACATTGAGAAGCGCATTGCTGAGGAAAAGCAGAAGAAGCCTGTCAAGCCACGGTCAGACAGCAGCCACCGCGATGAATCAGATGACAGTGGCCCTCATCCCAATAGTGACCTGGAGGCAGGCAAGAATGTCCCCTACATCTATGGGGACGTCCCAGATAACATGTTGGCTGTGCCGCTGGAGGATTTGGACCCCTTCTACGTGAACGAGAAAGTGAGTGAGCAGAGGTGATGCTTAAAGTTCAGAGGTCACAGGGTTGCACCGTACTGGCAAATGTTTTAATCACAGGGCAGAAAGAGAAAGCAAAACGTGAAGTGAGAATAGAGAGAGCAGGTTCAAGTCTTATGAACGTTGTTTCCTGCAGAATGTTCCGTACGTTTAAATTCTGTTTTGACAGACTTCAGTGTGTTGAATTTACAGCTGTACATCTTTGGAGTGCCACATGCATGTACATTTGTATGATAACGGCTATGAAAGGGTGTCGTGCCATAATATTATGGCTTGGCACGATAAAGCAGCTAGGATGATGGTCTAAGAACACAAATGTTTTACATTTTGCAGCAACAATAAGGGGCATACATCTTAAGTTGCAGATCACAAAAATGTGGTGGGTAGGAAGGAAATAGGAGGTTCATGTAGATCAATTCTGTGCAAGGTGCTAATTGATAATTCTGATCCTTGTAAGACATAGCACTGAAGACTAGGAATGCAGTGATCGATCTGCAAGAGATCTAAATCGTGCAATCATCAGCCTGATCAGAAAGATCAGTGATCAACTGGTCAGCCGGAATGGAATCACTATGAAACACATGAGAAGGGTTCAACCACAGTTTAGTGTGTGAGAGCAATCAAAATACAGCTAAAGATCTGATTATGTAACAGTATTGAAGAAAAAAGAATCATCAGCTTCTATTCCCAGACATTTAGCAGTGGACAGTGCCAACTATGCCACCAATTATGTTTTTTCATTGGAAAAAATCACCGTCATGGAAGAAAAAACACGACAGAGGACCCAGTCACAAATGTAAAACACAGATTTATTAAATGATAACAGGGCCAAGGTCCAAAAATCAAATTTAAATTAAATATAAAATATAAAAATCATTAAATATCGATATTTTTTAAACAAATATAGTCCACCTGGTGGTGCTGTTGAGTTTTCTTTAATGGTCAGCAGAAATGAGATTCAGTGTGTGATCCGACCGTCTGAGCTGCGACACTCTCAGACCGACAAAGCAGAGTGGCAAAAGCATACTTTATACATATCGCCATTTCTAGCCACTGCAGGACCACAGACAAGCTAGGGGAACGTATGAATGTTCACAAAGTGAAATTTTAGGGGCTCTTTAAACATGACAAATGTAGTGCAGAACAATCTACATTTTTTTCAATCCAATAGAATACAAATAAAAAAAGTTGCAATTCTGTGATTTTTTTTTATAGGAGAACAGTATGGTCAGTAATGGTCAACTACAAAAAATGTAATTCTCTGAGGTAGGCATGTGTGGAAAATGTAAAAAGGCTAGTTTGTGTGGCATGCTCCTAGCCCTCATAGGATGAAAGACAATACAAGAGGGTTAGTGCATTTCATGTTTGCAGAGTGTTTTATGAAATATAATATAAATTAAGATTAGATTTGTCTCCTCACAATAGCATTTCAAATATTCATAGTTATTAATCACATGAATGGCATGCCATTCATAATCCAGTTGCCCACCCTTTATGGCTATAACAGGTTAATTTCTTCTGGGAATGATGTCTCCCTAAATATGCAGTGGAATCACCTTGCTCCTGGGTTTGAAGCTCTGAATCAGCACTGTCAGATTCCATTTTTATGTCGGGACTGTCTCTGGCTAGGATGGATTTTATCTGGACTATCCAGTTTCCTCCTGCTCCATGTTAACTCAAGAAGAGAACCCAGAGGAAACCTGCACCAAAACACAGAGATAGCATGCAGCTCTGCACACACAATGTCAGGGACCAGATTTCAACTCATGACCTTGTAGGTGTGAGACCACAACACTATACGACCCTTACAATGACTACTGAAATGTCTCCTGTCATCAGAAAGGGCATACATGAGCTCACATTAAGGTGATTTTTCAGGGGTCATCTACATCTGTACTGTTATTAAAAACAATGAAACGAAGGTGCTACCTTTTACTGGCTTTGCAGTATTTTGTGGCTCCCCTCCACTGAGCTATGGTCTGACATGAAAGGCATACACACCTTCAAATTGATATGAAATATTTAAGTGGCTGATTTAATAACAATCAATAAATTTCAAAATATTCAGTTCTATTGCATGTGTTGTTTGTGTATGTTTAGGTGATCAAAGGAGGGGTGCAAACCCCTCCTTTGGCACACCACAATGGTTGTACTCACGTAAATCATTCTGTTATTGCTATCATTACTACAATGATTCTTACTTGCCAATTTGTCCCCTTGTTATTTTATCACCTTTAAACATTTAGTAAACCAAGCTGTAAATGGCATATATTTCAGGCATATTTTTTCTCTCCAAATTTACAAGTGTTTATAGGTGGACAAGTTGCACATTGTTGTCTTTAAATGGAGCACCCTCACTGGCTTGGCATGCAATACTTCTTGTGGCCAATAGATGTCAGTGCAACACATAGTCAACTGCTGAATGAAGGACCATAGTCAGCTGGCTGTTAAGCAAACGTTCTAATCTGCAAGGACATTACAAGTCAGTTGCTGTAGACTCTGATCTGAGACCACTGGAACCAGAGTCAGAGGAAAAGTCACCCAGGGGTCAAAACTTGAGACACTTTGAGCATAGAACAAGGTTTTATAAGTAAAATGTATTACTTATTATTATTTTTAAAAAGACAGTTATACACGGCAAAGTACACAAGCTCTTATCCTGATGCTGTTGGTCTGACAGATTTCTTCAGTTTCAGTCCATTTTTGTTCTGAAAGGGTTTTTAGTCCTGTAACATTTGTGGTATTTTTGTCCATTAAGTAATTAAGAATGTTTTTCAGTCCAGTTGCTTTTGAACATGTTTAACCATCTCTGTCTCTTTGTCTCTCTACAGACTTTTATAGTCCTGAACAAAGGCAAGACCATCTTCCGCTTCAGTGCAACGCCATCACTGTACATCATCAGTCCATTCAGCATCTTCAGGCGAATAGCGATAAAAATTCTGATACATTCATATCCTTCCCAGCACTAACATGTCTGAAAGTGGTGTGTGGAATGGAGTGGCAGGTAGAATCAGTGTTCATTTTCACATGCTTTTGGCATTTAGAAGAATTCTTTTTTTTCTTATATTAACATGGTAATATAATATTTTTGTTGAAAAATTACAAATAATTAAGCACACGATTTGCAATAAATGAATCACAGTTCATCACGATTCAGACTAAAGCTTATTATAATGGATATTTAAAATTATGTCAGAGACAAATGTGGACAAGAGGCTTGAACAGGAGTGATGGGAAGATAACATGATCTGTGTGTGGGTCAATTTAAAAGTAATATAAATGCATACACAAACTCCTTCACTGGTCAAAGTGAATGAACAATTGCAGTCAGATACTAGTCAGATACTAGTCAGGTATGGGCCTTCCTGCTCATGTCCCTCAACCAATGACAGGGATGCCTAAATATTATTTTGAGTGTTCAGTCCACTAATTCATATTTTAGTGTTGTCTCAAAAACTAAACGTATGTCGGAAATATATGGGGGGTGCTTGATGTTTGTGTGTGTTTGTTTGCTCAGTTGTATCGGTCTTTTATCCTTAAGTCTTTTCCACAGTATTCAGTATGATTATTATGTGTACTATTTTAACCAACTGTGTATTCATGACGTTTAGTAACCCACCGGAATGGTCCAAACAAGTAGAGTAAGTATCTCTTCTTACTTCTTCTCATGGGTGCATGCTGGGAGTGACTATAGTAGTAAGTGGTGAGGTGGTGATGGATTTCATGTGTGTTCCTGAGGACAGTGCTATGGTGGAAGTGGTTTTGCTTTTTCCCTCTTCTACAAAACGGATGGATTTAGTTTGTTTTAGCCTTTCTGTTTCTCTATCCGCTGTCCCTTGTTTTCATGTGTTTCCATTCATCTCTATTGACGTGCTGGAATGTGAATTGCTGTGACTTGCTCAAGTGGTAAATTCACTAAAACCAATGTGCCAAGGCTGTCTCTTTTGGAGACAGGTTAATATGTTTGGAACTTTTGCTTTTGGTCTGTGTGACCATGGGCAGCATGCAATAGTCAGCATGTCTGATCATCTAGAGATGACGGAAGGTTTTGTACTATTTTTGTATATATATTTCAAAAATTATATTTTGTACATGGAAGGGGATTCTCCAAAACATTACTCTGGTTGACCTTTTTTCTTTTAATTCTTCTGATGGAGATGCTTAGGGTGGAATCCTTCAATTTATTGGTGAGAGGGACAGACTGTACAGAAGGCATTGCTCTAGTCTCAGAGGTGGCTTTTATAGAGAGGCACAAGTAGATGGTTTTATTTTGTTTTGGCATGCTGAGATTTTACTTTAGTAACTGCCATGCTTGGCCAGCACCAGGAATATATGGTTTGGTCTCTGAATCTTACAAACAATTTTTTGGAGGTGCATAGACATTTAATACATGAACTGCACTCCGCCCTTGATGATCCTTTTGAAATGGAGCTGAGATAAACATTGCATGTGTGAAAGCATCTGCAGGACAGGCCCTGGGCAGATTCCCGCTACAAAAAAATCATATTTCTTGGTCCTTACTGTACAGCTACAGTTGAGGCCAAAGCTATTAGCCCCAGGAATATTGGAACATAAACTTCTTCCCAATGTTTGCAGCATTGATGAAACTTGATGAAACTTCCATCTTTTGATAAATTTTGCAATATAAAAGAGATTTCTAGGCTTGCTTTATATCAAATATAGTAAAAAATTAAGTGGTCAAAAATATTGGCCCCATGTAAATGTTTGCTTCAAAAAAAACGAACCAATTAGCTTTGAAACCACACCTGTACAGTCCTAACTACAGTCAATCAGCATGAAAAGACTCCAAGGAACATGGCAGAAATCAGTCTGGTGCTCAGAAAGAAGATAGACTCATGCTACACTGCCATCTCCTAGCCATTGACAGTGCCAAGAACTGCTGTACTAGAACTACTGTCAGTGCTGAGGGAGGATGGTGCATGAGCAGGATTGAAGCAGGAAAGAGACAGGCAGCACTGCACAGACATTTGAAAGGGAGAAGGAGACTGTGTGGCAGTGGGGAGAGGAGCGCATGGAGTGATTGAATAGTTCTGGTACAGGGGAGAAGGTAATTGGAAGCCGGGAATAGCAATGGTGGAACAGACAGAGGGCAAGGCAGAAGTGTATTCCAGGGACTGATGATCGGTTGGCAACATCAGGTTCAAACAGGAGACAGGCAAGCATAATCTGGAAGAAACAGTGAAGATTTAGATAACAATGAGCTTGCAGTTAGCCAAGATGGCCGCCGGATGTTTATAGGCCATGTCGACCCACTTGTGGAGAGGCGGCCTTGACAGATGCATAATTTTAAACCTGGCCATGACCATAAGACCATAAGATTTTGAGAACTCTGGTGCAGCAAATAGTCAGATATGTCAGCATCATCTGTCAAGCTGATTGTTGCATGCTCATGTTGGTGTGGGTGACATTGTGGTGTTTTATTACAGGACTTTTACAATAAAATAATATTTTTATTCTATTTTGGATATCTGTAATTGAACTGCAGTGTAATCGTCTGTTAATGTGCACTTGCAGGTACACCTTCACTGGCATCTATACGTTTGAATCTCTCACTAAGATAGTGGCTCGAGGATTTTGTATAGACAAGTTCACGTTCCTTAGAGATCCCTGGAACTGGCTGGACTTCATGGTCATTTCTATGGCGTAAGTATCACTAACACTTCCCTCTATACAAATGAATTGAATCTTGTGTGTGTGTGTTTGTGTGTGTTTTTTATATATATAAATCACAGCATCTGTTACAAGTTTGGACACTCATTCAAAGTTTTTACATTGTAGATTAATCCAATCACATCTATGAAGGAACACATGAAGTAACACATTATGTAGTAAACACAAATCAGAATATGCTTTATAGTTTAGATTCTTCAAAGTAGCAAGGCTGATAGCATTCAGGCACTCCAGATCTTCAGAGTACCAATGTGGCTGCAAAATAAATATCAGGATCTTCCAGTGATCCGACACTAGATCTGAGAGGCGCATCTCAGAGCGCTGCTTTTGCTCTCAACCACACCAACAATAGACCCAATTACAAATAAGCCAATCAAAAACAGGAAAGGGGCGGGCTTTGGAGCTAGACGGCTAAATTCTCCTTATATAAAAAAAATGACTGAATCATGAATAGCCCAGCGAGTAGGGCTGTTGAAATGAATCGTATAATCGATGCACTGCGATGCAGACATGGACGACACTACGTGTTAAAACGTAGTGCTGGTAGAAACTGTGGTGACCTGATCTCAGTACAGCGCCGCTCCGGGTAGGAGTTTCATGGTGCGCGACATGACACTCAGCGGCCTTGCTCTCGCAAGGCTAGTGTTCTTTCTGCCACTTTGAAACACATGCATGAAGTGGGAATGGAGGAAAAGCTGATCCTATCAATCTGTGAGTGTGCAAAGGTCTATAACACAACCCAGAGTTTAGAAAACCATGCATACGCTGCTTCGTTTGGTTTGAAAGCGACTTTAGATTTTCTCCAATGAGCAGAAAAAATGTCTGTGTTCAGTCCGTGCTTACCTGATGCCACCGATGTCTGAACCTGCCGTTTTTCTGCCGTTTGTGGTTTTTTCAGGTTGTAAATAAATGTATTAAATGTTTTTTGATGATGCTAATTTGATTTGCAAATCTTGGCGACACTCGTCAGGTGATGGTGACCACATATACAACATATAAAACTCTGGGGCTAACTCCTGTTCTTCTGTGGCAGATGGTGAGCCAAATAAATACAGAGTATTTATTATTGCAGGGGGCTTATTCATTTTCACAGGGTTTTATCCAAACACCACACCTCAGTTCTTACTCCATTTTCCTTCGCCGTTCAAATTAACACTCACCCAGTACAACAGCTCTGCTACCTTAAAGCGCATTTGCAGTGATGTCATAATATTGCAATATTGTAATCGAAATATGACTTTTTTTCCCCCCTAAATTGTGCAGCCCTGAAATAAGAAACCAAAAACATTGCAGTCGTTCCCTAGTGGCTTGCTACAGTACAGGTAATAAAAAAATAACGAACATTTGGAAGGAAAATTTATATATCAAATAATAATATATAACTGAAGATAAACAAAATAATTCAGATTAAATGCATAATAATATTAAATATACTTAATATTGTATATTGTATTGTGTTGCATACATAGCAACCCCACCTCAACTCCCCTACTGGGCATGGAAAAAGTTATCACCCCTTAAGTAGCCTTGTCATCAAATAAAAAGGTGCCTACTTTGAACAAAATGTAACACTGTTTTAACACTGTTTTGTTTTATTTTTATAATTGCATTTGTGTTCCTTCAGTGGAGATGTATTGTAAAATATAAGAAAACTATAGAAAACCCATTGAATGAGAAGGCGTGTCCAAACTTTTGTTTGGTACAGTGTGTTTATTTGTGTATGTGATATAATTAATAAAATTATCCATTCTTGAGAAATTTTTAATATTTGTAAAATTGTTATTTTTGCCCTGGACCAGAAAACACATTTGTCACCAATATGAATTTATAGCTGACAAAATGCAAACAGATCAGGCCATATATCAAGAAAAGCTTGCAATTTCACCACCTTTCCTCACGCATCTACATACATCAGCTCGCACATACATCACTTTTTATTGGCATCAACATACAAAGCTTGCACATACACCACTTTTTCTCATGCTGTGTACTGGATGTGTGTGTTTGGGTGGTCAGCTGTTGTAGGGCCTGACAGCGGTTGGCAGGAAAGACCTTCTGAATCTGGGGCAGTGGTGGCCTAGCGGTTAAGGAAGCAGCCCCGTAATCAGAAGGTTTAACCCATCACCACTCAGGGTGATGAGTTAGAAGCGGAGGACACATTTCGCTGTGTGCACCGTGTGCTGTGCTGCACAATGACAATCACTTTATTTTCAATCTACCTTCAGCATGCCAATGAAGGAGCTGTATGGGGTGATAGCTTTGCCACCATTCTGCTGTCACTCACCACCTCCACTGTGTCCAGAGGGCATCTTAGAACAAAGCTCACTCATACACCACTTTTTCCGAACGCATCTACATACAAAGCTCGCACATACACCTCACACATCTACATACAAACCTCACACACACTGTATATTCCTCACGCCTTTACATACAAAACTCACACATACACCACTTTTACTCATGCATTATACATACAAAGCTCGCACGTACACCACTTTTACTCATGCATTATACATACAAAGCTTGCACGTACACCACTTTTACTCATGCATTATACATACAAAGCTCACGCGTACATCAATTTTACTCATGCATTATACATAAAAAGCTTGCATGTACACCACTTTTACTCATGCATTTTACATACAAAGCTCACGCGTACACCACTTTTACTCATGCATTATGCATACAAAGCTCGCACGTACACCACTTTTACTCATGCATTATACATAAAAAGCTCACACGTACACCACTTTTACTTGGTGGTGTATGTAATGTGTCCACATCACACATTATGTTTTTGAAAACTATGGTGTGTATGTTTTAGGAAAAATATATTGCATGTACAAAAGAAAAGTGGTGAATATGCAAAGAAAGGTGGTGCATGTGTGAGCCTTCCCACACTCACATAAAAACATATGTAAGCATACGTACACAAAAAAACATGCATTCACATACACACGCATACTTACAGACAGAGTTGCACACATTTTCTGAATTGTTAAGGTATGGTTACACAAGGTATGTGCCAATGACGTTTTATTATTAGTGATGCCCATAATCAGTGATGTTATCTTGAACGTTGTAAAGCCCTCCGAATTTACAAAAGTATAGTACATTGATATTGTGCCATATTTTATACAGTTTATCTCATTAAAGATATAGAGTGATGGTGCTAGTTCCATTTCAAGTGTCCTTGTGCCTTTATGTGATGTGGCATTATTTCTGATATTTGTTCTTCCCTCATCATCCTCACCTAATCCCTACAGGACGAGGATCATTCTGCAGCCATGTTGAGTCATCAAAACAGCCTTGAGCATGTGCCTCTATCTCTTTCTGTGACTGTGACTGTGCTGTGATCATTTTTGCAGGTATATAACTGAGTTTGTAAATCTAGGCAATGTTTCAGCTTTACGTACGTTCAGAGTGCTGAGGGCACTGAAAACTATCTCGGTCATCCCAGGTAAGATTCACGCTAGGCAAAAAGGCACAGTCTCTTCCACTCCTGTCTCTCCTCTTTTTCTTCTCCCATGGATTTTCTCACCTCTGTGCAGCCGTGTTGTTCTTCCCCAGTTTTGTGTTGTTGTGTGGTTGTGTACGTAGGTGTGTGTGTTCTTGTGCGTGTTGTGTCATTGTGATTGTTCTGTGTGTGACCCCTCGTTTCAGATATGTTACTGAGTTTGTGGACCTGGGCAATGTATCAGCGCTGAGAACATTCAGGGTTCTTCGAGCCCTGAAAACTATTTCTGTCATTCCAGGTGAGAACGCCTTTAAATGCAAAGGCTGAGTTGCTTCTCTGACCTTTAACACAGAGCGGATGCTTCTGGAAGGAGACTTATTTTATTTTTATTTTCCCCTGCATTTCCAAACTACAATCAAAAATGGTGATAATACATTTTTGATAGGCTTTGCAGTCTGTTTTTTTTTCCTTTCTTGAAATATTTTTATTTATTTTGCTGTTGGTTCAGTCTTGTAAAGGCTTATCACAGATGAGAGTAAAGAAATTTACCTTACTTATAATAACCACTGACATCTGAGTCATGGGTCCTGGAGCCCATTCCGGGTCACTGAGTACAGGGCATACACCGTTCACACACTCATAACTACTGGGAAGTCAAAGTCGCCAGAGCATCTAGTCTGCATGCCTTTTGATGGTAGGAGGAATCCAGTAAACACAGGGAGAGAAAAGTCACACAATTCAGGACCCAGATTCATACTCAAAGGTTCGGAGATATGGGGTTACAGTGCTATCCACCACCCCACCATGTGGCCTAAAATCCATCAATACCACAAAAAAGAACCATAGTAATAAAAAAGCCCAGAATTATGCAAAAGTGCTGAACCACAAAGCTATTGGTCATTTTCATTTGGATGAGCTCAGTAGGTAAGGAAAGTAGAACTGCATCCTTCCAACTCCTGTCTGAAAGCCAACAGGACGAGACAAGATGGTTAAAGAATTGTGCATATACGGGAATTGATGTGACAAGTTGTACACAAGCATATGCACAGTATAATCTTTGTATATGAAGCTCATTTAATCCAATTTGACTGGTGATTCATCCGATTCAGCAAACTAATGATTCAAGTCTTGTCATAAGGGCCTACTTTCCAGTTTGGAAATTGTGATGCCGATATAATGTGTCATGTGAGTGATTAACTAGGCAAATAACAATTCTGCATTTATTGTGCATTCAGCTACTACCTAGGGGTGTGTGGGTGAGGTCAGATAGGTTGAGCAATGTAAATCTCTTTGTGGTTTAGCTGGCAGCTGTTTGAACTGTGTCATTTTTGCTGTATGGCTTCTGAAATTTCCAAAAATGTAGTTGAATATCAAACGCCTGTAGTATGAATTCAAAACTAGGAATTACATAGCAACAAAATCAGCTGACATCAAAGGCTATAATCTGACCTTCAGCAGGAATGACAGGTTTTTTTTTGTGAAATTGTCCCTCCCTGAAATTGCCACTATCCAGTCAAACTGAACTATGGGAGGAAAAGTTGGCCTGTCAAACATAAGAAAATAGCTGATGCAATGATTTAATTGTGATTAATCAAGATTAATTGTTAAGAATAAAAGCTTGCTACAATGCATATTTAAAAGTCAAAGAAAGAGGCTCAGACAAGGAGTGACTGGAGATGATCTGGTCTTTTTTCTCAAATAAAACATCCTGCAGACATCCTGCAGTAAATAAAAGGGAAACACATTATGACTATTACTTTGGTTTGCTACTCTATTTACTCTGATCTACGCCCCAAAACACTGCTGTGGTTGTGTTTGATTTCTACTCTCTGCATCTGTAAATGCTGGCACACCTTGGCCACAGTGCTCCCTTGTTTGAGTGCAGTATTATAAAATGGTGTAAATATGAACACAAAACGTTGTATATTCAGTTTAACAAAGTTCAGGATATGGGCAAGTAATATCAATCTAGAACACAGTTCTAATTGGGAGACAGGGTTGTTTTAAATAATTTGCCATAGTCAAGCCCAAGAAAATCAAATATCTGCATTGATCTGTTCTCTCTGTCAGAGGCCAGAGGAAGTTCAGGGGCAGAATTGATTAATGAGGTTTTTTTTTAAGACTGCCAAGCCTACTGTTTTATGCCCTCCTGCTGCATGTTGCTTCAAACACATAGACCTATACACACATATCCAGCACAAACACAGACACACACACTCTCATACGCACACTTGCGCTTCAGTGCCTGGCTACACAACAGCTCTGCGCCATGCTCACTCTGACTGGATCGACCATTAGTTTAATAGCCTCATAGGTAAATAGTTTTCAACCTACTTATCTGCATGGATGTACACACATACATTCATAGTGTGGTTATTGGATTCCTAACGCTCAACTGTACAGTATTTCGTAAACAAGCAGTAGGGTTGCAGTAGGGATTATCTGCCATGGACAGATAATCGGTTTAAGAAAAAAATAAACCAGGGTGTTCAGTTTTGGTGTTTAAATGGCCTGCATGTTGTCCATCCCTTCTGCCTTATGCATCTGTCCTCTATCCCTCTGTTTCTCTGTCTGTTCCTCTCTCTCTGGGATGTTCATTTGAGGAGTCTCTTCAGTATCCCCTTATTTCCGCTTGTGATGAGTGTGGTTTTCAAATAGTCTACGTAGTTTGTGTGTGTATGAGAGAGAGAGAAAGCCAGTTAAACACACTGTGTGGTGTACACACCTGGGGGCTACAGTGGAGGCTCTTCATGTATTGATGTCCTTTGTTTGATGAAACCTCCAGGAACTGTGAAGTGACCAGATCCTGATGGTTTGCTGAAGTACGTTTCTGTATGTGTATCTGAGTGTGTGTCCAAATGTTCTCACAAAGGGAGGACGTTTGGAGACATTTTGAAAAGATACAGATTAACTGTAAAATAAATGAATAAATACATATGTTTTACATGTAGTGGTGTGTTAAGGTTTAGGTTTGAGAACTGCATGGGGACAAAATCTATGCCCATCTCCATCCATCCCTTCTTGTATTGCAACCATCCCCTTCACATGTTCATCTGCAAAGTATAGATTACTACGCAATTACAAATTTGGCCTTAATGGTAAATTAATTGGTGTAATGATTGTACAATGATTATACATACAAGCTTAAACATTATACATACATCCACTTAAATTGGAGGTGCTGAAGGTTCTGTAGTGTTTTTAACAAGGTCAAGGCCTATTAACAGCTCGTTAGTAATAATGTCTGACTGCAGCTAGTAGCTTCTCTGTGCTTCTCAGGATTAAATTATTCATTTTGATGGCATTTTTTGGATTGGATACTCAGAACAATGAGAAAACAGAAGTTAGGAAGTTTGAGACATTTCTGAGCAACTGCAGCTCTCATGATATGTATGACCATTATGATTGTATGTAAACTTTTGATACAAGCCACAATTGTATGTCATCATTATCAATAGCCATAGGTGGAAAGTAACAAATTACATTTAGTCACGTTACTGCAATTGAGTAGATTTTGCAGTTGCTTTTATTCTGTTACATTTTTACCCAAGTGTTTTACTTCCCTACATTGGAAAAAAAATACGTTACGGAGTTAAAAAAGAAATGCAGAAGAAATAAAATCCGCCTGAACTTTTACAGCCTGCAGAGAGCATGAGAGCAGGTGATAGTAGAAGAATAGTGTATCTGGAAAGTATTCACAGCGCATCAGTTTTTCCACCCCATAATGAAATGAAAAAAGTTTACTCGAGGTATTGGCAAATTTATAAAAAATAAAAAATGAGAAATGTAATAAATATGTTTACTAGAGAAAGAACAAAAAGCACACATTCTTAATAAGGAATTGTTGAACATTTTCACAGTTTTGAATACTTTTGGCTTTATGTTCTTTTTTTTTTTTTTGAATTTGGTGCTTTTGTGGCCAGCTGTGCTTAAAATGTTTTATGGGGTTGTCTGAATATAGTTTGCACATTATACTGCATGAAAGTTGAACTAAGTAAACTGTGTTGTCCCTGCAAGTGAAAATTATATTACAATAAATTCCTTGACATAGTAATAGAGGAATATATTTCTGCACTCTTATCCAGCCAATGCATCACTTGACAGCAGCAGATAAGAGTCATTTGTTTATCTAACTATTACATTAAAATGTAACTATTACATTTTAAATTCCAATTAGGTCTATAACTTTATTCCTTGAAAACCAATCCTTAATTTTGGAATGAGGAAGAGTAATTATAACCACAATTTCGCTGGTGTTTCTGTACATTCGCTACCATCCTCATAGCAGCCCCATTTCTTGACCGGGATCATTTTAATTTAGTTACTGTTTTAGAATTACTAATGTCCCCATTCCCTTGCAGTTCTCTAGTTTAATGTGTGTCTGAAATACTAGCAAGGGTTTGTTTGATAAAGCTTCAGCCGGTAAGATGTTCTCTAGTTCTGTGTAGTTTAGTATGCTCAGGGTTCATTTATGTGTGTTTGTATTGCTCAGGGCTGAAGACCATCGTTGGGGCTCTGATCCAATCAGTCAAGAAGCTCTCCGACGTGATGATCCTGACTGTGTTCTGCCTCAGCGTCTTCGCTCTCATTGGCCTACAGCTGTTCATGGGAAACCTGCGACAGAAGTGTGTCATCTGGCCAGTCAACATGACGGAGAGCTACCTGTCCAATGGCAGCCGTGGATTTGACTGGGATGACTACATCATGAACAAAAGTGAGTTGCCTGCCTGTATCACATGCAGAACTGTGTTCCCAAGACAAGTTTATCTACAATAAGTCTGTGATCCAGGTTTAGGGTGTGTGTGGTTTGAGCTGTCTGAATTTGCACAGCTGCATAATTCTGGGATGTCTGTGAAATAAAGGTGTTCCTCTGAAAGCACTCAGGTAGTTTACACTGTGCTGAGCTTAAATAAATCAGCTATTGACAGCATATAACATTGTGTCTGTTTTTGTTTTACCTTATCTTAGTTCAACTTAAAGTGGTACTAAAAGGCTTTCATCAAGGTTGGCAGGTCAACAAACTTTACCCCAATCACCAAACAATAGAATATATGGAGACCAAAAAAGTTGCCTTCTCCAGGTTCTCCAAGTCTTTTTATGGCCTCTCTGTAGCTGTGCAGTGGCCTGATGGCGACTAAACACTGGGAAAATAAAGGCTGTGTACCTCCAAACATATCCCCTAGTTATGGTCTTTTCATTCTTAGCCAAAATAATTTAATTGAATATAATATTTAATATAATATAATAATATAATAATAAATATATAATCATTTCCATTCTAGCATAGTTAGTTATTAAACAGTGGTTTATTGAACATTCATGTTAGCATCATATTAGGACTTTTTAATAGTGTATGAAAATAAACTATATATCAATTCTTCTCCATTCCCATGCTGACCTGTGAAAATTTACATGCACCAGTGCAGAATGTAGGGCAGCCCTGCTAGGCACTGTGGCACAGTTTTTATAAAATTGAGTAAAAGTATTGAGAAATAAAAACAGTTTCCACCCACTTCCACCAGCAACTGTCTCTAGCCTGTCATTTTTATGGTAAGTCAGTTAGTTTACAGTGCAGATGGGGGTCACGAATCAATTACAGATCAACTGGATCAACTATCCAGAAAGTATTCACAGAGCATCACTTTTTCCACATTTTGTTATGTTACAGTCTTATTGCAAAATTCTGATTATATTCCAGTGAACAAAGAGCAAAGGGAATGACTATCTCAATGCTCACTCTACCCTGGAAGGGGGTCCCTCTCTGTATCACTCCTTCCCAATGTTTCTTCCTTTCCGCTCTTTTTTTCTCTCTCCTAGAGTTTTTCCTTGTGCACAGAAGGGTGTGGGGGTGCCAACTGTAGGGTTTGTCAAAGCCCATTGAGAAATAATGTGATTTGGGGCTATATAAGAAATAAATGTTGTTGTTGACTATCTGGGTGTGTGCATTTTTTGTCAGTTGCATGCCAGACTAACAAAAACACAATTCTCTTCTAGTCACTTCAGCATACGCTTGTGTGTTTACTCCTGATTGTTCTTGTGTTTGTGTACTCGTCATCTACAGCTAATTTCTACTTCCTGCCGGGACAGCTTGACGCGCTGCTGTGTGGAAACAGCTCAGACTCAGGGTGAGCAGAAATGGCACTGTTTTTCATGGTCACTTTGAAAATGCTTTGATATTGTTGGACCCAATGCTTAAAACACCAGAATGCAAATTTCAGTTATAATCTGACCATGGACAATGGATATGATTAATGTAGCAAATTAAAGTTTTCTTAAAGTTAATGTTCTGGAAGCTAAACAAATGGGCAAGCATTTGGATTAGATCAACTTTGGCTCGAAAGTTGGGTCATAGCATCTGGTGTTGACCTGTTCTCCTGTTGAGGGTCTGTGGGATATGTTGGACAAATAAGTCTGATCTATTGAGGATACACACTTATACACCTCAGAGTCCAATCCTTGACAAGGCTCAAGATAGCGCCGAGTATGGCAGCCTAAGTGCTTTGTTTGGTTTTGTTTTTCAAACACCATCAGTTTTACCAGGGATGAACTACTGATCATTCGGCAGAACACTCCACAAAATCTTTTACCAGATTTTGAGTGTTGAACATTGTAGTTAGCGGAGCCGCGATATTGTGGAAGCACTTCATGACGCGCAGACAGGGGAAGCAAGCTGGTGTGCTCGTGAAAGGGAAACCTGGCTGAATGATGCCATTCCAGGCAGTGCGTTAAGTCTGCTGGGCTTTCAGCTCTTTAGCGCGGAGGTGGTGTACTGATGTATCTGTGTTAAAGAAGATGTGCTGTTCCAAGCGCTCTCTATTACCTGTAAGCCTTTCAACTTGCCGCGGGAGTTTTGCTGGTTTATTTTTGTGAATATTTATGTTCCTCCGCAAGCTCACGTGAGCGCAGCCTTACAGAAACTCACTGATCATCACAGAGACTGAACGACAGGACCAATTCTCTGGGATTTTAATAAAGCAAATCTGTCACGTGAGCTGATTAAATACAGACAGCATGTCCCACCAGAGACAGTAATATACTGGATCACTGTTACACAGCAATAAAGGATGCATACCACTGTCCAACGAGCAGCCTTGGAGCTTTCTGATCACTGTTTGGTTCATCTCATACCGACCTACTGGTAGAAACTGAAATCAGCTTCAGCTAAACCTGTATTAAGGACTGTAAAAAGTTGGACTGATGAAGAAGAGTGGGATTTACAAGCCTGCTTATCTCTCACTGGTTGTAAAGCTGCTGCCAACGATCTGGATGAACTTACAGAGACTGTAACATCATATATCAGTTTCTGTGAGGATATGTTCATACCAGGACTCGTTTAATCTACAACAACGACAAACCATGGTTCACTGCAAAACTCAAAGAAGAGGCTCACAGGAATGGGACAGTGTTTTGTACAAACAGGCCAAATACACACTGGAAAAGGAGATTAGAGTGGCAAGAGTGGAATTATTACGAAAAGCTATTGGATTTACTGGATTTAATGACTACAGACCTGTAGTCTGTGGTCATGAAATCATTTGAGAGACTGGTGTTGAATAATCTGAAGGACTTCACTGGACCCTTTCTTAACCCCCTGCACTTTGCTTATAGAGCAAACAGGTCCATGGATGATCCAGTCAATATGGGACTGCATTATGTACTGCAACATCTAGACAGACCAGGGACTTACGTGAGGATCCTGTGAAAAAGGCCCAACAGAGGTTATACTTCCTTCGTCATCTGAGGAAAATCAACCTGCCACAAGACCTGCTGATACAGTTCTGCACAGCAATCATTAAATCCATCCTCTGCACTTCTGTAACTGTGGTTTCATCTCAGCTACCAAATCTGACCTTAGAATACTGCAGAACATCACTCCCCATATCAGTATATAACTCTTTTTATTACCTGTGTCTTGTCTTGGCACTGTCATTCTGTTGCACATACAGGAACAAATTCCCCGTATGTGTAAACATACCGCCAGGTCATGGCAGTAAATAAAGCTTATTCTGATTCTGATTCTGAAAGGAAAAAACACAAGAATATACGCACAAAACATGCACCGAAAACAAAAACTCATGGACCAAAAACCATACATATATGATTTTAAGTAAGTATTAAATGCAATGAACATTATCTTCATTTGGCTGCTTCCATTAGAGGTCGCATCAACCTGTCTGCGTGCGGATCGACCAGTTTAACGGTGGATGGCCTTCCTGATGCAACCCTTTTTTCCAGGCTCGGTACCGGCACCAAAAAACGCACAAATGTCTCCAGTGGCTGGGTTATTACTGGAGTTTCAATAACCTACAATTTAATTATATATTTTCTGCAAAGACAATTAAATGAATACAAGGAAGTGGGCAGTGGAGGTCTAGTAGTTAAGGAAGCAGTCCCGTAATCTAAAGGTTCGAATCCCAAGCCACCAAGGCGCCACTGTTCAAGGTGCTACTTGTTCACAGTACTGTTCCCACAAACTGCTCCCCCGGCGCCTTTCATGGTTGTTCACTGCTCACCAAGGGTAATGGATTAAATTTAAATGCGGAGGACACATATTGTTGTGTCACCGTGTGTTGTGCTTCACTCTGACAATGACTTCACTTTTACTTTCAGTTAAGTACCGCTAGGCCCAAAATAAGGCTATAAATGAACTGTTTATTTGTAAAAAGGGTAATTTTGTAATGTTGGTAATATGTAAAGAGCATGTGCAAGTAGAGAATTACACCTTGATGAAATGTGTGTATGCACAGGCGATGTCCGGAGGGGTATGTGTGCATGAAGGCTGGTAAGAACCCCAACTATGGATACACCAGCTTTGACTCATTTGGCTGGGCCTTTCTTGCCCTCTTCCGACTCATGACACAGGACTTCTGGGAAAACCTTTACCAACTGGTCAGTCACAGTCTGTCCTCTCACTCTCTCTCACTCTCTTTCTCTTAGTCTTCTCTTTATCTTTGTCTTCCTCTGTGTTTGAATTGGTAATTTAATAAATAATATTTTTGAGATGAGATTTTGATCATTTTCTCCTGTCATTGCTCCTGTTTTTGTAAATTTCTTTTTTTCCTTTTCTCTACCCATGTCTCCTTCAGACACTGCGTGCTGCAGGGAAGACATACATGATCTTCTTTGTGCTTGTGATCTTTGTTGGCTCCTTCTATCTGGTCAATCTAATTCTAGCTGTGGTTGCCATGGCATATGAGGAACAGAATCAGGCTACCATGGAGGAGGCAGAGCAGAAAGAGGCAGAGTTTAAAGCCATGCTGGAGCAGCTGAAGAAACAGCAGGAAGAGGCCCAGGTAACATGAGCGCACGTTTACAGAACTAATAGAAATACTGTACACACTGAGCTGTGATGCAATGAATCAGATATAATCATTCTCTTGTTATGAAGGCAAACGCCATGGCAACCTCAGCTGGCACTGTGTCAGAGGATGCAGTGGAGGACGGGGGTGGGGGACATCTATCACGCTCCTCCTCTGAGGTCTCCAAACTCAGCTCCAAAAGTGCTAAAGAGCGGCGGAATCGTAAGAAGAAGTGGCGACAGAAAGAGCAGGAGAAAGAAAAAGGTGATACTGAGAAGGTTGTCAAGTCCGAATCTGATGATGGCAGCAAAAGGAGTCGCTTCCGTTTCCCTGACAACCGGCTTGGCCGCAAAACGTCCATCATGAATCAGGTGAGGGGATTTCTTCAGGTTTGCAGAAAAGATATACTAAAACCTTAGGGCTTTATTATGCACCTTAATCATAAAACAGTTGTGTATGGTGCTAATTCTTGAAATTCTTAGTGATTAACACACATCTTTATGAAATACCAGCATTTGTATGTATTATTTGCATTGCTTAATATTGCAGGTTTTTCTGAATAGATGAGCTCACCTTGTGAAATATCACAGGCACGGATACTTGCATTCATGTCTGATAGATGGCAGATGTTTGCTGTTTTAATGAGTAGATATTGTGATATTTATGCTTAATCCAGAATGAGGAAGTGAGATTTGCCAGTTATCGCCAAGAGCTTCTCCCACTTTCAACTTTGTTTTAAAAAACTTAGTAAGCTGGGTGACAGAAACAACAGATACAGATTATGTGTAATAGCCTTTCCAATTTCATGCTGGAGTGAAGTGTTGTATCTGTGTAATGGTTGCAATGTCTTCTCCTCCTGACAGTCTCTCCTGAGCATCCCTGGCTCTCCCTACATGTCACGGCATAATAGCCGAAGCAGTATCTTCAGCTTTAAGGGCCGTGGGAAGGACGTCGGCTCTGAAAATGAGTTTGCTGATGATGAACACAGCACTGTGGAGGAGAGCGAGGACCGGCGTGGCTCCCTGTTCATCCCGTACCGCAGGAACAGCTATAGCGGCTACAGCCAGGGATCCTCCCGCATCAACCCACTTGCCCCACACACAGGAGGGAAGCGAAACAGCACAGTGGATTGCAATGGCGTTGTGTCGCTGATTGGACCTGGGGGTCCTGGCCGGCTTCTGCCTGAGGTGAAAATAGATAAAGCAGCCAGTGACGACAGTGTAAGGATGTCCTAAAGGGGCAGAACATCAGACTTTAGGCATGGCGGCCACAGACCAGTTGTTTAGTTTTTTTTTTACTTGTGTCTCTCTTTCTGCTCTCACTTCCTCTCCTGTCCTTGTTTTTGCACACGCTCTAAATTGCCTGCCCCCTGAGTCCTGGCCACTCTCTCATTGGGATCATTCACAACTAACGTCTCAATTTCCAAGCTCTCAAATACCTCATAGCAGTGTGCTTTTGGGAGAAACGAGAAACCCAGAGACACCGAAAGATCCCCCACGTTACACAGCTGGAGAGAAAAATCGATTATAGACAATCATTTTACCAAATCCATCCTTTCCTCTATTAAACCTGGTGTTGCATTAGAAATCTTCCCAGACCCCTCCAGTAACAGCATTTCTTCTCATCCCTAACTCCTTATACTTTCAACTCAGGCACTCACCTTCTGACCTTTAGAAAATCAGCATGACTCTCAGGTGCAGCTCTCACCCAGCCATTTGAAAGCCTTCCCTCCATCCGGCAGGTCAGGCCTGCCACACATTAACTGAATATAAAGTGGATTTCAGTGGGAGGTTGTTAGTCAGTATTAGTAGAGGATGTGTGGCATCATGGGAACGGTTGACTAGGGTTACACTTTTCAGCAGTGAGGGCTGGGCCTTACAGTCTGCAATACCCTAACACCTCCTACTCAAAGCATGCCTGAGCATGGTGTGACTGAGTGTGTGTGTGCATAAATATAGAAATAATTTGTCTATATATAGACTCAACTCACGTATCTGTTTTTTGTGATTTGTGTGTTTGTTGTGTGTGTTTGATTTTGTGTAGACCACTGAACTGGAGGGAAAGCAGAAGCACTCAGGCTCTCTTATGGTGTCAGTGGATCAACTTAACACGTCATTTGGCCGGAAGGAGCGGGCAAACAGTGTTATGACGGTCATCACCAATACTCTGGTGGAGGGTAATTATTTTGGATGGAAAGCCAAAATCTTGTTCTTCTATTTCCTATTATTATGTTGGTTTGGCAAAGCCAACATACTGTTGTACTGCTGTGATTGCTACTTATTTTCTAAGCATTTAGACATTCCAAATTTACGGTAGAAGCGTTTTTATGAGCATTTTTTACCATAGATTTAACAGGGGGACATGCGACCACTCAGCCCACAAAACGTCTTGGTAAACACTAGCTGTGTTGAGCACCCAAAAATGCAAATTAACAAACCACCTGCGTAAAGGCTGAGAATCTGAGAATATGACTTTCTTATGTTCAGAACAGCTGAGTATAGATCCATGGGCTTTGAGTGATCCAGTTGCATCCAAAAGAAAAAGGTCAAAGAAAAGGGAACATTTATTTTCACCAACAAATGTTAACTTGATTTCATGATTACTTATCTTACACCATCATGTTATCATCTCAATAAAATGGTTTGCAATGCATCATGTTATATTAATAACACTTATGCATTCCAATGTGATGTGGACAATTACATTGACATGTTCCCATGACACATAATGCTATGTGTTCCATCTAATAAAAATAATGGCTTGTCCTTAGGGTTATGTATCTTTACATTACCATGGGAACATGTCAACATGATATTGGAATGCATACGTGTTAATGATATAACATGATGCATTGCAAAAGGGGTTATTGACATGATGACATAATGTCAAGTTAACATTTGTTAATGAAAATAAATATTTCTTTTTCTCTGTTTTTCCACCTTACCTTATTCTCTTTCATTTTCCTTTTTTTCTGTTTGTCATCGTCTTCCTCCGCTTATCCGGGTCGCGGGGGCAGCATCCCAAGTAGGGAATCCCAGACAGCCCTCTTCCCAGCCACCTCCACCAGCTGGCGTTCTCAGACCAGATTGGAGATATAATTTCTCTAGCGTGTTCTGGGTCGACCCGCCTCCGCAGGGAGGCGTCCACCTCAACTGGCTCCTTTTGATGCGGAGGAGCAGCGGCTTTACTCTGAGTTCCTACCGAATGTCCGAGCTCCTCACCCTACGGAGGAAACTAATTTCGGCCGCTTGTATCCGCAATCTCGTTCTTTCGGTCATTACCCAAAGATCATGACCATAGCTGAGGATTGGGACAGAGATCAACCGGTAAATCGAGAGCCTTGCTTTCTGACTCAAATCCCTCTTCACCTCGACAGATAGGCCCTAATCCGCCTGTCGATCTCCTGCTGCCTTCTTCCCTCACTTGTGAACAAGACCCCGAGATACTTAAACTCCTCCACTTGAGGCAGGACCTCTCTCCCGTCCCGGAGTTGGCAAGCCACCCTTTTCCGGATGAGAACCATGTTCTCAGATTTGGAGGTGCTGATCCTCATCCCATGCCCTGCAAACCTACCCAGCAAGAGCTGAAGGTCAGAGCCTGATAAAACTAGGAGGACCACATCATCTGCAAAAAGTAAAGACAAGATTGTCCTGCCACCAAACTCGACACCCTCCACACCACGGCTGTGCCTAGAAATTCTGTCCATATAGGTTATGAACAGAACCGGTGACAAAGGACAGCCCTGGCAGAGTCTAACCCTCACCGGGATCAGGTCCGTTATGTGGACCAAGCTCATGCTCCTCTGTTACAGGGACTGAATGGCCCTCCACAAAACACACGTGGATTGGTTGGGCAAACTCCCATGCCCCCTTCATCACCCTAGCAAGGGTAAACAGCTGGTCCACAGTTCCAGTAACTTGGAGTAGACCTTTCCAGGGAGGCTGAGGAGTGTGATCCCCCCTATAGTTGGAACACACCCTCTGGTCCCCCTTCTTAAAAAAGGGGACCACCACCCCAGTCTGCCACTCCACCCAATGTTGCAGAGACCACGTGTCAACCACGACAGCCCTACAACATCTTCCCCTGAGATTGGACAGTCCATGCCCAGGTATCCCAGCCCTGGTTCCTTCTCAGCATGCACATCGGTGGGATTGAGTAGCTCCTCAAAGTATTCCTTCCACTGCTCGACTATAGCCCCAGTCGACGTCAGCAGCTCTCCATCCCCACTGTAAACAGTGTGAGCGAGTTGCTGCCTTCCTCTCCTGAGGCGTCGGATGGTTTGCCAGAACCTCTTTGGAGCCGATCAGTAGCCTCTCCGAACTCCTGCCACACCCGAAATTTTGCCTCCTGCATTCTGCCACCCAATCCACATTGCACCGGACCCTTCAATGTTCCTCCTGCGGGTGATGGGTCCACAGTTGGATGAGCCCATGTATCCGGTTTGGGCTGGGCCCAGCCGGGCCCCATGGGCGAAAGCCCGGCCACTAGGTGCTCGCTCTGACTCTTTGTTGTTCCTTCCATGAAAGATCTTCTGAACCGTTCTTTGTCTTAACCTAAGACCAATTGGTCATGGGAGACCCTTCCAGGGGCACCAAGTGCCCCAGACAACATAGCTACCAGGATCATTAGGGCTCTCAAACTCCTCGATTAGGATAAGGAGACGGTTCAAGGAGGAGTTTTCTGTTTGTTAAACAAATAAAACCAACATACAAACATAAAGTATACAAAGAAATAAAAACCGTAAAAAATTATACAATTTTTAATGTGTTAACAATGTGTATAACCAATTCAACCACTTTTAACCTCTCTCCACTCATCCCCCTGTCCTATTTTTCCTCCTTTCCTCAACCAATGTAACCATTTTAACCGCCATTAACCTTCCTCCACCCATCCCCCTATCCCCCACTCCTTTTTTCATCCCTCCATTCTCATTAATCCCTCATTTTACAGAGCCACATTGGTCACACTTTGAATCGATGTAATCAATCAATAAATCAATGTAATCGATTCAGCCTCATTTAACCTTTCTCCACTCAACCCTTTATCCTCCACTCCTCTTTTATCCCTCCCTCCTCCAATTCACCCCATGCATATTATAGCACATTGGTCACATTCTCAGCTTTCAAACCACCACACATTTCACCTATTCAACAAACTTAACATATTCAACCATATTTAACCTCTTTCCACTCATACCCCTTACCTCAACTAGCTCTTTTTCATCCCTCCAACCTCCCATTTAAGCTCATTCATTCATTTTACAGGTACAATGTTAACATTTTCAGTGTTTCAACTAAGAATTTTGACATCACCCAATACATCACCAAATATTACATGTGTGGCCATGCCCTGCATTTTTGATGTTAGCATGCATAGTCCAGTTTTGGTCCAATTGGATATATGCCTGCAGGGAAAATAAATGTGTTGTACATATGTATCTTACTTTTAAAGCTTTATCCAGAGTGACTTTTAAAAGTGTTTTAAGATATCATATCTGTTTAATGTAATGATACACCCAGTTAGACATGATTATCATGCATTTGGATCTCCAATCTCCGCTCTCTATACATATTCATACACAAATGTGTATTTCAGGTTCAATTGCTATGTGTTTAAATTCACAATTTCTGACATCAATTTCTTTTTGTTTATCTTCCTTAGAACTGGAGGAGTCTCAGAGAAAATGCCCACCTTGTTGGTATAAGTTTTCAAACACGTTTCTGATCTGGGAGTGTTGTCCACTGTGGGTGAAGATTAAAGAGATTGTGAACCTAATTGTAATGGATCCATTTGTGGACCTGGCTATTACCATCTGTATTGTGCTCAACACTGTCTTCATGGCCATGGAGCATTATCCCATGACTCCACACTTTGAGGAGGTGCTGTCTGTGGGCAACCTGGTAAGAGGTGATGCATGAGATGGAACATGTGTTCATGTTTTTAAATATTTTAGTACTTTCAGGTTTGCTGTCTCCATCTATAATAGCTTCTTGGTGCAGTCACATTAAGTAACAATATGAAGAAATGTACTCACATTTCTATGGAGCAAAGAAAATTGCCACTACTGGCACTACTGCATATGTGCTGAATAACAACTGTATGTACTTATCTGATAGGTGAGCCTCACAGAAACCTCACCAAGTTCAAAGTGTAAAAATATGTTAAATGCAGAGATTACATTTTGTTGTGATCATTATGTGCTATGCTGTGTTTCACTTTCACTTAACTTTACTATGAGTAGAGAGTAAAAGACCAGGCATCATTATGGTAACAAACACAATGAGGGAAAAGTAGGCAATACCAGTTATAAAATAATAAAATAATTTTAGTTAGTATAACTGTGTTTTAACTCTGCAAGTCATCTTGAGTGCACTCTGCAGACTTGGTGTGAATGAGTGACTGGGGTAGATCCTGCTCTCATCTTTTCTCTGTGTGTCCCTCTCCTTCTCTTTTTCTTACTCTTCTATGAATCTGCATTTCTGCCCTGCCTTCTCTCCCGCTCTCATAATCTGTGCTGGGGGTTGGGGGTTAATAGTGAGGTGGATGTATTTGTATCACACTGATGTTGACATGTTTGTGCTTATGAATGAATGCATGGTAATCTATAATAGTGTTTAAAATAGATTAGATTATAGCTAAATCCTTTTTTTCCAATGTGGCTGTGTATCTCTTGTTAGGCACAATTTTAGGAATGTAGTCCACTTTACATGGGTGAGAAGTGTCAAACTTACCTAATAGTAAGAAACTTTGGATTCTGAGCTTCCCTCAAGGTGACATAACCAGCAGTTTGCAGAAGTATGTGTTTGTTGGTTGAAAGCATTAATCAGACGTACATGAAGCATGAGTGGGTTTTAAGATGTTCAGGTCTTCATTGAATGTTTCACATTAAGTTATAGTCATAGTCAAGACATGGTATTAGGAGGCAGTGTGTTTGAATGCTGCATTGTGGTTCTTTGTTGAAATTGCTGTGCAAAGCAACTTGGATGCAACTTGGAGCAGAAGCAACATGGTTTGATCATTCATCATTACCACTATAGTCAATGCTTGTGATTTTGCCAAAAACACTAGACACTAGAATGTCAACACAATCAGGAATATTTTTTACCTAATAACTGTTCAGGAGCTTTCACTGAACAAATTAAATTCACCTGCTGATGATCATTAATGACAAATATACAGGTCTTTCTCCAAAAATTTGTATATTGTGATAAAGTTCATTATTTCCTGTAATGCACTGATAAACATTACACTTTCATATATTTTAGATTCATTACACACAACTGAAGGTAGTTCACGCCTTTTATAGTTTTAACATTGATGATTTTGGCATACAGCTCATGAAAACCTAACATTCCTATCTAAAAAAAATTGCATATTTCATCTGACCAATATTAATACATTAATACAAAAAAAGTGAACCTTCAAATTATCATGTTCAGTTATGCACTCAATACTTGGTCGGGAATCATTTCGCAGAAATGACTGCTTCAATGTGACGTGGCATGGAAGCAATCAGTCTGTGGCACTGCTGAGGTGTTATGGAGGCCCAGGATGCTTCGATAGCGGCCTTAAGCTCATCCAGAGTGTTGGGTCTTGCGTCTCTCAACTTTCTCTTCACAATATCCCACAGATTCTCTATGGGGTTCAGGTCAGGAGAGTTGGCAGGCCAATTGAGCACAGTAATACCATGGTCAGTAAACTATTTACCAGTGGTTTTGGCACTGTGAGCAGGTGCCAGGATGTGCTGAAAAATGAAATCTTCATCTCCATAAAGCTTTTCAGCAGATGGAAGCATGAAGTGCTCCAAAATCTCCTGATAGCTAGCTGCATCGACCCTGCCCTTGATAAAACACAGTGGACCAACACCAGCAGCTGACATGGCACTCCAGACCATCACTGACTGTGGGTACTTGACACTGGACTTCAGGCGTTTTGGCATTTCCCTCTGCCCAGTCTTCCTCCAGACTCTGGCACCTTGATTTCCGAATGACATGCAAAATTTGCTTTCATCCGAAAAAAGTACTTTGGACCTGTAGGTATAAAATTATTATAGACATGAATTTGATTTGTTTGCTTCATAATTTTTGTCTGCTTATCTACAGTACCACAAGGTACATGGTAGAAAACAAAATAAAGAAAGACAAGACCCAGAAAACCCAGCATAAAACCAGAATACGTTGCAACTGTGCAGCTCGGTGGAATTGTGGTGTGTTGGGGTGATTTTATGTGCTGTTATGATTATACTAGTGTTTGGGTGCTTCTTTTTGTTTAGATTCTGGACTAATGTATTAATATTAATGTGTTGAGGTACTTGTGTGTTACTTTCAGGTTTTTACCGGTATCTTCACTGCTGAGATGTTTGCCAAATTGATTGCCATGGATCCCTACTACTACTTTCAGGAGGGCTGGAATATTTTTGATGGCTTCATTGTCAGCCTGAGTCTGGTTGAGCTTGGCCTGGCTGATGTGGAAGGCCTCTCAGTGCTGCGTTCTTTCAGATTGGTGGGTTTTTACAATGCTAATGTGTATATGTAAATATGTAGATATGTAGCGCCTTGTTCTGCTGTTTGGATCAATTTTGGGGTAGTGCTGATGTGTCCTGTCACTACCATAATTTATGAGCAGACCTGTTAGGCTTTTTCAATGTCCAGCAGACGTTCTGCTTTCAACAAAGCTACCAAGGTACACTGAAGACCTACGTTCTGTAGTGGACACATCACATTAAATCATGTTAGGTAATATGTGTTGGTCAAACATGCTGTTTGATATTTTGGAAAAATGTAAATGTTCTTTTGAAGTGTTTATTTCTCTCAATTTCCATCTTGCCCTCTTTATGTCTCTCTAGCTGAGGGTTTTTAAACTGGCTAAGTCATGGCCTACCCTAAACATGCTGATCAAGATCATTGGCAACTCAGTGGGTGCCCTAGGGAACCTGACCCTGGTGCTGGCCATCATCGTCTTCATCTTTGCTGTGGTGGGCATGCAACTGTTTGGTAAGAGTTATAAGGACTGTGTGTGCAAGATCGCCGAGAGCTGTGAACTGCCACGCTGGCACATGAACGACTTCTTCCACTCCTTCCTCATTGTCTTCCGTGTTCTGTGTGGTGAGTGGATTGAGACCATGTGGGACTGCATGGAGGTAGCCGGACAGACCATGTGCCTCACTGTCTTCATGATGGTCATGGTGATTGGAAACCTTGTGGTGAGAAAAATCTCAATCATTATTAGCCACCAGTTGTAAAAAATCTGGACTCTGTTGCTCTGCTGCCTTCTGTTCAATAGAAATGCAGTAAAAACTCAAAATCTAGAACCACAGTAGTTGATAACAGGAACACTGTCTAGTACAGGGGTACAAGAATGTAAATAAAAGGGAAACCAGCCACAATCACATGGGGAACGTTACCAATATTTTAGTGGTGCTTTATAGAATAAAAATAACACAACCATTTTTAAAATATCCTGCATCAGTCCATGCCACAAACAACCATCAGAAGTGGGAGGAGTCAGGTAATTTTAGGATCTCGCAGTGTAATTTTTTTTTTAAATATACTGGAAGTCAGGGGTAAAGGAGTGACTTAAAAGCTTTAAAAGTATTTTGAGACCCCTAATGATCCTAGAAGCTACTAGGTGGTATTTATTTTTTTTAGGGTGGTAGTAGCCTAGTGGGTTACACACTCACCTATGAACCAGAAGACCCAGGTTCAAATCCCACTTACTACCATTGTGTCCCTGAGCAAGACACTTTAAATTGGTCCTAGGTAAAAGGTGACACAAAGAACGGTTCAGAAGATCTTTCATGGAAGGAACAACAAAGAGTCGGAGTACCCAGCCCCAAAGGGTTAACAGGGCCCCACTCTGGAGCCAGGTCTGAGGTTGGGGCTCGTGAGCGAACACCTGGTGGCCATGTGGATCGGGTGGCAGACTGAGGTGAGAGCTTTGGCAGTCCAATCCCCGGACATGGAAACTGGCTATTGGAACATGGAATGTCACCTCTCTGGCAGGGAAGGAGCAGGAGCTTGTGGAAGAGGTTGAGTGGTAACGGCTAGATATAGTTGGACTCACCTCAACACACAAAGCATTGGCTCTGGAACCCAAGTCCTTGAGAGAGGTTGGACACTCTTCTTTGCTGGAGATGCGCCGGGTGAGAGGTGGAGGGCTGGGGTTGGCTTTTTGTTAGCCCCAAGACTCTCAGCCTGTTTGTGGGATTTACCCTGGGGTACGAGAGGGTAGCTTGTCTGCGCCTTTGTGTCGGGGAATGGGTCATGACTGCTGTTTGCTTTTATACACCAAATAGCAGCTCAGAGTACCCACCCTTTTTGAGTCCCTGGGACGAGTGCTAGATAGTGATCCGACTCCATTGTCCTGCTGGGGGACTTCAACGCTCATGTGGGCAATGACAGCATGACCTGGAGGGGCGTGATCGGCCACGTAGACCTGGCAGACCCAAACATATTGTGAGGGTCTGCTGGGAACGCCTGGCAGAAGAACCTGTCAAGATGGTCTTCAATTCCCAACTTCGGCAGAGCATTGACTGTCCCAAGAGCAGTGGGGGACATTGAGTCCGAATGGACCTTGTTCCGCTCTGCGATTGTTGAGGTGGCTGTTGCTAGCTGTGGTTGCAAGGTGGCTGGTGCCAGTTGTGGCGGTAGCCCGTGTACTCGTTGGTTGACACCAGAGGTTAGATGAGCCGTCAGGCTGAAGAAAGAGACCTACAGGTCATGGCTGGTCTGTGGGTCTCCAGAAGCAGCAGACAGGTACCAGATGGCCAAGCAGTGCAGTAGTGGCAGTCGCCGAGGCAAACTCTATGGAGTGGGAGGAGTTCGGTGAGGCCATGGAGAAAGACTACTGAGCTCCAAAGAGGTTCTGGCAAACCATCCGACGCCTCAGGAGAGGAAGGCAGCAACTCGCCCACACTGTTTACAGAGCTGCTGACGTCAACTGGGGCTATAGTCGAGCGTTGGAAGGAATACTTTGAGGAGTTACTCAATCCCACCAATGCGCATTCCGAGGAGGAACCAGGGCTGGAATACCTGGGTATGTACTGTCCAGCCTCAGGGCCAGAGGTTGTTGAGGTAGTCAAACAGCTACACAGCAGCTGAGCCCTGGGGGTAGATGAGATTCATCCTGGGTATCTCAAGGCTATGGATGTTGTAGGGCTGTCATGGTTGACTCTCAAACATTGCGTGGACATCAGGGGCAGTTCAGGTGGAGTGGCAGACTGGGGTGGTGTTCCCCGTTTTTAAAAAGGGGGACCAGAGGGTGTGTTACAACTATAGGGGGATCACACTCCTTTGCCTCCTTGGAAAGGTCTGCTCCAAGGTACTGGAGAGGAGGGTCCGGTCCATAGTTGAATCTCATATTGAGGAGGAGCAATGTTATTTATGTCCTGGTCGTGGAACTGTGGACTAGCTCTTTACCCTTGCTAGGGTGATGAAGGGGGAATGGGAGTTTCTTGCTTGGGACACAATGGTAGTAAGTGGGATTTGAACCTGGGTCTTCTGGTTCATAGGTGAGTGTGTTACCCACTAGGCTACTACCACGCTTAACCTTGTCCCTGTCACTATTTATTGTAAGTGGCTCTGGATAAGGCCAACTGATTCATGTTATAAATGTAAATACAAGTTGTCAGGCAACTCAGCAGCTCAGTAGCTCGAGGTGTTAATGGGCTTTGCTAATATCCATGCAGTAAGTCCATAGAAACAAACTGAGCCGAACCAATCATGTCTATCTGATTTACAAATCACCCAAGAATTCCTTGAATTTCAAATAAAAGTAACAGGATACCCTCCTTGCACTCTTTAGCAGTTTCCAAACAATATGTGCGGTAGGCTGATTTCAGAGTTTGACTCTTCACCCTAGAAACAATGTAGTTACTCCCCATTTGGGACAACATCTGTTAAAAAGGTCTAAAGGGTCTAATCTAAAATTAATGTCCTTAAAGGTTCTGTCAAATTAAGCACAGGACAAATTGGTGCAGGAGGGATTTACTCATGTGGCTTACCAGCCAATTGACCAGCCAGTGCAAAGTGGACGTAAAAGCGTTGACCAAATCACTTTTACTTTGCATATGCAGTTGCACATGTGTGACCTTACACAAGGGAAAGCTGACTCAAACTCAGCATCAGACTTTTTCTAGCACCTCAACTAAGTCACTGGCAAGGATAAAATTGACTCCTTTAATTGGCAAATGGGGAAGAGTATCAACTTAGCATGGACCAGAAACCAATTAAGACTGAACATCAGAACCACAAGGTAAACAGTAAAGACAGTAGCACCACATGACAACACTGTTGCATACACTTTTGTTTTCTTTGCAGGTAGACATGGTATAGTAGAATAATTTTAAAATAAATTTCTGAATGAAGACAATGTGAGAGTAGGTAACATAATTGTGGTAACATAATTGTAAAAAAATGTGATTATCAATTACTATACTGAGACTGTCCTTGAAATTGTGATACAATGAACCAAATGTACTAAATCTGTGGCAGCTTCAGAACTGCAGTTTCCACATTTTTTGCAGTAATTACCTATAATTATAATTTTAGCATTAGCATGCTGCATTGTCATACACTGTAAGAGTTGCCACAGAGAACTGCCCTCTCTCTTTCTTAGGTTTTGAATCTGTTCCTGGCTTTGTTGCTGAGCTCGTTCAGTGCAGATAACTTGGCTGCTACAGACGATGATGGTGAGATGAACAACCTGCAGATCTCAGTTATCCGTATCAAAAAGGGCATTGCTTGGTTCAAACTGCATGTACGTATGCTGGTGGACCACTTGCTAAAGAAGAAACCACTGGAGGATGAAGTCAAGCCACTGGATGACATGTATGATGAGAAAGTCAAGTGCATTGCCAACCACACTGGTGCTGACATCAACCGTGGTGAGCTGCTTGACTATCAGAAGAATGGTAATGGGACCACCAGTGGCATTGGAAGCAGCGTGGGAAAGTACATGATTGACGAAGATCGCATGTCCTTCATCCACAACCCAAACCTTACTGTGCGTGTGCCCATTGCTGTTGGGGAGTCCGATTTTGAGAACCTTAACACGGAAGACTTCAGCAGCGAGTCAGATGTGGAGAACAGCAAAGATGTGAGTGTGTGGAGAGCTTTGTCCATATTTGACATTAGTTGTTTTGAAGTTGCAGGAGCCCACTGAGCTCCATCTTAGTCACCATAACCACCACAGAATAGGTTAATCCAAACTTTTGTTTTGTTCAATTCAATTTCAGTTGGTTGAATTACAATTTAAATATATTCAATTCAATTTCAGTTTCTACTGGAGAAATGGTTGTAACATAACAAAATCTAGAAAAAGTAATGCGCTGTGAATACTTTCCAGGTGCACTGTAATTAAAGTATTGGATACTGTGCAGAGAGTGGTGTGTGTGTGTGTGTGTGTGTGTGTGTGTGTGTGTGTCACCGGTCCGCCTGGCCAACAGGTGGTGTGCGGAAGACCATGGACAAGACTGCCCGGAAGCAGACGGAGATGGGGTCACCACCCCGTATAAGAACTGGGTGGCAGTCTTGAGTCTTGCTCGCTCTTTGTTTGATAATTACTTAGACGCCAACTCTATTCGATACATTATTGACTTTGCTTTATTGATTATTGACCCTACCTGTTTTCCCAATGCCGATTATTGAATGCCCCTTACAACTTCTGTTGCCAATGATACCAGCCAGTCTCTCATGCTGCTCACGGTCCGATCGCCACAACCACTGAAGCTTCCAATTCTGACCCGCTGAAGCTTCCAATTCTGACCCGCCAGTTGCCTTTGTTTTCCCCAGCAGTACGTCCCTTCCCATATTACCTCAAGCCTCTCTCCAGCACATGCCTCCACTCCACGTCTTCACATGCAGCAGCGGCCGCTTCATGACCTCCAATTCAACTACTCCTTGTTCATCCTTTGTGAGCACTATGTCAGATAGAGATTCGGGACTTGAGCTCTGACAGAAAAAGCAAGCCAGCACACGGTGCAGCGGACACCGCGTCCATCCAGGACATGCTGGGGCACTGTCTTCCTGCACAGCCTCCAAACAGTGCTTCGGGGGAAAACCAGGGGAAGGGGGCACTGGCCCCAACCCACTGTGGCAGAAAATGCCCTCGCTCGCCCAGGCTCTAGAACCCCCTGGTGAGCATTGAACAAGAACCCTGCTCCACCACCCTTTCCAGCCAACATCTCTCTCTCCTGGAGCGCAAAGCCATGGAGGAGTACATCCAAACCTCCATTACCACCAGCATCATCAGACCCTCAATGTCCCCTGCAGCAGTTTTGTGGGGGCTCAGACCCTGAATTGATTACCACAAACTCAACGTTGTGACCAAAAAATCTGTACCTTCTATTGTTGCTCAACACAGCATTTGAACTGCTAGTCCCTTCCAGAACCACCTTTTCATTAAACTGAAATAAAAGCATGTTCCATACCCTCAAAGTGTCCTTCCAGGGGTTCCACGTCCCCCCCCAGGGAATTGCCACGGACTCCTCCAAGACCACTGTTATCGTAGACTTGCCCATCACCACCACCGGTCATCAGTTACAACAGTTTCTGGGGTTTGCCAATTTCTACTGTCTATTTACATTAAATTACAGCCATGTCACTCAACCCCTCACCTCTCAGCGGCATGCCAACTCGTCTCACATGCACCCCCCATGCCCAACATGCCTTTGTCTGCCTCAAGCAACTGTTTACCACCACTCAGGTTCCCCCAACAGGAACACCCAAATCCCCAACAGCCCTTCATAGTCAAAGTCGACACCTCCACACTGGGCGTCAGAGCAGTCCTATCTCAGCGCCACCAGAAGGATGGTAAACTCCACCCCTGCACCTTCTTCTTGTGAGTCCCTCCGAACAAAACAATGATGTGGGTGACAGGGAGCACTTGGCCATCGAGTTGGTTCTGGTTCTGGAGGGAGCGACCCACTCTTTTCATGTACTCACAACCATAAAATCTCCCTGTCTGGACACCAACTCTCTGGGCACCAACGAACCCAGGACTCAGCTAGTCACCGGGGATGTCGCTGAGATTCTGGTGGCTTGCTCCACCTGTACTGCGCACAAGGATGACAGCCAACAGCCCCAGGGCCTTCTCCTGCCCCTACCCCGGCCCCACCGCCCATGATCCCATGTGACAGGACATGACCATTGTCCTGGTCTCGGTAGACTGGTTCTCCAGTTCATCAGCCTCCCCAACCTCCCCACAGCAGTCCAAACAACAGATCAGAATTGAGTCGTGGTAGACCCTCTTTACTGAACCACCAAGGGGACCATGTGTGGGTCTATGCGTCTGACGCCTGAAAAATGGGTCCTCAATGGGACCTGATCCATTTCTGCATCAATTCAGTGGCCATTCCCCTCAATCCAAGTGGCTATTCCCCGCACCATTAGAGCCCATTCCCATCTTTCACGTAGTCAACTAGTCCTTGCTTATACTCTGTAAGCACTATCTCTGCTAGCGTGTCTCAAGCTCTGACACTCCTAGTATTAGTATTAGTACTAATACTAATAACAGTATGAATGAAGGAGGCTTGTGTTTTTGTGTCTATGTGTGTGGTGTGTAAAGTTTTTTGTAGTGTTAAAGTACAGTATAATCATTGACCGATGGAAAACAGATATTCCTACTGTATTAGTATTAGTTTTAAACTGGGCTTTTGAGCTTAAATGTAAGTAGAAATTAATTCAGTTACATTCGAGCTTTGGTGAAATAGTGCTGAACTAAATTCAGTGCTGCACTGAATTATTGTGTGTGTGTCCCTCAGCTGGATGATACCAGCTCCTCAGAGGGCAGCACCATTGACATTAAGCCAGATGAGGAGGAGGCGGCAGTAGTTGAAGTGGTGGAGGAGTACCTGGATCCAGATGCTTGCTGGACAGACGGTAAGTATCAGTGTGTTGATGTGGTTGTTTTTAGTGGTCTGTTTCGCTATGGTCACATTGTCCTAAAAGAGTTGTAGGAAATCTCTGATGGTGGCAATTTTTTTTAAATAACGAGACTTATTGACCAACCACACACACACACACACACACACACACACACACACATATATATATATATATTAAATATGTGGTTGGTCAATAAGTCTCATTATTGCGCAATGATAATTATTGGTGGTCCATGAATCAAGTCAATGGCAGTGCTCAAATGAGAATATTGCAATATCTGAAAACACAAACACACCAACTGAGAATAACATTGTGGTGAAGTGCAGCAACAGCAGATAAGCTGCTTTTGTTCCACCTAATCTTTACCAAGTTCAAAACAAATGTAAGTCTTTATTGTGATTGGTTTTTTGCTTATCTTACTTGAAAACATTACATGTATGATTTCTGTACTATTTAAAATGTTGTAGTTATGTTGTTTTTGGGCATGAATGTCATGTTAATTTTGGGCTTTCAGGGGTTTTTGTTCCACTTATTCAGCAAACGGTTCACAAGGTGATGGTGGTTAGTGGTCTCACACCACAATGGTTTTGAGTTTGATACCCTTGCTTGCTTTCCCTGTGTTGGCACTGATTTCCTGTGGGTTTCTTCCCGCCAAGGCAGGTGACTCTAAATTAACCATAGGTCTGAGTGTGTGAGTGTGTGTGCAGTCTGCAAAGTCTGCAAGTGGGTTGAGTAAAAATTTAAGTGTAGTGCAATCAGCTTAGTGTTTTGCTGGAGACAAGATATGGCAGCCATCTTTCTTTTCTCCTCAGGCTCTATATGCCAGTTCCTTTTAACCCCTGCACACACACTACCTGCACAGGTATGTCTTACCAACAACTTGGCATATCTTTATGAAGTATGCCACATTCTTCTTCATGCAAGTCCAGTAGAAGAACTTCAAAAGCCTGGTATAGGTTTTCTATACCAGGTATATGTTTTCTAAAATCCTGGAATAGACCCTGCAACCTACCCATGTGCTGTTCTGAGTACCACATATCTAAACTTTTTTGGCACTGCAATCTGGTTAATACGATCATCAAAGTGCCCATGCTTCTGTGACACACATTTAAGGACCAGAAGCGCCTCCTGAATAATTTACCCATTGGTTTCAATAAGCATTTCCTCCACTGACAAAACCTTGGCAAATATCTCCTTCAAAGTAACATCCTCTTCCTGAGCTACATTGACAGGTTTAAAGGCATGACTAATGCCGTTAGAACATCTGCATACACAGGAAGACTGTCCCTGTAACTACTGATTGTAAGTCGCTCTGGATAAGGGCGTCTGATAAATGCTGTAAATGTAAATGTAAATACTGCTTCCAACCCTAGATCCATCAGAAAATAGTAAAACAAATGAGTCAGATGAACTGGACACATCCTGTCCCTATTTGGAGGCAGATTTGAGGTGGAAAACCCAGAATTTCTCATGTAAATCCCACTATGTAGGTTGCCGGGGCCCTTATTAGTTATAAAATTAACTTTGTTGGACCTAATGGTGTCATTAGCCATGACTAGCCATAACCAATTCTTTCAGGAAGGATTTTTAAAAATTGCTTCAAAACAATCAAATTACACAACATTGCACAGGTATTAAGACCCACAGTGGTACACCAATGATTGAAGCGGATGTGGGGTCTCTTGCTTACAAAACTGTTGTTTTATACACTTCAGGAATAACTTCCTGAAGCTAACAGCTTCCTTTACACTTTTTCTCTCAGGGGCTGGAAAAGCCACAAACGCTTTCTGGGTCTTACCTACAAAAACGCTGCGGAGCAACACAGTTTGTTCATAGAGTCTTCCAAGTCCAGAGCATCTGTGAGATTCTCGAAAATGGAAAATAAAATATCAGCATCGCATTCGTTGAAGATTGGAATTAGTCTAAAAATTCCATGATTTATCCAATGCCCTCTAAACCAAATCCTTGGCCAAGCAATCTAAAACTTCAGTAAAGTGCAGCCACTAATAATAACCATGCCAGGAGAGTACACCCAAAAATAACACCCTGCATCTAACAAAGATACTCTTTTGCATCTACTCTTAATACCAAGAAAAAAAAAGTCACTTTAAGCACACAAATATGAATGATGTCTAACAGAGAAGCAATCTTATCACATGAGCTGGCCTTCATCCTGGATGCTCCACAAAAAAATCCCAACAAATATAAACTACATTTTGGCTTGAAACGCAGAGAAAAAAGTTAAATGCAAGCGCTAATGCAAAGTGCAAACAAATTTGGTGATGTTAGCGACAGGTCAAAAATGAGCACTTTGTGACAATGTAAAAAATGTGCATATTAGCATGCTAATGCCAACAATGCCAACGGGGCAGGGCCAGTGGTGGCCTAGCAGGAAAGGAAATGGACCCTTAATCAAAAGTTGCCAGTTCAAGTCCCGAGCTGCCAAGTTGATAACTTGGAAGTGTCCTCTGACCGTGACCTCCAGATGATGCATACAGTTTTGATTGTGTGTGAGGCTGGAGCACCCTGACCTGGGACAGAACGCTTCAGAGCAGATACTACTTTTTGCCTCCACATATTTATGTGAGGCCTTTTTTCTCTGTAAGACTGATCAACACCAAGCAAAGAAAGTGAAGTCATTGTGATACACTGCAGCACGGTGCACACAGCAAAATCTGTCCTCTACTTTTAACCCATCACCCTTTGTGAAAAAAATTGTCAAGCTATATTCATGAGCATGGAAATGCACTGATTGAAAGCCCAAAATTAATAACACATTTTTGCCCATGACAAGTAAACTTCTGACCTCAACTGAATGTATTTTTTTTTTTAACATATCAGTTTAATCAGTTTCACAGCTTATTGCTTTATGTGTGTGTACAGCCTGTATTGCGCGCTATAAGTGCTGTGATGTGCCCATCACTGAGGGGTGGGGGAAGCACTGGTGGTACCTGAGGAAGACCTGTTACCTCATAGTGGAGCATAACTGGTTTGAGACCCTCATTATCTTCATGATCCTGCTGAGCAGTGGAGCTCTAGTGAGTGCACACACACACACACACACACACACACACACACACACACACACACACACACACAGTGACTTGGTACTTGTTACACATTCAATATTGCTCAGGTTGTGGTATTTTCTGACATGATACAGAACTGCAATGCTGCTCTGGCCACTAGGGACCATGAATAATTTCTATTTCAGCCTTGAGGGATCTGTTTTGGTAAAAAGCACAGCACTATACCTTTACTGTGTGCAGATTCAGAATGACACACAGCATATTTCAAAAATTTGTCTTGTTGCAAAAGGGCAGGGCATGGGAGAAAGATGGACTGGACATTCAAAGTTACAACTTTACAACGGGTACAACTGGGTAATTTTGGCCTCATCCTGTCATGTGTTGTGGCAGCATCTTGTGGTCAACATTTGTAACTACAGTGCAGTCAACCTAAGTGATCTACTCTAGTCATCATCTAGAGTAGATCACTTAGGTTGACTGCACTGTAGTTACAAATGTTGACCACAAGATGCTGCCACAACATATGTTTCACAATAGCACAAATAAAGAGGATTACTAATTACAGTAAAGTTAATCACTTCACTAAATCACATCAATAAATCATATTTAAACTACACATTTTGGTTTTTCAATCGCCATTTATAATTGGAGAGTAGTGGGTATTACTGGGTGTTGTGGGTAACACAGTCACGTCTGCAACAGAAGACCATAAAGTCACAGATTCAAACCACACTTTCTGCCATTGTGTTCATGAGCAAGACACCTAACCATGAGTGTGTCGGGTGTATGCTAAATGTCATGAATGTAAATAGGGTGGTAGTAGCCTAGTAGGGTGGTAGTAGCCTAGTGGGTAAAACACTCGCCTATGAACCAGAAGACCCAGGTTCAAATCCCACTTACTACCCATTTGTGTCTCTGAGCAAGACACCTAACCCTAAGTTGCTCCAGGGGGACTGTCCATGTACCTACTGATTGTAAGTTGCTCTGGATAAGGGCGTCTGATAAATGCTGTAAATGTAAATGTAAATATATACGTATATGTTTTTTTTACCTGTGACAGAAAACAAAGCAGCAATTTATTGATATTCGCAGACACTGATTCCATTATAAGGATGAGTAGAGTAAGCTAAACAGTGATAATGCTATTGTAACATAGTAATGCTGTGTAACCCTTTCGAGGATTAGGATAGTATGATCTAAAAAAAAGCAACTATATGACACGTAAAAAAATGCAACTAAGAAATCTGCATCTCCAATGTGAAACTTTATGGAAAAAACTATGTCTATATAACATTTGGAACGTTATGGTATAAAGTTTACCACTGTTTGAGGAACTGCTGAATTTCATACTGAATTATTTTTGACAGTGCTTCACCTTTTCCATGTTTTTTATGGTACAGCCTTATTCCTAAATGGGATACATTAATTCCAGAAGTATAATGACAAAGTAAAAATGTTTCCTGAAATCTTTTCTATATTAAAAAAAATATTGAGCCTTTGATGAACACTTTGTTGAAGCACCTTTTGGCAGCAATTACATGCTCAAGTCTTTTTAAGTATGATGTACAAGCTCCACCATGCTTCACTGTATTGGTTATTGTTATTGTACAGTATTGGCCTGGTGATGAGTGGTGCCTCGTGACACATGTCTTTCAGGCCAAAGAATTAATCAGACCAGAGTATTTTGTTTCTTGTGGCCTGAGAATCTTTCCAGTGCCTTTTGGTAAACATCAGGTTGGCTGCCATGTGTCATTTACTGAGAAGATTTGGCCAGTCTACCACACAGGCCTGTTAGTTAAAGTTCAAGTTAAGTTTTTTTATAGAGCACCAGTTGACCAAGGTGATGAACAAGGTAATGTGTACATAAAATATAGAGCTAAGAACAAATGCAAGTGAATAAAACATTTAGAGCATAGAAAATAACAAAAAACATAAAAGCAGGACATAAAGCTGTCACGATGGCAGGACATGGCGAGGAATGAGGCACAGCGTCACAAGACTGGGGTTTATTACATGATCACATGACAGGGGAAACATCACCAAACATTGACCCAACAGCGAACAGACACAAACAGGGCAGCTTTAACAGGGAACATAATAGGACGAACATTTCACTGTGGTCCGAACTCCGGATCCAGGGTAGCGGATCCGGATCGAGTCCCCGGTGTGCCACCAAAAACAGACCATGCTCATTCGTAGGGGACCGCCACCCTGTTCGTTGTCCACAGGCACCCGCCACTCCGGTCATTCTCCGGCATGCCCCACTCAATGGCCGCTTCTCACCTTGAAAGCCACCCCACATGGGACCATGGGCCAGGCATCCTCAACCATCCGGATGTGTCAGGCCCTGACAGAACATGAAGCCAACACTGGCCATCAGCTGCATCCAAATGTGGTTGGGTTATTCTATCATGATGGCAGGACATGAAGGAGGACGCATACGCACGACGTCATGAGTGTGCCAAACAATGACCCGACAGTGATCAGACACACAAGGCAGCTTTATTAGACAATCAGACAGAGGTGAAAACAATCAGGAAACATAAGAGCACAGGACGAACATGACACTCCGAACATGACACAATTGTGGAATACAATGAGCAGAAAAACATCTGGTTCAGATGTCTGTGATGTCAGGTGAGCACAGACTGAACACTAACTGTTTCAGAACGCTTTCAGGCCGAATGTGCTGCGGGCGCCTTGGGCGTATTTTTCTAAACTCCCAGTAAGACGATAATGTGGTGTTGTAGATCTCTGGAAACACTGAGAAAGATCAGCTTTTCCTCCATTCCTGCTTTGTGTGTGTGTTTTGGAGTGGTAGAAGGAAAACTCGCCGCCTTGGATTCTATTGGTCGGCAAAAATATGTCACTTTCACCGGGTGCCACGTCAAACTCCAACCCAGAGTGGCGGTGCCCTCTGTAGATCAGCCGTCCACAGTCACTAATGGCACTACCTTTGAAAGAAAATATTTGTTGTTGTGTTGCATATTACCCAGATACAATACAGCTATTTTCTGATTGGCTATTGTGTAGGCCCTTTCTTTTTTCGTTTGACTGGTAAGTGACCGGCAGAAATGACCCAGAGGAGAGACGCTACTATGCCGCGGTCTGAGAAATATGGGGCGCTGCAGCATAATAGCCTACAAAAGAATAGGTGGTGGAATTTACTCCTCCTTGAGGTCAGAACAGCACAGTATTTTCAAATGGCAGCTGTATTACTTAATGGCAGCTGTATTACTTAAACTAACTTTTAACTTTATTATGGTCTGGCTTATGTTAGAAAAACTATAACTGAGCAAATAAAATGATTTGATAATTGGGGTCCTAGTGAACCAGAACTGATTACATTGATGAAAACATGAAAGCACACATGAAAGTAACTCATGTAAATTTTCCTGAAAACTTGCTGCACTGCAGACATGAATCATGATAAAAGGTATTATGCTCTTTTTTGTGCGTCCTTATCAAATATGCTTTGTGTATGTGTGCATGTGATAACAGGCATTTGAAGATGTGTATATTGAGCAGAGGAAGACCATCCAGATCATTTTAGCATATGCAGATAGCGTGTTCACTTACATCTTTATCCTGGAGATGCTGCTGAAGTGGGTGGCCTACGGCTTTGTGAAGTACTTCACCAACGCATGGTGCTGGCTGGACTTCTTCATTGTTGATGTAAGCATTTCCTAGTATTTTTTGTTAAACTGACTCCATTTCAAAATGTTTGTTGAACAGCAACAGAAACAGGGTTTTTCCAGGGCAACGCCACCTGAGGGATGAGACGAGGGTAGACAGGGGTGTCATACGGACACAACACACACATACACACACACAGAGACAGACAAAAATAGGGGCTTCTGACACTGGGCTCTCCGGGACCTCCTCAGGAGGCGCAGCCAGGAAATTGGGAGGTGTGACCCTCTGGCAACCAGTTCTGCATCTCACACCGTGGGGTGTTCCTGCGCTGGTGCCAAGGTTAGCTGGTGTTCTGACCGGCTATCCAGGGCTTGTAGGGGCCGAGGTGTGGTGCTGAAGACATCACCGGGATCATGGCTGGTTCTGTTTGTGGTGGAGCAGGGTCTGACCGCTGGCTCGAGTTCCAGCTGGTCAAAGTCCACCCTGAACAGTTACAGGAAGTCCCGGAAACTTGTGTCTGTCTCCCCCCCCAAGCTGTCCCAGTCAGACACGAGGTTCTGTGCTGCCGTTCTGCTGTGTGTCCGCGACCAGCGCTAGAGAGGCCTGCTAGAGAGGCCTGCTAGAGTTCCCTGCGAGGCAGCACTGGCAGTGACTTCCCAACGCCCTTTTCCCCCGCGTTGCCGTCTTGATCCTCACTGTCCATCTCCTGGCTCGTCCTGGCTCGACATGCCAAAGATCATGGGGGTCGCATCCTCTGCGCTCGATGCCCACATTACCTCCTCCCTGCTGCCAACGCCCTCGTTCTCGCTCCACCCACTCACGCATGTACCCTCAGACCCCGGCCATGACATGTTTCCATTTTATTCCAGTGTTCTAATTAATATCTAGTTAATATCCATACAGAAGGACTGTTAAGAATTTTCATCAAAAAGATTTCCTCTGTAACAGTTATTATACAAAATAATCTAGTCACCGCGCTCTATAAACAACCCTGTCATGATGGCTGGACATGACGAGGAAGGAGGATGCATAGGCACGAGACAGGGGTTTATTACATGATCACATGACAGGGGAAACATCACCAAACAATGACTCAACAGGTCTAAAAGCAAAACCTTGGAAATGCCCTACTGTTTATGTTCCTGTTTGCAGTTTTCATGTTCATTCTGTAAACTCCTTAATGCACATTTCCAGTATTGAAAGAAGGGGTGTGTCATGGTTATTTTATGTTCCCTACAGTAAGCCTGTGGTGAAAAATGTTGGATGAAATATGTGTGAATGGCACTTGTCTGTGGTGTGTTGTGTACCTGTGTGTCAGCTGCACTAATATGTGTTTCTTTAGCTGTGCTGACCCCGACAAACACGTTGACGAATCAGGAGGGGCAGGGTAAGGCCGCACACAACAAGCTGGTACGGTGTGTGCACAGTGTTTGCCTGTGTTTGGTGTGTACGTGTAGTGTATATCTCTGTTTCCTTTTTCTGCTCTTTGAAGCCTTCCCTTTCTCTCTCCCCCTAAAATTCATGTTTCTTTCCAGGTTTGCCGTTAACTGCCTCTCCCTCATAATGTGACTAAAACTCTTTGTAGCCATTAACCCTGTGAAAGTTCACGGTGGGAGGAGCCCATTGGGTGTGGCATGCAGAGATAAACCAGTCACTTACCAGTGTGCTGCTTCCACCTTGTCAAGGGTCTCTCTCTCTCTGTTTTCCTTTTCCTTGTCCTTCTCTGTAACGCTAATGGTGTGGCTCCTTTCTCCCTCCCTTCCTCCTTCTCTCTCTTTGTCTGTATAGGTGTCTATAATCAGTCTTATAGCTAATGCACTGGGATACTCTGACTTAGGCCCCATTAAGTCCCTGCGTACTTTGAGGGCCCTGAGGCCCCTGAGGGCCCTGTCGCGGTTTGAGGGCATGAGGGTAAGATGCATGATACCTGCATCCCACCATCTAAGCATGCCCACACCCTCCATCAGATAGAATGATAGAGGACGGCTGCAGAAAATAGAGAGCCTTCATTCCACATGTTGTTCACAGAAGCAAGCAAAGCTTTTTTTTTCTGCACATCAGCACCTCTGAAGCTAAATATGGGCCTACAGAACAGAAAGATAAGACATCCTAGATCCGACTGAATGAAATATTACTTTTAAATACATTGTTTAGTACATAGTTGAATGTACTGACAACTACATCACATAAAAATTATCAATGGTAATCATATTTATCAACCAATGGAGGTCTGGCTTTGGAGTCACACCAAAGTTGAAAAACACATTACAGGCTGATCCAACTATGATGAAATATCCTAAAAACAAGCCAAAATTAGGCTCAGTATCATGCTGCCTCCATGTGCCTGTATGACCTCCCTACAATGCCTGGGAATGTTCCTGAGGTGGTGGATGGTCTCTTGAGGGATCTCCTCCCAGACCTGATCTAAAGCATCTGCCAACTGTGACAGTCTGTGGGGCAACGTAGCATTGGTGGATGGAATGAGACATGATGTCCCAGGTGTGATCAATTGGATTCGGGTCTGGGGAATGGCAGGCCAGTCCATAGCATCATCTTTCAGGAACTGCTGACACACTTCAGGTCCACATGAGGTCTAGCATTGTCTTGCATTAGGAAAAACCCAGGGCCAGTCGTACAAGCATATGGTCTCAGTACCTAATAGGGGCAGTGGTAGCCTGTAGGGGCAGTGGAAGCCCATAGGGGCAGTGGAAGCCCGTAGGGGCAGTGGTAGCCTGTAGGGGCAGTGGAAGCCCGTAGGGGCTGTGGTAGCCTAGCGGTTAAGGAAGAAGGTTGCCGTTTGCCACTGAGGTTGCCACTGAGGTGCCACTGTGCAAAGCACCGTCCCCACACACTGCTCCCTGGGTGCCTGTCATGGCTGCCCACTGCTCACTAAGGGTGATGGTTAAAAGCAGTGGACACATTTCATTGTGTACACAGGGTGGTAGCCTAGTGGGAAACACACTTGCCTATGAACCAGAAGACCCATGTTCAAATCCCATCTACTACCATTTTGTCCCTGAGCAAGACATTTACATTTACAGCATTTATCAGACACCCTTATCCAGAGCGACTTACAATCAGTAGTTACAGGGACAGTCCCCCCCCCTGGAGCAACTTAGGGTTAAGTGTCTTGCTCAGGGACACAATGGTAGTGAGTGGGGTTTGAACCTGGGACTTCTGGTTCATAGGCGAGTGTGTTACCCACTAGGCTACTACCACCCAGTACTAAGACACTTAACCCTTGCTCCAGGGGGTGACCGTAAATGTACACCATGTGCTGTGCTGCAGTGTTTCACAATGACAATTACTTCACTTTCACTAATGGCAGTCAGGCTACCTCTGGCGAGCACATGGAGAATGTTGCAGGCAGCAGAACGTGTTTGCTGACTTTGCATTTATCGTTCAAGCATGACCTGACCATAGTCCAACTAAAATGTTAGAAATTGAGACAGGTCTAGCTCGTGCCAAGATTTACAGCTCTAGACCACGTTATGGTGGCTAGGTGGTTGAGACATAGATTCTTCAAAATTGAATCTCTTGTATGATGGAAAATCAGTAAACTAATGACAGGCAGTGATATACTACTGGCCATGTTCTGCTGGAAAACATTGGGTCCTGGATTCATGTGGATGTTATCCATATTAATTGAATCCACTTAAATATCTGGATATGCTGGAAAAGTAATGGGGAATCGACTGTGCTATTACAGTACCAGTCAAAAATTTGGATGCACATATGTCTGTTGGTGGTTGAGGTTCCTACTGATCTTTTCGTAGGCAGGTCTCTACCCCAACCAAAGGACCTCCTGGGCACATGAGGAATGAGAGTGTGTAGAGTGAAAGTTGCGGGCAGTAGCATTTCTCTGGCAGGCACAGACTGCACATAAAGGGTGTTTCACTCATAGCTGCCCTAATTTGAGAAATGTACCTGAGAAATGTCTGCCTTTCCCGACTGTACCATGAATTGGCTTATTTCTCAATGGTTAAACACGATTGCATGTATTCAGGTGTGTTGTTTGTGTGTAAAGGCTATGCATGGCCCTATCATGATCATCACTGGCAGCTATATTCCATTGTTTGAATGCTAAACAAGCACATGGTATAGCCTTCTTTTATTGTTATTATTATAATTATCATCATCATCTTTGGTTTGTTTGTGGAAGCTGAGTTCTATTCCATCAGCAGCCTATAAGATGTGGTGGAAGCTGGTGAAAGGTGCCAGTCCAATAACCCTGGCTTAGCATACTGCTTTTCTTTAACCCTCTCCATTTACCCAGCTTAAGTAATACACTATCACATGTAACCTCAGTGGCTGTAGTAGCCTAGTGTGTAATGATTACATGTATTCAGGAGTTGTCACAGGAGTAGTGTTGGCCTAGCCGTTAAGGAAGAGGACTCATAATCAGAAGGTTGCCAGTTCAAATCCTGAAACGCCAAGGTGCCACTGAGCAAAGCACCGTCCCCACACACTGCTCCCCACTGCTCTCCAAGGGTGATGGGTGACGGATAGCAGAGGACACATTTCATTGTGTGCACCATATGCTGTGCTTGCTGTTCCTTACAGTGACAATCACTTTACTTTCACTTTCAAAATCTTGCATGGAGCCCCAGCCTAAGGGATTTTTTTTCTTTCTGTCTTTCACATTTGAGGTGTACATATTATTAAAATTTGAAAAATCTGCAGTGTATCAAATACTTCTTTTCCCTATTGTAAATTAGTGCAAAGGATAGGAATGTGGCTGCTGATGCTGTGCATGTTAAACCTTAGCATCATCCCCTACCTTGCTCTGCTCCTATATTATGAGAGTAATGCCACAGTGCTTCTGAACATTATTTTTTACATAATTAGATATATATCTACATAATTAGTTACTGGATTGCAGTAACTTTCCATCCAAATTATAATGTGAGTCTAGTGAATGTCAGAATTGCTGGGCAGGCACAATAAACATGTTTGTTCTTTTGAAATTATGGCATTATGCAATTTAATAGTTGCAGCAAAATGCAGTTGCAGTTAAAGAAAACTGAACATTAACCATTGACTCTATGTTTTAACACTGCTACATCAAAATTCTGAACCAATCCAACCAGAGATGCATTTAAAGCTGAAGATCACCTAAAAAATAGCTTTTGATGCTTCTATCTCTCTCATCTCTGTCTTGTTGTGCAGGTTGTTGTAAACGCTCTGGTGGGTGCGATCCCCTCCATCATGAATGTGTTACTGGTGTGTCTGATCTTCTGGCTGATCTTCAGTATCATGGGAGTGAACCTGTTTGCGGGGAAATATTATTACTGTTTCAATGAGACATCTGAGGAGTATTTCCTGCCAGAAGACGTTAACAACCGCACAGAGTGCTTTGCTCTCATTGAAGCCAACCACACTGATGTTCGCTGGAAAAACGTCAAGATTAACTTTGACAATGTGGGGGCAGGGTACCTGGCCCTGCTACAGGTGGTGAGTAGGGGTTGTTGGATCTGATCAGGTTATCATTTCATGTTTAATTTTTTAGTCAAGCTGATCTTTCCTCCCAATTTGTTTTATTCTTTTGTTTTAGGCAACATTTAAGGGCTGGATGGATATAATGTATGCTGCAGTGGACTCTAGGAAGGTGCGAACAATGATCCTCAGAGCTTGGCTGTCTCGTTAGATCACGGTTTGGATTACTTGTTTGTTATTATGTGTTTACATATAGGTGGAGGATCAGCCCCTCTATGAAGATAATATCTACATGTACATATACTTTGTCATCTTCATCATCTTTGGCTCCTTCTTTACACTTAATCTCTTCATTGGTGTAATCATTGACAACTTCAACCAACAGAAGAAAAAGATAAGTTCTCCTCTCTTCTTCCCTTCACTTTAATATTCCTTTCTTGGTTGTAACCAGAATTGTATTTGTCCCTTTACTTTGGAGGTCAGGACATCTTCATGACTGAGGAACAGAAGAAATATTACAATGCCATGAAAAAACTGGGATCAAAGAAACCACAAAAACCAATACCAAGACCCCTGGTATGGTTTCTGTCTTTTTTTAAAAACTATTTATTCTTTGTTCTTTATTCAGATGTTGTTAAGAACTACACTGTAAAAAAGGCAACTTGCTAATAGTTAATGTTATTGAGTAAATTAACTAAGAACTGTAAATTCAATTAAGTTTTCAATGAAATCAACAAAGAAAATTTTGTTCATTCAACAAAACTAGTTACGATGGTTATCAAACAAGCTTTTTGTTGATTTTACTTAAATGTCTCAGTGCAAAATTATTCTTAAGGCCTTAAGGCCCCTGCTTTGAAGTCACTGTGAGGGTGCCTCTTGAGAAGGCATCTGATTAGAGTTTATCTTACAGGTGTGATGATTTTGGTATTTTTTGCAATTATGCAAGACAGTAGACTCAAATTGCTTTCTATAGTTACTGTATGTGAACACCATCACCATTCACTGAACAAGATAAGATAAGATACAATAAAAAATAAAAGAGAAAATAAAACAGTGAATATGAGTTGTTTAACACATATGTCGGTATATACATAAAATATATATTTGTGAGATTTTACATACGTACAGAGTGGGTAGTTATACACACATTGCACTTAAGAGAAATGGAGATGTGTGTGTTTTGTTTGTGTGGTCAGTTGTTATAGAACCTGACAGCAGTTGGCAGAAAAGACTTTACTTTACTTTACTTTACTTTATTTAGCAGACGCTTTTATCCAAAGCGACTTACAAGAGGAAGACACCAGCAATTCTCGTTCGATTTCTATAGAATATTGAGTTTACAAACTAAGAGCCCTGATAATGCTCAACTTGTCAGCGAGGAGCATGCTCAGAGATTGTTAGGTGCTAGACGAGGAAAAATTATAATGTATTTATACATTTTTGTATTGTTTGTGCAATGTGTACGCATGTGCGTGTGTAAGTGTTAGATTTGTCTGTAATACTTTTTGAACAAGAGGGTTTTCACCTGCTTCTTAAAAGTGGTGATAGTCTCGGCTAGTCGTGTGGAGGAGGGCAGGTTGTTCCACCAGCCAGGGACAACAAAGGAGAACAGAGTTGATTGGAATCGGAGACCCCGTGAAGAAGGAATTTTTAGTCTCCTTTCATTTGCTGATCTGAGAGAGCATGCAGGAGTGTAGCTAGGTAGTAGTGTATTGATATAGGAGGGTGCAGTTCCATTTACAGCCCTGTAGGCAAGCATCAAGGATTTGAACTCAGCTACCGGGAGCCAGTGGAGAGAGGTAAGAAGAGGTGTAACATGGATGTATTTTGGCTGATTGAAGATGAGACGGGCTGCCATATTTTGGATCATCTGGAGTGGTTTTATGGTGACTGCAGAGGCTCCAGCCAGGAGAGAGTTAGAATAGTCGAGTTTGGAGATGACCATTGCCTGGACGAGGAGCTGCGTAGCCTGTTGCAAGAGAAAGGGCCTAATCTTGTGAATGTTGTAGAGAGTGAACCTGCAGGATCTGGAGATTGCAGCAACATGATGGTTCAAACTCAGTTTGTTATCTATCCAAACTCCAAGGCTTTTTGCAGATGCCGTGGGTGTTAACAATAGCGATCCAATTTGAATTGAAAGGTTTTGCTGAGGGGAATTGTTGCCCGGAAAGATCAGAATCTCGGTTTTGGATAGGTTGAGTTGGAGGTGTCGCTCAGACATCCATGCCGATATGTCTGAGAGGCAGGCCGAAATTTTTGTTGCTATAGTAGCATCTTCTGGTGGGAATGACAGATAGAGCTGGGTGTCATCAGCATAAGAGTGATAGGAGAAGCCATGTGATTGGATGATGTGACCAAGTGAGCGAGTGTATATTGAGAATAGAAGGGGGCCAAGGACAGACCCTTGTGGAACCCCTGTGGTTACCCTAGAGAGGACAGATGTCTCACCTCCCCATGATACCTTGAAGGACCTGTTGTAAAGATAAGAGGTGAACCAATCTAGTATGGTTCCTGTGACTCCTAAATCAGAGAGTGTGGTGAGAAGAATTTCGTGGTTAACTGTATCGAAGGCAGCAGATAGATCAAGTAGGACAAGGACAGATGATCTGCGGGCAGCTCTTGCAGCACAAAGGTCGTCCATCATTGCCAGGAGGGAGGTTTCAGTTGAATGCCCTTTCCTGAAACCAGACTGAAAAGGGTCGAGAAGATCATGCTTGTGGAGAAATGAGGAAAGTTTGGAGACTGGACGGCAGCTATCCAGTAGAGATGGGTTTGATGTGGGTTTTTTGAGCAGGAGAGCAATGACAGCCTGTTTGAAAGCAGTGGGGAATGTTCCTGTTGTGAGTGAGGAGTTTAAGACATGTGTCAGAGCAGATAATATGGACTGAAGGAGGTGTGAGGGGATTGGATCCAGGGAGCAGGTGGTGGGGTGACTAGACTGGAGAAATTTAGACACGTCTGATTCAGAGAGGGGAGTAAAGGAAGACAGATTCCTGGTTTCAGAGGTAACAGCAGGACGGGGTCTGGGGTTAGGCGGTGAGAATTGTTTGCTAATGTCAGCCACCTTTTCTGTGAAGAAGGTGGCGAAGTCTTCAGATGAGAGAGAAGTGGAGGGGGGAGGGGGTGGAGGATTCAGGAGACGGTTGAAAGTCGAGAAAAGTTTTCGAGAGTCATTGCAGTTGCTTACTTTGTCCTGGAAGTATCTGGTCTTTGCTGTAGTTACAGCAGCAGAGAAGGATTTCAGGAGAGATTGATACTTATTAAGTTGAAGCGGGCACTTGGATTTCCTCCACTGCCCTTCAGCTGCTCTAAGATGGGTCCTGTGGCGACGAACCTCGTCAGAGATCCACGGCGAGGCTGGAGTCGCACGTGTTGGTTTTGAGGTTAGAGGACAGAGTCTCTCGAGGCAAGATGTTAGTGTGGAGCAGAGGATGTCTGTAGCACAGTTAGTGTCCTGAATAGAGAGGATGTCTAGGGGGGAGAGCTCAGAGGAAACAACGGAAGACAATTGAGTAGGGCAGAGGGTGCGGAGATTACGGCGAAATTGTGTTAAGTGTGAGGTGGGTGTGGTGCATGCCAAGGGGGATAGTCTGAAGTGAATAAAAGAGTGATCGGATAGATGTAGAGAAATGACAGATGTGTTGGCTGTGGAGCATTTGCGTGTAAGTACGAGATCTAGTTGTTTTCCAGCTCTGTGCGTTGCGGGCGTGCAGAGAAGTGTGAAGTTGGAAGCAGAGATGAAGTGTTGGAAGTCAGTTGTTTGTTGAGGAGATCGAGGTTGAAATCTCCTAGTAGCACAAGGGGCAGTTCCTCATCTATAATTGAGGAGAGAGTTGTGTCGAGTTCCTCTACAAAGTTCCCCAGCGGACCTGGAGGACGATATACAGCAACTATGGACATTTTTACTGGGTGTGTAATAGTTACGGCATGGAACTCAAAACTGGTTGTTTGAATAGCAGAAACGGGAGTGAATTTCCAGTCCTTGGAAATGAGCAAGCCTGTGCCCCCTCCCCTGCCAGTGGGGCGGGGGGTATGAGAGAAGTAGAAGTCTGTGGAAAGGGCTGCAGGTGTAGCAGAGTCATGGGGGCGGATCCAGGTCTCAGTCAGTGCGAGTACTTGGAGGTTTCGTTCTGTAGCAAAAGCAGGAATGAAGTCGGCTTTGTTGACTGCCGACTGACAGTTCCACAGTCCGAACAAGTACTCAGGGTGGCAAGACGAGGCCTGGGCGAGTGTGTGCAGGTTATGTGTGTTGCGTGTTCTGTGTATATTGAATCGAGGAGGGCGCCTGGAGTGAATGAGCGGAATGTTCTGGACGGACATGATTAGCAAAAAGAAGTAGGAGAAGAGCATGGGTGAATTTACCTGTATTTTGGTTTTACTGCTCGGTAGAGTCGCGCAGGACGAGTCGCAGGTCTTTACCCAAGTGGGTCTTCACACAAGGGCTGACGCTACCGCGAGAGTGGTACCAGAAGAACAGGTCAAATTGTGAGTGGCTACAGGTGCGGTCCACACGTAGTGGAGTTGACTATAACCCGTTCCACGACTACGCAAGAGTGGGCGTGTACCTAGTTCGGGTGAAACTGATGCCGATTGACAACAATAACGACAGCGAAAGCTAATACATTAACTTATCTCGCCTAGTCACGTCAACAAAAACACAAGCACTTCTTAAAAACAAGCTACCCAAGACAGAGTCAAAGTTTATTTACTCACCTCTACAGAGAACCGCGCGAGAAAGATTACCGCTGACAATCTACATCTCTCTGTGCCTCATCGTGTGTGCCGCAGCCTGCCACTGAAGGAGCTGCTCGGTCCTCAGTCCAGGGTCTCCTCCATGGGGTGGGAGAAGTTGTCGAGCAGGGATGATAGCTTAGCCACCATTCTCCTGTCAGTCACCACCTCCACTATGTCCAGAGGGCATCCTAGAACAGAGCTGGCCCTCCGGATCAGCCTGTTCAGTCTCTTCTTGTCCTCAGCAGAGATGCTACCTCCCCAGCAGACCACACCATAAAAGATGGCTGAGGCCATCCCAAAAGACCTGAGCCTGCTCTGTCCTTTCCTGTAGAGGGCATCAGAGTTGTGAGTCAAGTCCAATTTATTGTTCAGATGAACACCAAGGTACCTGTAGCTCACAGCCTCAATGTCCATCACTTGGATGTTCAGTGGTTGTAGTGGAGGATGTTTGTGCCTGTGGAAGTCTACCACCATCTCCTTGGTCTTTCCAGTGTTGATCTGGAGGTAGTTCTGCTGACACCAGTCCACTAAATCCAGAGTCAATTTTGTGTACTCCCTGTCGTCCCATTTGTGATGAGGCCAACTATTGCACAGTCATCAGAGAACCTCTGTAGGAAGCAGTTGGTGGAGTTGAAGGTGAAGTCTGCAGTGTAGATGATTAAGAGGAATGGTGCCAGGACCGTTCCCTGTTGGTCCCCATACTGCAGACCACCCTGTCCAACAGCCCTGAGTCCTTACATATTGTGGTATGTTGGTGAGGTAGTCTATTCGCTCCTGTGTGCCCCAGCATGTCCAGGATGGCGTTGAATGCACTGGAGAAATCAAAGAACATGATTCTCACAGTGCTCCCAGCGTTCTCCAGAGAGGGGGAATGATATAAGAGGTGACTGATTGCATCATCCACTCCAGTGGCAGGCTGGTAGGCAAACTTATGTGGGTCCAGTAATGAGCTCACCAGGGCCGATGCTGAACCAGGACTAGCTGTTGAGGTCCTTGGGTCGGGGGTCTTTGGGGCTGGTACCACACAAGAGGATTTCCAGAGCTCTGGAACTCTCCCCTGGCTCAGGTTGAAAATGTGCTCCGTCACCGCATACAGTTTATCTACATAGGACTGATCTGCTCAAGGGTCATCATCAGCATAGCCATCAGCATAACCTGACCTGCTGCCTTTTTTATTTTTATCCTCCTTAGTTCCCTCCTGACCTGGATGGTTGTGACAGACAGGCTGGAGCTGTGTGCTGGATGTGTACTGGAATTTGTGTTTAGGGGTGGGGAGCAGTGAGCAGTGTGTGTTGATGAGGTGTGAAGTGGCTGAGTTGTCTGAGATGGAAATCAGCAGTGGGGGTGGGGGTCTCTGCAGCTGATGTTGAAGACTGCATTCTTGATTAATCAAACCTCTTAAAGAAGTGATTCAGTTTATTTACCCACCTCACAATGCCCACCGGCAGAGATTTCTGATCTTTTTGGCCTGAGATGGTTCTAAGGCCTCTCCATACTTCGCTCACATTGTTGTGCTGAAGTTGGTACTCCATCCTCTGCCTATAGCTTCTTGTCCCTCTCTGATCAGTCAGGGTTAACATGTGATAACATGCAAGAATTCCCTCATAAGGTAGTAAGGACGCATGCTAATGGATAACAGCTTAATGTCCCTGCTGCAGTGTTGCTCTTTCAGTTTCAGGGTTAAGCCATATGTTCTTCACAAACGCTCCCATCCCTGTCCTTTCCTCTTAACGCTCTCCCTCATCCTGTCCGCCCGCAGCAGCTGGAATCCGAGCAGGTCTCCATTAGCATCATGATGCTACACTGCCGGTACTATCATTACTGCAAGTAATGATAATTGACCTAAATAAGGATTCTTAATAGGGAAAACAGTGTTATCATAATTGTGTGTATCATAAGGCTAATTGTTGGCAAAATTTAAAATTCTTAATGCATAATGTTGCCTTGATATTTTGTTTGCGTTTGATGTATTTGTCTGGGAATTGTTCTTCCTTCTCTGATTTAAAGTTTTAAAGCCATATAGTATTTTAGCTTAAAAATAACCAAGTCTGTGCTTAACATTGTCTGTGCTTAAGTGAAATGTTAATGTGAAAGTGAAAGATTAATACAATTAATGCAATACAAAAACATACAATTACTAAGTAGAAAAGTTACAAAAGGTATTATTATTTCCAAGTTCCCAGGTAGAATAAATATATTTATCTATCACTGTATTTTATGCCCATTTTTTATTTTTATAGATAAATCTGGCCATTTGATATAATCATATGTCATATGTCCCTTGTCACATATAGTACTTGGATTAATGGTTGTTTTTGGCAGCTTTTAGTTTTAGTCTATTCTTTTCAACATTTTAAACTTTATTAGTCTCATCAGGTCCATATTCATTTTTGTGTAGTCAAGTTTCAATCAATTAAACTGATGACATTTTAGTTTTAGTCAATGAAAATTTTATGAAAATTCTATGAAAATATTTTTGTCTCTTTTTTTAAATTGAATTTTATTTTACTCAGTCAATATAGTACAAGCTCCTAGTTGAATAGGCAAAATAAAAAATAACTTTTAGTCAAACCATTTCACAATATGAGGTTATCTTATTACAATATTATAATTACCTTGTTACGTTATCCATTCCGGTGGCCTCATGGGAAATTTACATATTGTTAGTATTATTACTAGTACTACTTAATAGGCTTTGCTAGACAGGTAATTTTATGTGGAATTGTTATTTTCTTATTAAAACACATTAATAATAGCTAGTTTAAAGAAACACTTTGTGGCCCTGCCTAGATTGATGGTGATCATACCATTTGTCTATGAAATCCATTAGATTTTTTCCAAAAATATTTTATTTTGGCAATTCTTCTGAATTCAATGTGTTCTATTTAAACATATTTATTCACCTAAAACTGTGTGTTTGTGGAGTGAATGTGAAAAAGGAACAAATTTAATCACATTTAATCACTGTTCAACAAAGTGCTTGTCCATTTATTCTTGGTTTTTGAAAAACTGGTTGCGTTTCCCAAACGCCCAAACTTATAAACAAGTTGAATACAAAAAAGCTGTGGCCACTTGTTTTACCCACAGTTTGCGTGGAACTGATCATGCAAGTAGTACGGATTCAACACTGACATCATGTTAGTAGAGGTAGTAGCAGGTGGTAGTAGCCTAGTGGGTAAGACACTTGCCTGTGAACCAGGAGACCCAGGTTCAAATCCCACTTACTACCATTGTGTCCCTGAGCAAGACACTTAACCCTAAGTTGCTCCAGGGAGACTGTCCCTGTAACTGCTGATTGTAAGTTGCTCTGTAAGGGGGTCTGATAAATAATGTAAATGTAAATGTTCACCATAGTTGACACATGTACTGGCCACACAACTGGACACACATGTAATGGGCTGCAGCAGCCAGAAACCTGAATTATATGAAATTCTGCAGATTCCATTTTATTTGTTGGATTCCATTAGGGCTGCAACTATCGAATATTTTTGGAGTCGAGTATTCTGTCGATTTTTTTTTTTTTTCATCGATTAATCGAGCAATCGTATAAACCATACTTTTGCGTTTTTAAACAACTGTATCAACAGTGTGTTATGCAACATGAAAATCCTCTTAAAAGGAGCAAGCAATTGGCTGTTATTCCTCAAAAAAAAAAGTTTTTATTCAAACTGAACACTTTTATTAGAACAAAGCTTAAAACCTTTGGGTTACTGGCTCCAGAACTAAGCCCATGATATACATGAAAAACTATGAAATTCACAAATATAGGTTAGCCTATTTATCCCTAGTTTTATTTAAATAAAAAAAAAGGAAAAAGGGGTGTACCCCCTGCTATAGCCCATCTTAGAATAACGAAAAAATAAAAAGTATAAAGATAAAAAACAGTAAAAAAAGAAAATATAAATAATTAATTCAAGTATTACTAATAATCCAACTTAAACAATACAGTTCAGTTTCCAGATGTATCCAGATGAGGTAGGTAGGTAGAATGTTTGTCTTTGTGCAATGTTATGTGCAAAATAGAGAGAGAGAGGAACCAGCAGATGATGGAGAATGGTATGACACTCTCTATGAAGGAGTAGTAAAAGGTCTGTAAAATGTCTTTTCTGACTCCAAAGGACTTGAGCTTCCTGAGGAGGTACTTCAGTAGGTGGTCAAAGATGGTGCCCAGGTATTTATACTCCTCAACTAGCTCTATTGGTTGCCCGTGGATGGAGGTGGTAACTGCTGCAGCCAGGTCCCCTGTTGGTGAAGGTCACCACCATCACCAGCGGGACGTGTTTTTACATCAACTAAAGGTGGTGTACAGATGTATCTGTGTTAAAGAAGAGGTGCTGTTCTGATCTAGAAGCGCTCTTTATTAACTGTAAGCCTTTCTACTCGCTGCGGGAGTTTTATAAACCTTACATAAACTTGCTGATCTCATCAGAGACCGAGCGACAACACCCGGACTCTGTTTTAATAATTCTTGGGGATTTTAATAAAGCAAATCTCTCACGTGAGCTGATAAAATACAGACAGCATGTTACATGTCCCACCATAGACAGTAATATACTGGATCACTGTTACACAGCTGAGCACCACATTCTCCGGGCAGACAGAACGGCGGATGACTCCGGTAAGACCAGAGGTGGGGGATTGTGCATCTATGTTAACAATGCTTGGTGCACGAACTCTACTATCATTGGGAGACACTGCTAAGCTAACCTAGAGTTTCTCATGGTTAAGTGCAGACCGTTTTATCTGCCGCGGGAGTTCACATCCACCATTATAACTGCTGCTTACATTCCTCCTGATGCTGATGCCAAGCTTGCTATGAACGAACTTCATGCGGCCATCAGTAAACAACAGACTGATCACCCAGAGGCTGCATACATTGTGGCGGGGGATTTTAATCATTCCAATTTGAAGACTGTATTTCCTAAATTTCATAAAAACATTCTCTGTCACACCAGAGGAAACAAAACCCTGGATCAAGTTTATACAAACATGGCTGAAGCCTATGCTGTGACCCCCCCTCCCCCACTTCGGACAATCAGATCACCTTTCTTTGTTTCTCACCCCCAAGTACTCCCCCCTCATCAACCGTGTGAAGCCATCAGTGAGGACCATCAAGGTGTGGCCAGCGGGGGCTGACATCACACTCCAGGACAGGTTCCAACACACAGACTGGAGTATGTTTGCTTCACAGGCCACCTGTGGCTCTCACACGGACATCGACATCTACACCTCTGTTCTGAACTACATTAACACCACCATAGACACGGTCACTACTCAGAAACAGATCACCACATACCCTAATCAGAAGCCTTGGATGAACAAGGAGGTGCGTCTCCTGCTGAAGGCACGCAACAATGCCTTCAGATCGGGTGATGCACAGGCCTACAGCATTTCCAGGGCAAATCTGAAGAGGGGCATCAAAAAGGCCAAGCACTGCTACAAACTAAAGCTAGAGGAATACTTCTCCAATGCTGATCCTCGACGCTTGTGGCAGGGCATTCAGGCCATTACAGACTATTAACCCAGCAACTCAGCCCCCACAACCACAAATATCCTCTTTCTGAATGAGCTTAACGACTTTTATGCTCGCTTTGAAAGAGACAACAAGCAACCTGCTGTCAAGATCCCCTCATCTACCGACCACTCGCCCATCATACTCACCTCCTCAGATGTTTGCACTGCACTGAGCCGGATCAACACGCAGCTCGCTGGCGTATTCACGGACATTTTTAACATGTCTCTCAAGCAGCTGTTCCAACATGCCTCAAATCTACCTCAATTGTGCCAGTGCCGAAACATTCTAGCCCAACATGCCTGAATGACTACCGCCCTGTAGCACTTACACCCATAATCATGAAGTGCTTCGAGCGGTAAGTCCTGGCACATCTGAGGGACTTTCTCCCACCAACTCTGGACCCACACCAGTTTGCATACCGTAGCAATAGGAGCACAGAGGATGCAGTCTCCATAGCGCTGCACTCTGTACTCACACACCTGGACAAGCAAAACACATATGCACGGATGCTGTTTGTTGATTTCAGCTCAGCATTTAACACTGACATCCCCTCTAAGTTAATCTCTAAACTTAGAGCCCTGGACATTAATACCTCACTTTGCAACTGGATTATGGACTTTCTGACCAGCAGACCACAGCATGTAAGGTCAGGCCACATCCGCTCCACTACTGTCACGCTCAACACTGGTGTACAACAGGGCTGTGTGCTGAGACCCTTCCTCTACTCCCTCTTCACCCATGACTGCCGACCTATACATGGATCAAACTCCGTTATTAAGTTTGCAGATGACACCACGGTGATAGGTCTCATCGACAACAACGATGAGACTGCCTACAGGGAGGAGGTCCAGCATCTGGCCACTTGGTGCACAGAAAATAACCTTCTCCTAAACACCACCAAGACCAAGGAGCTCATTGTGGACTTCAGGAGGGAGAGAAGAGGCTTGCATGATCCCATCCACATCAATGGGATGACTGTGGAGCCTGTTACATCCTTCAAGTTCCTGGGGACCCACATCTCAGAGGACCTGTCCTGGAGCATTAACACCTCCAGCCTGGTCAAGAAGGCTCACCAGCGCCTCTTCTTCTTGAGAACATTAAAAAAGAACAAGCTACCCACTACCATCCTGTTGAACTTTTACCGCTCTACAATAGAGAGCATCCTTACCAGCTGTCTCACAGTGTGGTATGGAAGCTGCACTGTTGCTGAGCGTAAGGCGATGCAGCGGCTGGTGAAAACTGCCCAGCGCATCACAGGGACTCCACTTCCATCCATTGAGGAAATCCAGAGGAAGCACTGTCTGCGTCGAGCTCACAGTATTCTTAAGGACTCCTCCACCCGGCCCACGAACTGTTCTCTCTCCTGCCTTCATGCAGACGGTTAAGAATCAGCAGACTTAGGAACAGCTTTTTTCCCAGAGCTGTTTCCTTGCTGAACTCCTCTGCCCCCCCCATACACTCCTGATAATCACTGCACTACTCCTGCACATATCACTTTGTCCTGCACATATCACTTTATGTATAGCACATATCACTTTATGTATATATATATATATAAAACTTATTTGAACTGTATCCTGCACTTGCTGCTTATTGCACTTCTGGTTAGACCTAAACTACATTTCGTTGCCCTGTACTTGTACATGTGTAATGACAATAAAGTTGAATCTATTCTAATCTAATCTAAAGGATGCATATCACTCTGTCCATCAAGCAGCCTTGGGGATTTCTGATCACTGTTTGGTTCATCACATACCGACCTACAGGCAGAAACTGAAATCAGCTAAACCTGTATTAAGGACTGTAAAAAGTTGGACTGATGAAGAAGAGTGGGATTTACAAGCCTGTTTATCTCTCACTGGTTGTAAAGCTGCTGCCAACGATCTGGATGAACGTTGAGGCTCACAGGAATGGGACAGTGTTTTGTACAAACAGGCCAAATACACACTGGAAAAGGAGATTAGAGTGGCAAAGAGGAATTGTTACGAAAAGCTACAAACTCAGATCTCCTCTTGTGACCCAGTTCATGTGTGGAAAAGCTTGAAATACATCACCAGTTACTAGTCACCATCCCCCAGCACTGTGGAGAATCAGCAACTGGCAGACAATCTGAAAAAGTTCTTCAACCTGCTGACACAGATGTAAACCGCAATCATTGAATCCATCCTCCGCACTTCTATAATTGTCTGGTTTGGCTCAGCCACCAAATTGGACCTTAGAAGACTGCAGATGGTAGTGAGGACTGCTGAGAGAATCATTGGAACATCCCTCCCCACTCTCCAAAACCTGTACTTATCGAGAGTGAACAAAACGGCTAAGAAACTCACTCTCCCTCACACCCAGCACACTCTCTCTTCAAACTGTTGCCATCTGGACACAGGAACAGTTTCTTCCCCCAAGCAGTCCATGTCATGAACACTGTGATGTCATGAACATGACATGACACAATGGTCAGCACTTTGACTACAATGGAGTCATACAATCCTCGTATGTGTAAACATACCTGGCAACAAAGCTGATTCTGATCTCTTTGGTTTTGCTGATATTCAGTTCCAGACCTGAAGTGTCACACCAGTCCACAAACTCCTACAGAACAGGACCATGGTTGAGAGAGGGGCCTGACAGCAGGAATAGGAGAACTGTGTCATCAGCATACTTTACCAGGTGACAGTTGAGCTGTCCAGCCCCAGAAAATATTGTTGGTTATTGTTGGAGGAAAGCAGGTTGTCCCAGTCTGTAGATTCAAAACAACATTTATTTCTTATTTTTCCATAATCACATACAGTATGTCTCAATCAGCTTTGACAGATCCTACAGTTGACACCCCCCACACTTGACCCTTCTGCACAAAAGGAAAAACTCTTATGAGAATGAGAATGTCTAAGTTGCGATGAAGTGCAAATGAACACAAGGGGCCAGAAGCGGAATACCTCCCCTGCAGCCCAGCAACTCACCTGCACCTCAAGGCCCTATGTGTATATTGATATGATGAATCGGGAGGGGGGGCATTTAGGGTCTGGGAGGAAAGGATTGCCCACCCAAGCTTATATGTCCCACATGTAAACGACAATGACCAAAGCATGATGAAACTATGACCCGCTATGTAATGAGTTTATTAAAGGAGCCCTTAGAGACTGACGTCGCAGAGGCTGCATCAAGACAAATATAGTCCAAGACAGTTTTCTTATGCCTAAGGCAGTGAAAGTCATGTGGAGTGTATTCATTTCCTTGGTGACACCACTACGATGCCCAACAAGCAGACTGAAGGGGAGACTGGAATGGTACATTTCAGATGTGATCAATCTTTGATCAATCTTCACAAATCCTGCACCAAAATCTCTGTGAACAGGTGGACAGAACCAAAGAGCATGGATGTAATTGGCAGGTGTGTCGCCTTGACTGTGTGAGCAGTTGTTAGTAGGCGTAAAACCCATCCTGAACATCCTTTGGCCTGTATAGTGCACTATATGAACTTTTAATTTAATATTGTATTAATTGTGGATTGGTATTTCTAGTCAATTTAAATCTTTTTAAACAAATCCTAGAGCAGAAATTGTGGTCTGAGCTCACCAATAGATCCTCTTCCCATTTAGCAATATGAAGGATGACTGAGTCCTACTCCTACTCCTACTCCTATTCTAGATTCTAGTAATTTGGGAGTTTTTAGATTAAGGAATTTTACCACATTTGGTAGTATTTGTAATTTAATTTGATTAGACTTGAATTTCCTCTTTACTATAGATTTAACATGCTGATATTCTAAGAATCTATTTTATATTTATTCTGCTTAATACCATATTGTTTATTACATTCAATATATTAGTTATAGTATTTTCCTTTGAATAAGTAGTATTTCATGCCTTTACAGCTCCAATTTAAGAAGTATTATTGTTTTGTGGTATGTCCGGGTTGTGGGTGTATTGCATGGAATTAGTGACGACCCAGTCATTTTTAAAAGTCTGTCAGAGATGAGATGTTACTGATTCTTTCAAAGCATATGTGTCATTTGATAATTGAGCTAACGAATGATAGGTCAGCAGGTCCCTGCTTGCTGTCGCTCTTGAGACAGAAGCTGGAGGACATTTGGTCATTTATCCTGACACATGCTGTTGGGGAATTATAAAATATTTCTAGCCAGTTAATGAAAGAGTGTCCAAATTCAAATTAATGTGAAGCCCTTACTGCATTTAGAGACAATATTGTCATTTCAGTGTTTTTGTTTCATTAACACTCTATCAGATAATCTTTTTGTTTGTAAAGTAATTTATTTATTTATTTTACTTATTTTTAACTGGTTTGCTAGAAATTGACCCGATTTGTTAACATCTTCAAAATTTAGCCAGAGAAGTTTTTGTGTTAAAAATCAATTTTTTCTATTGATAATATAGATGCATGATCGCTAACAGTTGTCCTTGTGTATGTCACTCATCAGTGAGCTGCTGATTATATACCAGATATTCCTTTTACTTCTTTGCAGTACATTTTGTAAAATATCTTTAACCACAGTATGGTCAGTGGTAGTCATAGATTGTGCAGGTACTGTCTCTATAGTGTTTACGCTTTCAGATGTTTGTGGTAGGCTAAGAATTATGGTGTAGGATGACAAATACCGCTGCAGCAACAATGTGTATAGGTTTTATTGATGCATACAAGTTCAGTGTGTTGTCTTAGGTGTGTGGCAGCTCTATTAGTCTTTAACCTGTCTAGTTCTTGTTGGGGACTTAATACATCTTTTCAGCATCAGCCCTGTCTTGACGCCATTAGACTACTTATAAAGGTCATAGAGGGCTTATTAGAGGGAGTATTACATGTTTCTTCATTAACATGCTGACCTTTTTATCAGCAACAACTTTTTATATTGAGACTTTGTCTGAGTTATGGTACAGCTGAGCACATTCAATGCCCCATCACACAACATCAGTATCGGCTCATTCAACGATTCTTATAAAATTAGATGTCTCAGCAATGGTTTAACTTTAAGTAAGAGTTTCAGATGTGGCAGGTTTCTAGAAATCTGGTTGCGTCTGAACTCGTAGACAGCCAGATACTCTGAAAGCAGGTCTGTTCTGAGATTAAGCGAATCAGAGGTTCTAGCTTTATAATCAATCATGAGGTATTTTTGTAATTTTTTGGTGTTGCCGGGGTACATAAAACAGTGATCTGGTTGTCGTCTCTGGGGTTCTTGAAAAGTATTAGATAACTTAAGTGTTTAAGAGATCATTTTAAGTGTTTAAATGGATTGTCCTGCTAGATTTCCCCTGAAAAATAATTCTGAACAGTGTAGATGGTGCTGATGTTCATATTGTGTAAAGGCTTTTTCAACTTACTTATTACTACTTTCAACTAGGGTTGCAAAGGGGCGGAAAATCTCCAGTAAATTTCCGAAAAGTTTCCGGTAAATTTCCATGGTAAGTTAAGCTTGGGAATTTTGGAAATTAATGGGAATTAAGGAGAACTAACTGGGAATACATTATTTCCAAGCATAAACATAAACAGAAATCATAAGAAAACCTCCATGCAAAATGTTTTAAACAGAGCCTTGTTGAGGATGGCTCTGTGTCAGGCTCAAAGAGCCGTAGGTTTGCCCGAATGCCGACCAGCTTTTCCACTCTCACATTTGTGAGCCTGTTGCGAACCTTTGTGTGGGTGTTCCCAAACAGTGACCAGTTGCGCTCGGAGGCGGCTGATGATGGTGGGATTTGGAGGAGGATGGAGGCTACAGGTGCAAGGGCCTCAGATTCACATAGTCCCTTCCACCAGGTGGCTGCAGATATGTGCTGGCATGACTGCCATATTCCATCCCCTTTCCAAAGGCCTTGCTTTGTTCGATACTTTGCCAAACTGCCTAGAACTTTGCCTTTATCGAGACCCAGTTGGTCAGACATGGCTGTAATGACCGCATAGGCACCATTGATCTCTTCCCCAGAAAGTTTGCCCTTGTCATATTTGGGGTCCAGCATGTATGCTGCTGCATGCACTGGCTTCATGCAGAACTCCTTCCGCTGTTCCAATGACTTGACCACAGCCGTTTCCTCTGCATTCAGTAGTAGGGAAGTGGGCAGAATTGTCTGGATTTCTTCTTTGAGTTCTGCAAAAAGGCACTGGACATCTGACAAGATGGCACCATCCCCCTCTATCTTCGCTATTGCTGCTGCAATAGGTTTGAGGATTTTCTAACTGCTAGATACTCTTTCCCAGAACACATCATCCAAGATGACCTTCATCACCCCATCGCGTTATGCTGTGAAGCTTCAGTGTAGTACTCTTGTTCTTTTCCTTTTGCTTTGACAGAAATGTAGCGGAAGTTACTTGTTTGCCTTTAACATATTTCACAACTTGCTTCGCTCTCTTATTCAGAGTGTCCATTGTTTTTAGTGCCATTATGTCTTTTAGGAGAAGATTTAGTGTATGGGCAGCACAGCCAATAGTAGTTATATGAGGGTAGGTCTCATCCACATGTGCCCAGGCAACCTTCATGTTGGCTGTGTTGTCAGTGACCAGTGCAAAAACCTTATCTGGTCCAAGGTCATTGGTCATCTGGTCCTTTTAGGTCATCTGCAATGTATTGGCATGTGTGTCTGTTTTCCTTTGTGTCTACACTCTTGTAGAACACAGGCTGAGGAGTGGTGATTATGTAGTTAATAATTCCTTGTCCCCTGATATTGGACCATCCATCAGAGATGACTGAAATACAGTCAGCTTGGTCAATGGTCTGTTGCACCTTTGCTTGAACTCGACTGAAATCTTCATCCAGTAGATGAGTAGACAATGCATGTCTGGTTGGGGGAATGTATGCTGGTCAGAGAACATTCAAAAATCTCTTCCAGTACACATTGGATGTCAGCATCAGGGGTGAGCCAGTTGCATAGATTGCACGAGCGAAACACTCATCTACGTTTTTCTGGCTAGTGTCATCCATAAAATCAAAGAATCCTCTGATGTCAGAGGGACCAGGAGCTGATGAGTGGGTATCTGACTCTGATACAGCTGAAACAGATTCATTTTCCCCTTGAGTGGAACTCCTTGCTGCTGCATGTGTTGGGCCTTGAGGAATTTTTTGCACTTTGCAATGTGCTGCTGCATTTTTGTGGCATTCTTCACGTACGTCTTATCACAATACTTACACATATATACAGATTTCCCTTGTACATTAGCTGGTGTAAAATGTCTCCACACATCAGATAGTGCACGTGGCATTTTTCTGTAAAATAAAACAAGAGCTTGTAAAAATGCTAATGCAATGCAAGAGATTGTAATAACACAATTGCAATATGATAAACAGATATAAATAGTAAGGCTAGCTAAACAACTGGAGTGATCTTCAAAACAAAACAGCCAAATGAGGAAGCTAGCATCTTCTTTGTTATACTAGCTATGGCTTATTTAGCATCTAACAGATGCTAGCATTTTATTTAGCATCTTATCAGATTGCTATCTACCAGATTAATATGTGATATTCACAATTTAAACATTTAATGAATATATTTTCCCATAATATCATCAAACCTTACTTCACTTGTTAAGTCCACAGGCTCAACAATGTGTGCCTTCAATGCTCTTTGTCCTTCAGGCTCAAAAGTGTGGTCCATGTGTACATGTGATGGAGGCATGCACAGTGCCAGTAGGTGGTCTCAATAGCCATGCTGTACATGTGATTAAGGAATGGCATGGATATTCAAGTGTATTTGAATTGCATTTGTTTGTTTTTGTCAATATTATGCTAAAATATACTTTGCTCAACTATATTTAAGTTCCCTAAGAAGAGCCAACCTTCAATTTTGAAAATTCCCAGTTTATTCCCAGTTTATTCCCATAAATTCCCGTTAATTCCTGTTTATTCCCATGAATTCCCGTTAATTCCCATGGAAAGTTTCCATTTTTGAAAAATCTGGGAATTTTGCAACCGTAGATCTGAACCATACAAGGGGTGTTCCCTCAACCTGGCAAGGAGAATAGCGTGATCAATAGTGTCAAACGCTGCACTCAGGTCAAGCAGGACAAGCAGCGAGATGCGGTCCTGATCAGAGTCCAACATCAGTGCTATGATGAGACAGCACTGAATTGATATACTTCATGGATATTGTTACTGTCTAGGTATGCACTCAGCTTGATATAAACAGAAGGTTGGATATCGGTCTATAATTTGAAAGCTGACTGCGATCAAGATCAGGCTCTTTAATCAGGGGTCTAATGGCCGCTACCTTTAACGAACTTGGTACATGGCCGGTGCTAAGCGATGAGTTCATAATTTTAAGGATTGGATTTATAATATTGGGTGCTACTTATTTAAGGAAACTTGTAGGAAGCGGATCCAATGCACAAGTACATTGATTTGATGATGAGATTAGTTGGCCCCATGAGATTAGTTGACCCAATCCCCCTAGGCCTACCAGAGAGGGGCCATTTGTCCCAGATGTTTTACCTAAAATCCTTAATCACGTGTGTACAGTTTCCTTTGGTCTGCAAATGTGGCAATCACCACATTCTCGGACAGTTTCTCTCCAGAGGGACGACTGAGGTCCTTGCCAAGATATGGGATATTTTGTATTTTGACTTCAAACCACATGCAACACAAAACTTGATTCCAAACTTGTCGGGTTTTGAGGCAATGAACTGCTGTAAAGGACAGCGAGGCTTGGTTGGAAAAAGTTGCTCATGTGCAGGCCTGGGTTGTAAGACTTGATTCAGTTAGTAACAAACATCTGATAAATGTTTGAGACTGCGAACTTCTCCGTTGCTACCCGTTGAGTGCGTGTGTCCTTGTCATCAAAGCATAGGTGTCTCATGATGTCCTGGAAGCGGTTTCGAGCCATCATGCTCTTGACGTGCGAGATCCCCCATGTTGCCGAATATGCATTAGCCAGTGACGGAATTCGCTGAATGCATGTAGTAAACTATCCCTTTATTTTATTTGTTGCCGATTTATGCAACAAAAGGCAATGGAGACAGAGAGAAAGGCTGCTACTGTGCCAGGACTTGTATGGACAAAGTGACACGTACAAGAGAACTGCACCAGAAATCGCAGCAGGTTTACCTGTGCAAAGTGTTACAAACTCACTTGCACCAATTGCAGGGATGATGGTCACACTTGTGTTTCCATATATTTTGTGAATGTGTGTCTGGTTGAAAATCTAACAAGGAGTGGGATATGGGATTCCCTAGCATGTTCTTCTATTCTTGACAAGTAAGGCCTTATCATTGCTCTTAGTTTTGTAACTCAAAATCTATAGAAACCGAATGAGAATTGCTGGTGTCTTCCTGTTGTAAGTCACTTTGGATAAAAGCGTCTGCCAAGTAAAGTAAAGTAAAGTAAAGTAGTGGAGCCACAAGGTGGCAGAAACAGAAACAGACAGAAGCAAACTTCTGACTACAAGTATATAAAGGTGGTAATATCCCAAGATACATTGGTGGACACTATGTTCCATTAGTTTCAGGATGAATAGAGGGAAATTGTGTGATCAAAACTTTAAACAGTGCTTAAGGACGCTTAAACAAATTATCATGGGTTTGATTACATTTTTAAAATCGGCCTCTATGGTGTGACTTGCCACATTAGTCTTTAGTCTTTATCTGAAGCCACAATCTCAAGTGCTGTATACATTCTATGTTAAACTTAAAACATTCTAATAAATAAATGAAACAGCATTGAAGCCAAATAAATTATAAAGACAAGTTGCTCAACTCTAAAGTGCAGAATATGCAATGTGTAGCATGTGGTAAATAATAACATTTTCATTGTTATATATTGCTATAGGTGTAGGAAATCCCTTAGAAAACATCACACATGAAACTGACGAAATGTGGTACTATGTAGCTACACCTGTTATATAGTCACTTGGATGATCCATTTAAATTTCCTGTTCTTTAGTTATGTTGTCTTTACTTTTATTTGTTAATATGTTTGTGCTGAGATATGCAGTACAAGTAAGCAATGTTTAATCAGGTTTGAGGGGAAAATAATGAACCTTTCCTTTTCCATTTACAGTGGAATAATGAGGAGTGTCTGTGGTTTAAATTGTCACTAATGATAATTCCTCAAATCTTTTCCTACAGAACAATTTCCAAGGCATGGTGTTCGACTTTGTGACACAACAGGTTTTTGACATCTCCATTATGATACTTATCTGTCTGAACATGGTGACCATGATGGTGGAGACGGACGACCAGTCAGAGGAGACAGAGAATATCCTGTACTGGATCAACTTCATCTTCATTGTGGCCTTCACCTCTGAGTTTGTGCTGAAGCTCTTTGCTCTCAGACATTACTATTTCACAAATGGCTGGAACATTTTCGACTGTGTGGTGGTAATCCTGTCCATAGTAGGTGAGGGTCCAATAACATCTAATGACATCTAATCTGCTCTTCTGTACCTCTAGCATTGCTTTTGCTCTAGCATTGCTCTGACAAAGTCTTCAGAGAGTCATTGTGTTAAACAGTTCAGCTGCCTTGACTGTTTTGATGAATAAGTCTTACCCACCGGGTAACCCATCATCCTTAGTGAGCAGTCGTCAGCCATGTCAGGCGTGTGTGTGTGGCACCTCAGTGGCACCTTGGCAGAGTGGGATTTAAATTGGGATTCTGTTTAAGGGGCCGTTTCCTTAACTGCTATGCCACCACTATCTCAACTCTACATTATACTCTGTAATCTGCATTAATAAAATGAAGTTACATAGACCAATCGTTATGTCCAGTTTTTTTACTAGGATTGACACTCACTCAACTCCTCAAAACTTGTTGTGTTCCATGTGCTTATTGTAAATGATCAGGATTCAAACCAGCAACCTTCTGATTAGACAATACAGATCAGCCTGCTTTGACTGCATGTGACCAATTCGTGTCACCAATTCACAGTTTTTACTGAAGCTGTAGCAGAGCTGCATTTTACAAGATGACCCTTACATATTTTGACAAAGTAATGGCCTAGCGGGTAAGGAAGCGGACTTGTAACCAAAAGGTTGCCGGTTCAAATCCTGAACCACCATGGTGCCACTGAGGTCTCCTTGAACAGGTTACCGTCCCCGCACACGGCTCCCTGGGGGCCTTTCATGGCTGCCCACTGCTCACTTTCTGTTATGTTATGATAGGTGTGTACGGGGCTGATTTCTGATATTTTGAGGAGTTACGGTTCTCTTCATAAATGTTCTCTCAGTTTTCTGGCTGAGCCGTAGAGTGTAAAGACCTGCAATGATGAATGGCATTGAGTCATTAAATGCTTGGTATTTTATTATATGGCTAATTCCTTCCCCTTTTCTTGTCCTTTTTCTTGTCACTGCAGGAATGTTCCTGGCTGATCTGATTGAGAAATACTTTGTATCACCCACTCTCTTCAGGGTGATCCGTCTGGCTCGTATTGGACGAATCCTCCGCCTCATTAAAGGTGCCAAGGGCATTCGGACTCTGCTCTTTGCTTTGATGATGTCACTTCCTGCACTCTTTAACATAGGTCTACTGCTCTTTCTGGTTATGTTCATCTTCTCTATTTTTGGAATGTCAAACTTTGCCTATGTCAAGCGTGAGCTCGGCATCGATGACTTGTACAATTTTGAGACATTCGGCAACTCCATGATCATCCTGTTCATGATCACCACCTCAGCAGGCTGGGATGGCCTGCTCGCCCCCATCCTCAACTACCCTCCGGACTGTGACCCTGAGAAGGAGAACCCAGGCACCACCGTGAAGGGCAACTGCGGGAACCCCTCAGTGGGAATCTTCTTCTTTGTCATGTACATCATTGTGTCGTTTCTCATTGTGGTCAACATGTACATTGCCATTATTCTGGAGAACTTCAGTGTGGCCACAGAGGAGAGCGCTGACCCGCTCTGTGAGGATGACTTTGAGTCCTTCTATGAGATTTGGGAGAAGTTTGACCCTGATGCCTCACAGTTCATCACCTTCGCCAAGCTGCCTGATTTTGCGGACACGCTGGAGGCTCCACTGCGTGTCCCCAAACCCAACATTATAGAGCTCATTGCAATGGACTTACCTATGGTCAGTGGAGACCGTATCCATTGTTTGGACATCCTGTTTGCCTTCACTAAGCGAGTCCTGGGTGACAGTGGTGACCTGGATATGATGCGGCAGCAGATGGAAGAGCGGTTTGTGGCGGCAAACCCTTCCAAGGTTTCCTATGAACCTATCACCACCACACTGAGGCGTAAACAGGAAGAGGTGTCGGCTGTGGTGATTCAGCGGGCATACCGCGGCCACCTCGCACGCAAGGGCTTCATCTGCAAGCGCAGGCCTGCCAACAACAAGCTAGAGAATGGAGGGACCAATCAGGAGAAGAAGGAAGGCACACCCTCTACAGCCTCACTGCCATCATACGACAGTGTCACAAAGCCAGAAAAAGAGAAGCAGGACAAAAACAATGAGGGCAAAAGTCGCAAGGAGAAAGGCCGAAACCAAAAAGACGTCAGGGAATCCAAGTGTTGAGCTACCACGGTTTTAAATCAGTAACACTCATACAAATAATAATAAGAATATAATAACACTTCAAGCAAGACAGAGGAATCCCTGAATATGTACAGGTTGTTTTCATTTGCATATAATGAAAAAAAGGTATTTAAAAATAAAAAAATTGTTTACAGACGCTGCTGTGTACAGGTACAGAGGAGGGATGGGATGGGTTCCTTTAATGCTTGAAGACTCTTATACCAAACATTACTGCTTCCTGTCCCACATTGATGCATTGAGACTTTCGACCTGAAATGACTGCGGAGGAGCAGAAGGTTCTGTGGAGTGACTGGGGGGTATATTAGTAGGTGGCAGGTGGAAGGTGTCCATGGAGATGCACCAGGAGCATCGGGCACACAGCCGGCACACCACCATCTTACTCAGAACTCAAACAGGAACCAGAGGAGGGTGCCACTCCACCCTCTTTTTCTTTCTTTCCCTCTCAGTATCTGTGCTGGCTATTCTATGATATTTACATATGTTTTGAAAAGCAAAAAAAAATGAATGACCATTCATCATGCTGCTCATTATGTCACAATGATGTCAATGCCAGAAACTACTCCCACATGTCTTTTTTGTCAAGGTGTCAGAGCTTTTTTCTCCGGGCTGGTGCAGCCTGCCAGGGTCCCCAAATCTTTCTCTCTCTCACACACACAGACATACACATGTATGGCACACATGGACACACACCTCCAGACCCATTATCAATGAATATGCTTGTTCAGTGCATAATGATGCATGATGGCATGCTATGATCAGAAATCTGCATGAGTAATCATAGTCGACGAGACAGTAACTCTCAGACCATACCTGTGGCTGGAAAACAAGCTGAATGTCCACTGCCGAAATCCAACTGGAGTGTGAGCACAGGCAGGGAAAAACAGCATGACTTTAGTGGAGGTACCATCATGATGTTGGGGTGGCCACAGAGCAGGCATCTTTAACTGATCAGAATGTTGAGATGACAGAGAGAGAAATGTAATGCTGCTCAGTAGGGTGTGAATGGAGGGAAGTGAAATGAATGTGTGAAAAAAGGGCAAATTTTAATGCTTCTAGTTTCTTTGTATGCAGCAATATTGCTAACATAGCCTAGCACCCAGAGTCTGCCTTTAGGACCACTGGCCATGGGGTGGGGTTTGTGTGTGTATGAGTATATAATGGAGTTTGAGTTGTAGCAAACTGATCTTCAGGGATTGAGGTGTAATGCTGGACATGGGTGGACTGTTAGGAGAGATTCTGATAAATCTGCTAATGCAGCATGTGTGTGTGTGTGTGAGAGAGAGAGAGAGAGAGAGAGAGAGAGAAAGAGAGTGTGTATGTATTGCCTCTTGACACTGAGGACAAAGAATCTCCTCCTTAGCCCTGAACTCCTGTCCAATGGTAAACCAACATGCTGTAATAAGGTCACTTTCCCCACCACCTCCCCTCCCCCCCTGAGGTCCAGTTGCTGCCTGAGTGGGTGCGGGTGTGAACCTGAACCAAATTAACTTCAGAATGACTGTCAGTGTCACAGCAGATATCAGCATCTCATCACAGCCAGAAAACACACATTCACGGGAAAACATGTACAGTGCAGGCTTGTTGTAAATGGCACAAAAATGCTAAATGTTAAGGATGAATTTTTAAGAGACTATAAATAATGTAATATATAATTTTATTTTAGCAGCATGCATAGAATTTTGTAAATACAGAAGTAGTACAAAATACTGCTATTAATCTAATCCAGTGGACTATCATATCCATGTATAATGCAGCTGCTATTATTTCCCATGGGGGAGATCATGGCTTATTTGTTTAGAATGGGGTAGATTTTTTTCACTTAAAAAATTGGAAGAAGAATTATACTTTAAAGCAAAAACTATATCAATCAATGCATATATAGAGCTATGCCATGTAAACACAGACACACACACGCTCTCTCTCATGTGTACATTTCATTGTGTTTTTGTTCCCATATTCAGCCATTATTGTGGATCCTTGCGTTCTTGTTGGGTAATTCCTGAACATGGAAGTGGACACACACACACACACACACACACACACACACACACACACACACACACTTCTACTACTATGTCTGGCTAATGTCTTTTCTTTTATCTACTGTCTCACTACACAGGCTTGTTGGTCAACCATGCTTATTATATAACTGTTGTGTGTGTGTGTGTGTGTGTGCAACATAGCTCAGTAAATATTGAGCTTTTGCACCCTGTACCACCATTAACACACACCATGGTTGTGTTACAAAAAAAGCAAGGTGTATTGGAAAAGTATGGAGTTGTGTCTAAGTGAATGAACACCAGCCCCCACCCCCACTCCAATTCACGCAGTCTTTTTTATATTTTATTTTTAATACGTTCATGGCCTTTGCTTGTTTGTTTCAGGTGCAAATTCTCTTATTGGCACGTGCCTTTTTGCTGCCTATTTTGTTTGTTGACAAAATAGTAAAAATGTAAAATCCCAAACCTCCATGCCAATGGGAGCCTGTCTTTATGAGCACAGGAATGCAAAGAATGAGCGCTGGTGTGTAGTCTGCGTGAGATGATCTGACTGAGCAGTGCTGAGATAGCTGCTGTGCGCCAGCAGCGCCCTCTCCAGCAATTTCACTGATTATTTTTCTACTAAGATTTCTGCATTCATCTCCTCATGTACCCATTCTCTGTAGCATGACTGAGACGCTGTTTTCTTTATTTGCTGATAAGGATTAAAAGATACAAGCTTTTTTCTCTGGTTCTTGTCTTTTGCTGCTGTACTGGAGAGAGGTGCAGAGAGAGTCTTGGAACGACTGTATTCATTTGAGCACGAGAATTTTTTTCCAAAATAAAGCAGCCTTCCAGTTAAACTACACTCTGCTGTGTGGCTTCATGCTGTGTGTGTTTGTGTGCATGTGTGTGTAAGATTGATTCAATCTTTATTTAATTAAATTAGCAGTATATATGAGATTTCAGTGAAAAAGTAATAACAGAATTGGTTACTGAAGAGATACTGGTGAAGACCCATGGTCATCTGTATGAACAGCCAGTTTCACCACAGCGAAGAAATAAATATACTTTATAAGAATGCTGAGTTAAATTTCACAAAAGTATCATAAAGAATGTGTGAATGCTCATTATATTTGACTACAGTTACAGGCACAGAACAAATGTATGCAACCATGTGTTACAATTTTTCTGTACCAAAAGAACAGTCTTGTACATGAATTTAGTATATATCTATACATTAAGCTATACAGTGCGTCCGTTAAGTATTCACATTGCATGTATGTTACAGCCTTATTCCAAAATGGATTAATAGAATAATACACATTACACATAATGACAATGTGAAAAAAGTTGACTTGAGCTTTTGGCACAAAAAAAATAATCACAGCCTTTGCCATGAAGATAAAAATTAAGGGTCTGGTGTATCCTGTTTCCCCTGATCATCCTTGAGATATTTCTGCATCTTAATTGGAGCCAACCTGTGGAAAAATCAGTTGATTGGACATGATTTGAAAAGGCACACACCCGTCTATATAAGGTCCCACAGTTGAAAATTCATGTCAGAGCACAAACCAAGCATGAAGGATTTGTCTCAAGCCACAAATATGGGGAAGGTTACAGAAAATATTCTGCTGCTTGGAAGCTCCCAATGAGCAGAGTGGCCTCCATCACCTGTAAGTGGAAAAGGTTTTAAACCTCCAGGACTCTTCCTAGAGCTGGCTGGCCACCTAAGCTGAGCAATAGGGGGACAAAGGCCTTAGTGAGGGAGGTGATGGTTGCTCTGTCAGAGGTCCTCTGTGGAAGGACAACCATCTCTGCAGCAATTCACTAATCAGGCCTGTACAATAGAGTAGCCAGACAGAAATCACTCCTTAGCAGAGGTGGGTAGTAACAAGTAACATTTATGACTTGTTACTTTTTTTAAGTATTTGTCACGTGACTTTGGTTGCATGGCGGCATATACAAGCGTGAACCTCTGTGGGGGTTGCAGTGTATGTTGAACGCGATCTCGCAGAGTAAACGGAGACTCACCCACCACTTTGCGTAATCTTGGTTCCACGTCTCCTCCGACATTCGCTCTTTCGTCGCATCACACCACAGTCCTGTGACACCATTGATATGTTGTACTTTTGCCACACAGACCTGCTAGTACATCTAGCTCGTTTCACCATTCAAACATAGCAGGAATAATCACATGACACCATTTCATCAATCAGACACACAAACTGGGGCGGGCAGAGCGGCTCAGTGGTGCCAGACATAGATAATTACTGTGTTTGGGGGATCCACCTGATGAGATCCACCTGGGTTTCTCAAGGCTCTAGATAGTGTGGGTCTGTTTTGGCTGAAATATCTCTGCAACATTGCGTGGACATCGGATACAGTGCCTCTGAACTGGCAGACTGGGGTTGTGGCAGAAGAGGACTAGAAGGGTGTGTTCTAATTATAGAGAGGGACCACACTCCTCAGCATCCTTGGTAAGGTCTATTTGAGGGTCTTTGCGTTGCGGGCGTGCAGAGAAGTGTGAAGTTGGAAGCAGAGATGAAGTGTTGGAAGTCAGTTGTTTGTTGAGGAGATCGAGGTTGAAATCTCCTAGTAGCACAAGGGGCAGTTCCTCATCTATAATGGTGGAGAGAGTTGTGTCTAGTTCCTCTACAAAGTTGGACCTTTTTACTGGGTGTGTAATAGTTACGGCATGGAACTCAAAACTGGTTGTTTGAATAGCAGAAACGGGAGTGAATTTCCAGTCCTTGGAAATGAGCAAGCCTGTGCCCCCTCCCCTGCCAGTGGGGCGGGGGGTATGAGAGAAGTAGAAGTCTGTGGAAAGGGCTGCAGGTGTAGCGGAGTCATGGGGGCGGATCCAGGTCTCAGTCAGTGCGAGTACTTGGAGGTTTCGTTCTGTAGCAAAAGCAGGAATGAAGTCGGCTTTGTTGACTGCCGACTGACAGTTCCACAGTCCGAACAAGTACTCAGGGTGGCAAGACGAGGCCTGGGAGAGTGTGTGCAGGTTATGTGTGTTGCGTGTTCTGTGTATATTGAATCGAGGAGGGCGCCTGGAGCGAATGAGAGGAATGTTCTGGAAGGACATGATTAGCAAAAAGAAGTTAGAGAAGAACATAAGTGAATTTACCTGTTTTTTTTTTTATTTTACTGCTCAGTTGAGTCGCGCAGGACGAGTCGTAGGTCTTTCCCCAAGTGGGTCTTCACACAAGGGCTGACGCGGTAGCGCGAGAGTGGTACCAGAAGAACAGGTCAAATTGTAAGTGGCTACAGGTGCGATCCACACGTAGTGGAGTTGACTATAACCCGTTTCACAACTACGCAAGAGTGGGCGTGTACCTAGTTCGGGTGAAACTGACGCCGATTGACAACAATAACGATAGCGAAAGCTAATACATTAACTTATCTCGCCTAGTCACGTCAACAAAAACACAAGCACTTCTTAAAAACAAGCTACCCAAGACAGAGTCAAAGTTTATTTACTCACCTCTACAGAGAACCGCGTGAGAAAGATTACTGCTGTGTCTGAAGTCACTGTTACTCTCAGCAGGATCCTGGAGGGTTCATGAGAGTGCGCTCAGCCAGTCCACATATGTACTCTAAATGCTGTACAAACTGTGTCAGAGCTTGGTCTGCATCGCCAGTAATAAGACAGACCCATTTCCGGTGAGGGTTGGCCTCCGCCAGGGCTGCCCTTTATTACCAAAATAAGTGAAAAAAAATAAGTGAAGTGATTGTCATTGTGATACACAGCAGCAGAGCACATGGTGCACACAGTGATATGTGTCCTCTGCGTTTAACCATCACCCTAGGTGCCCGGGGAGCAGTGTGTGGGGACGGTGCTTTGCTCAGTGGCGCCTCAGTTGCACCTTGGCAAATCGGGATTCAAACCGGCAACCTTCTGATTACAGGGTCACTTCCTTAACCGCTAGGCCACCACTGCCCCTGTAATTCCGATCATAATTTTTATGATTAGGGCTGGTAGTAGCCTAGTGGGTAACACATTTGCCCGTTAACCAGAAGACCCAGGTTAAAATCCGACGTACTACTATTGTGTCCCTGAGCAAGACACTTAACCCTGAGTGTCTCCAGGGGGGGGACAAGTTTGGCAGATGTCTGAAAATCACTGAGGTACATAATTACATGTTGCTGATGTAGTATTCGTGGAGGGTCGGTTATATCCTGGGTACCTGGCAAAAATGTTCCCCCTAATTTTTAGGTAGGGTGACCAGACGTCAGATAAGATAAGTAGCAGCAGCAAGTTGACAGCAGCAAAACATAAATACCATAAAGAATATGCCAACTATGTAATATAAGAAGTTCACTATACAATAAATATTCTGAGAATGGATGTGAGTATTCAAAATATCTGTATATACATACAATATATTGGTGTGTGTGTGTGTGTGTGTGTGTGTATATATATTAGTGGTGGGCCGTTATCGGCGTTAACATGCTGCGTTAACGTGAGACTCTTATCGGGCGATTAAAAACGCGCTGCGTTAACGCGAGACTTTTATCGGCGCTAAAAAAAATATCGCCGTTAATCTATTCACAAAGTTGGGTTGGGAGTCTATACTATGCAATATACTATGCTATTGTGCCGGAGTTAAATGGTTACACTAGATTTATAAGTATATTTCTTATTTCTTGTGTCTTTTATTTTCTTATTTTCTAAAGACTTTTATTTTGTTTTTGAGACCCGGTTCAGGTCTCTTGGACACATGGCGTGAGTTGTGAGAGGTGCGTGGGGTTTGTGTGCCAAAAGTTATTTCTTTCATTTGAATTTATGTACATATTAGGAATATTTTGTACATATTAGGAATATTTTGTCTAAAGTTACAGTAGCGTGTGATGTCATGATTTGAAATCAGCGCACACCAGGGGGAACATGGGGGAACTTCAGACAGAAGGGAGAACATCAGGATTGTGGTGGCTGAAATCCTGGTAAAAAGCCAGGAAAGAGACATGTCATTGAAATATCAAGGAAGATGGTAATTCGCTATCCAAGATCATTTAGACATGAAATAGAAGGCCAGGTTGTTGGCACTGGCTGTGACTCTGTTTTGAAACAACTTATGTGTCGAATTGAATCATATAAGGCTACAACTTCCTCCGACCATAAACAACTTGCAGAAAGTGGCAGTTCTGGCAGTGCAAAAAGAAGCAGTGCATTGATGCATATGATTGTGTCAACCCTGGATCAACCCTGATCCAGCGCTTCCTGTAGGTGAGACGATACAAATGCTGAAGGACAAAAAAGAAGAGCTTCTGCATATGTACAAAAATAAGGACAAAGTTTCAAAGAAAAATGAACGATTGATGTTGGGGACATTTCCCCTACAGATGTGCTGTCAGCAGAGAAGCAGACGGAAGACATTGTGAAGGAGTGGCCTTTCCTCTTCTAGGAATCTGGAATGAAGCTTTATTCTGGTGAATTTATAGGTGCTCTGATGGATGACACGTTTGATGAGTCTGCAGCAAACATATTGAAGCGAATACTGAAATACTTTCAATTTGTTCCTACTGAACCCTCCAGCAGGGCAGGACTCTTGACAGAGGTGATTTAAACTGTGCAGCTGTGCTGATGTTAATCGATCATTTTGAAGAGCAGCAGGAGAAGATGTGTGTCACTGTTGAGGACACTGACACTGCAGGAGATATTGACATCACCAAGCTGCCAACAACACCTTGTATTGTTGTCTGTGGCATGTAGTTACTAAGAATGTCTGTGGAATTACACATGCTAGCATGTTTTGTACACAGGTAATGGCCCTGGGAATGTTTTGTGTTCATCAACGTTTATCTGCTACCGATTTTGAATTTCTGTATAGACTCAGTATTGGTTCCTCAGCAATGAAGTCAGAACTTTTGCTAGGTCATTGCTTCCACATATATCAGGTCAGCAGGTGTTTTATCACCTCCACCACAAGCTCTTCAGATAACAAGCTCTTGAGATTAGGTCAGTAACCCATTCAGCCATAACTGCAGGAGGGAGCAAAAGATTTGTCATTGTTTAGTTGATATTAGATTATGAACTATGGATTATGAACATGTCTGTGCATGTCCGAGGTTCCGGGGCAGCCATGCGAGACCACGCCGGGGAGCCAGGCCGAGGGTCCGGGGCCGCCATGCGGGACATTTACATTTACATTTACAGCATTTATCAGACGCCCTTATCCGACTTAAAATCAGTATTGACAGGGTCTGTCCCCCTGGAGCAACTTAGGGTTAAGTGTCTTGCTCAGGGACACAATGGTAGGAAGTGGGATTCCAACCTGGGTCCTCTGGTTCATAGGCGAGTGTGTTACCCACTAGGCCACTACCACTCTACCACGCCGGGGAGCCAGGCCGAGGGTCCGGGGCCGCCACGCGGGACCACTCCGGGGAGCCAGGCCGAGGGTCCGGGGCCGCCACGCCTGACCACGCCGGGGAGCCAGCCCGGGGGTCCGGGGCCGCCACACCTGACCACGCCGGGGAGCCAGGCCGAGGGTCCGGGGCCGCTACGTGGGACCACGCCGGGGAGCCAGGCCAAGGGTCCGGGTCCGCAACGCGGGACCACGCCAGGGAGCCAGGCCGAGGGTCCGGGGCCGCTACATGGGACCACGCCGGGGAGACAGGCCGAGGGTCCGGGGCCACCACGCGGGACCACGCCAGGGAGCCAGGCCGAGGGTCCGGGGCCGCTACATGGGACCACGCCGGGGAGACAGGCCGAGGGTCCGGGGCCACCACGCAGTCAAGTTGGCCATGCTCTAGAGCTCTGTCTGAGCCCGAGCTGTCCAGAAACCAATCCACTGGCACGTGTAGGATGCCCACGACATGATTGATGATTTAGCAGCACAAAAACCAGGTTGGATTCCTCTCAAATAAAGGACACATACTTGTACTCATCCTACTTATATACATTTGCTGCTGTTCTGTGCACTCTGTGGTCTCAGCTATTTTCCAAAACAAATGCCTAGTGGTGCCAGTAGGCGTGGTTTTACACATTTGATTCAAATTGATTGCGTCGTTTTCACGGGTGAGGAGCAGAAATTCCTGCAATAGGGCGGAATTTATACTGTTCTACTTCTACTTATACCATAGTCCTAGTTGTAAGTCAGGCCCTCGAGGACTTCACAATAAACCTTTGTGATTGTTGTGAGGTAAAAGGATGTTGTCTGGGGGTTGACACTCCTCTGTGCTTTCTGTACTTGCTGTGAAACTGCCGAAATAAGTTAAAACTGAAAATCATCTTACATAAATAAAACATCAAATACATTTATTTGTCTTTTGGCTTTGTTTTTGTCATTTTCCACAAAGTATTTTTGTAGTCTTGAGGTTAGATTTAAATTTTTAGAACCTGGTAATGACTAAATGCTTTTGATTGTTATTTGATTGTGTGATCAATATAGTATGTGTAATTACAAAGTTTAATGTTTTGGTTTCTTTCCCTCACCCCACACCTCCTCAATGAGCCATGGATCCAGTGGACTCCTGCCTGATTGAAAGCAGGTACAAGCAACACCTCTGTCCCAGATGTGTATTAAATTTAGGTGGTAAGAAGATATTAATTAAACTTTGAATAATGTTGCAGGAGAAAATTGCCCTCCCAACGACTACATCACTTCTGGTGACCACCAGTTTAAAAACTGTAGTTTTTCAGTGTGGTATTGTACTGTAGTATTGTATTGCCTAATTCTACGAACTTTTGCATTGTATTTAGTGGTTTAGGTATTGTTGTATCAGATGTAAGCAAAAAGGTATGTTGTCAAATTTCCAACCTCTTATTTTACATTTCAATGTCATATTTTCATTTGGTATTAGGAAAATGTTTCAAAATCTTTGCACAAATCTGATTCCATAGTGGCCTCCACATCCAGGGAATTTTGCTAAACTAGATTTACAGTATCAGACTGGGCATTGCAAGAGAAGGATATGTGTTCGCTTATAGTAAACTGAAGATTGGCATTTTCCTTTAATACTTAAACAATTAATATTTAATTGTTAGCATTGGCAATTCAGGTTAAATCTTTAAAATAAGTTTACTAAATGTGAAATGTTTTGGTTTTGATAAAGATATTTGTATACATCCTGTAATCTGTAAACTACTGTTTTATATATTTTTCCCTTAATTTGAATTGCAATATTTTACAGAATATTTCAGGTTTTCATTGTATATTTGTTTTAAAAAAACACTGTAAAATAAATGTATTTCTCTGCTTAGCTTCTGGTCTGGTCATTTTAATGAAGGTATTTGATCATTATAATAAAAAGAAAAACTGTAAATTTGCAGTATTTTTCTACTGATTTGACAGTACTGCTCTTTTTATTTGGATTATTTGATCATTAGAATACAATGGGAAGAACTGTAAAATAACAGTATTTTTCTGAATTGACAGGACTGCTCTTTTAATTAGGGTTATTTAATTGTAAAAATATGATGGGAAGAACTGTAAAGAATGATGAAGAATGTTTTGACAAGCTGTTTCTAAATCATACTTGCTGACAAAAAAAAATTACATTCCCGCCCATTTCAGTTCAAATTGGCACACACACACACACACACACACACACACATACGCACACGCTCATATGTTTTATTGACATTCATGCATCTACATGCAAATGATTGCACTCTTGCATTGTTCTGTTGCTGGTGCTTGACGCCTGCTGATTGGACGCCAGGGATCGATGCTGCGGTTGTCGCTGCGCAGCCCGCAGTCAGGCAGCATCCCAGCCGCACCTTGCGCTCGGGCTCGGGCCAACATGGACGCTGCCAGGCGCGACGCGGACGGGGCGCTCCGCTGCCAGGTAATGTTCTCTCTCCAGCCTCCGAGGAACCCGAGAAGCGCGCACTGGACATGCTAGCCTAGAAACTGGCACCATTTTGCAACGTTACTGTACGTGACCGTTACTGGGTGCGGTGAAATTGGCAAAAAAACGAATCTCGATATCTTAGCTGATTGCCACAATTCCATATTTGTCGATATTTTTATGTAGCGCTAATCATCTAATTACGAGAGATGCCACCCTCGCATTTATTAAACATTTTCAGGTTTTCCCCGCATTTATGTCAAAGGTTAAGAAGATAAGATCAGATTTAAGATTGTATTCTCCGATTGGTTACAGAAGCAGAACTTCCTTCATTGTAAGGAAACTTGAAATGTTCAATCCTGTGTTTGTTGTTTCATGTCTGTTTGTCAAGAGGACGTTTTTGATTATGGCCACAGCAATATTAGATTTACTCAAATGAAATACATGCTCCTGTATTCAGAGAATTGAATATTCACTTTCAGTCTGGTGTCCCCAGCTCTTGTACTTCCTGCATCAGTGAAGACACCACAATACACCAAAAAGAGGATCAAATCCAGTACCACGGCTGTTTGCCGTGTCCTGCTTTTGGTGTTGTGCAGCATGTCAAATTTTTGTTTATTCAGATAATAGTGGTGGAAAATGTCAATATATTTCTGTTTTACATTTAGTCAAGTTCATATCATTGTGCAAAGACAGATTTCAGTATGAACTCATAACAAGTGAAAAAGTGAAGTGATTGTCATTGTGAAACACTGCAGCACAGCACACCGTAAACACAACGAAATGTGTCTTCTGATTTTAACCCATCACCCTTGGTGAGCAGTGGGCAGCCATGAAAGGCACCTGGGGAGCAGTGTGTGGGGATGGTGCCTTGCTAAGTGGCACCTTGGCGGCTCGGAAATTCGAACCGGTAACCTTCTGATTATGGGGCCGCTTCCACACAACACTGTGTCCATCTTTTCACAGTAGATTTAAAACAGCTGCACTGTTTTGTGTGATAAACTTGACCAGATTTGTGGTGAGGGCGATATTCTACATGGTGACATATACAGTCTCTGTGCCAACCTGCCACCCACTACCCCTTGACAGTGCCTCCATGTGGAATTGAGCCAATGGAGTGTCATGCTACGATTATTCATAATTTGGTTGTGTGCGTTCAGATACTTCACGTATAAACTACACACATAAACAAAGTGTCATGTTAAACACTTTTTTTGAAAGATTAAAGACAGCACTACAATGGCTACCAGTTGTAACTAGACAGTATTACCATCATCTTACCCTTGTCTTACTCCTCGTTCTCTCTCTCTCTATCTCTGTCTCTCTCTCAAACACACATACGCACACACACTCATAGAGAGAGATGAAGGGAATGGGCACACAGTGAACAGGCCTAACAGAGTGATTGAACATGTGACATGGTTCAATGAGAGACAATTGATTGTCCTCTGTTTGGACCATCCCAACCCCCACCCTTTCTCTTTATTTCGACATTCATGTTTTGTTATTTAACGGACGACCATATATCATGTTTTCTGTGAACATGTGATGTTTACTGAGGTTAAGCATGGGATATATTTGGGATTATTTTTAGTTTTGTTGCTTTGATTTAGTTATGCAATGCTTGTTGAAATGATACTGAATATTTGCACGTGCCTGTTTGTTTTTATAAGAAAGAAAGATACTTGGACAGTGGAAGTGACAAACTCAGCTGCCTTAGTATTTGTCACCAACACAACTGTCAGCAGCACATGCTGTAGAACAAGTTAATTAGAGCGAGAAGAGGGAGAATGGGATTGTGGGGCACTTTATGTTTTTGATAGCAGCCTAATATTTTATAGGTCACCACTCATTATAATAAAGAAATGCTATAGAAGCATAAAGCAAGCATATCAATCCAGCCACACACGTTGCAAAGGTACACACGATATATCCATTTTATAGGATGCTGGACAACCTAAAGGTGTAAAGATAGAAGTGGCCCTCCCATGTCATATCATGAGTATCTCATGAGGTTATAATAAGTTACTATGGAGTCAAGTCGCCCTAAGATGAAATAGTGGTGAAGGTACTGCCCCTGGTTATAGTCAGTGAAAGGCACAGTAAATGCTGATAGAGGTCATGGAGAGTCAATGGTCAATTTGTCGATAAATTATCTGTGCTGGCTGCTCCATCTGTATTGATTTCTGCATATGTGCAGAATGGAATATATGGTTTGTAAGTTTCACAATATTGAAAATACCATGTGATGGCATTTTTATGGTTGCCCACTGAAGAGTGTGTATATACACACACGCAGCATTGGTAATTTTTCAAAAATGAAAACACAACATTTATATTTATCAGATGCCCTTATCCAGAGCAACTTACAATCAGCAATTACACGGAAGCCTGCCTTTAGCACCTTAGGGTTAAGTGTCTTGCTCAGGGACACTGATAGTGACTGTGATGATTTAAAAAAATAAGATTGTAAGATGTAAAATGATTTCCCGCTTGGATTCACTGTTGCCATAGATACAACGAATACAAATCATAAAGCACCAATCCCAGGATACTGTTGCCATGCCACCTTTTTCATCACCACCAGTCTACTGATCACAGAACATTCCCACTCCAAGCCACCAGCACATGGACTCCCTCATCAGTGTGCCATGTCTTGCTCATTCTTTTGATTCAGTAAGATTCTGCACATCTATAGAGTGAGGCAAGAGGAGCAGCCACGCCTGTGACAAAAACATCTTAATCCTGTAGTCAAACACACATTTTCTTAAAAAGTAGGAAAAAACAGTTCAGCGTGTCTCTCTCTCACACGCACACACACACACACACACACACACACACACATTTTGGGGGGAATTTATGCAGTAAAAACAAACACACATACACATCAGTAACTGTTGTAATTTTCCAATGATCTTACCTTAACTGAAATGTCACGTGGAAATGTTTTTAGAAGAACAGTTGATGAGAACTCTATCGACAGTACAAAAACGCACCCCTCTAATGACCATGTCCCCTCAGGGACACTTACTGATCCTTGTTTAACAATGAAGCACACACACACACACACACACACACACACACACACACACACACACACACACACACACACACACACACGTACTGTCAGTTCTCTCCAATAGTACTCCAGATTGTCCATCAGTTCAAACCCAAATGCGAGAGTAGTAGTGGCCTAGTGTGTAACACACTCGCCTATGAACCAATAGGCCCAGGTTCAAATCCCACTTACTACCATTGTGTCCCTGAGCAAGACATTTAACCCTAAATTGCTCCAGGGGGGGACTGTCCCTGTAACTACTGATTGTAAGTCGCTCTGGATGAGGGCGTCTGATAAATGCTGTAAATGTAAATGTAATCAAATTGTGTGTGTGTCTCTGTGTGTGTACAGGGGCCAGATGAAGAGGCAGTAGTGGACCAGGGCGGAACCAGTTCAGTCCTCAACATCCACTATGAGCAAGAAGAGCTGGAAGGTAAATCGGTCCTTAGTCAGATTCAGATTGTTGAAGCCTGAAGATGAAGGTTCTGTTCTGTTTTAATTTTATTTGGTGATATTTTTCTTTCCTGTCTCCTGTTGGTCTATCTGTCTGTAGGACACCGGACCCTGTTTATGGGGGTCCAGATGCCATTTGAGAGGCAGAGCCATCGTCATCACCGTGCACACTCTTCATCCCGCCATCGGCGGCGGTCTCGAAGCAGAGCCAGTAGCATTCAGCATGTAGGAGAGAGTAGCACACAGTCACAGGAAGAAACGCATGGTGAGGAGAAGGAGTGCACACACACACTAACACACACACACACACTCACTGTCTAAACACCCTCATACTTCACTGGCAAACTGTTCTTTTTTATAAATTTGTTTATTGGGATTAGAACATGAGCAATAACAATATTCTTAATAGGTTACAAAAAGAGGTCAAAAATCCCCCATCTAGATCCCAATAAAGAGAAAAGCAAAGCAAACCAAACAAAAGAAGGGAAAAATAGATACTTCTTCAAAAAAACATCTATAGTTGACAGTGCATAGATTTATAGCCAAGCACACATACAAAAAGAAGAAACCAAGGTAAAGTAAAAAAACACAGCCTACAATCACCTCCACAACAAACATATACAAACTATGAAGAAATGGGAACCACCACCACAGAGCTCCACCCAGACATGAACTGTATCACACAGGAACAGAAGGAAAATTCTTACTCTTAACAAGATCAAGAAAAGAAGGGAACCCCTAAGCGAAAGCCTCATCCTTTCCAGTTTAACAAAGTAAAAAATATCCCGTATCCAGTGAATTTGGCCGGGAGGTTTAGAAGATTTCAAATTTGTCATAATTAATTAATTCTTGCCATTAAGGTAGAAAACGCAAGCACATTTCATTGATAGGCATTGATTGAGGAGCCCAAACAATGCCCCAAGCAGGTTGGGCTCCCCCATGAATTCTGACAATGTATCAAAGATCTCAGTCCAGTGTTGGTGTAAAGAAGGGAAAGGCCAGAACATATGAATAATATTGGCAGAGGACTGCTGACATCTGTCACTCAATGGATTGACCCTAGTATAATATGAACAGTGTAAAATCTTAAACTTATGAGGCCAAGTCTAGCGCAAATAGATGATCCATGCACTCGCAGCAGAACCTCCTCCCAAATCTCCTCAGAGATTTCACAATCAAGTATCTGAAGAAATGACTGAGGCAGAAATATTGGTATGCATTGAAATAAGTAGGAAAAAGTAGAATTTTGATGACACAAACATCAAGAATTGTAAAGTTATGGTGAGCAATTTTGAAGGGTAAGATATGAAGAGGGTAATTCTTATCAGCAGTACCAATGGGAAATAATCCACTTTTATTCACTTTTTATTCAATTTATAACCAGAAATCTGAGAGAATGATTGAAGATTAGTAAAAGCAGCAGGGATTGAGACCAGTAGGTTAGAGATATATAACAAGAGATCATCTGCATAAAGGGACACTCTCACCTCTTGTCCATTACAGTAATCTGAGTGTTAAACCTAAATGCAATTGAAACAGGTTCAACCGCAAGCATAAATAATAATGGTCTTAAGGTCAACCATGTCTAGGACAGAGATGGAAATATTCAGATTAAGTATTGTTTGTTCTTGTTACTGAGGAGTAAAGTATCCTAATCCATGAAATGAAGTTTGTTTTAAAACCAATCCTCCCCAGTGTATGAAAAAGATAGGGCCATTCCACTATATCAAAAGCCTTTTCAGCATTTAGTGATATGAGGGCCCATTATAGATTGTATTAAACAGACATCTAAGGTTAGATACAGTGTATATTTTGGATAAATCCTGTTTGGTCCCCAAACATGATGCTCAGAAGGGTAGAGTCTAGTCTTAAAGCCAACAATTTCGATAAGTTTAAATTCCAACACATTTCTCATTTTCAAAAGGAATGAGATGGTGGCTTGTGAAAGGGTTTGAGGAAGGCATCCAGAGTCAAAAGATTCATTATAAATATCTAGAAATATTGGGGCCAGTTTATCCCAGAATTTTTTATAAAACTCACAAGGAAATCCGTCAGGTCCAGGACATTTTCTGCTTTGTTGAAACATCAGTGCCGATCTGAGTTCTACAATAGTAATTGGTTTCGCTAAATCCTCAGCAACGGATTGGTCAATGGAGGGAATATGCAATTTGTCAAAGAAATGATCAAACTCAGCAGGAGAAGATGTAAGATCAGAGGAGTAAAGAGACATATAAAAGCCTTAAAGGCTTTGTTAAATTCCCTAGACTGATTAAATCTGAATTATTTGACTGGATGCTGACATATCTGGTGTGCTAATAACTTGCTAGCCATGTGCTAGCTAGTCCATGTTCATAATAATTAACTCTGGAATGAAGTATAATTTCTGTAGCTTGATGTGTCATAAGAATGTCATGCTCTGCTTGCAAGGAGAGATGCTCCTTTTATAGGTCTGGGGATTGATTAATGGCATATTCATTATCCAAATGAGAAATACACTGGAACAACTCAGTCTGTTTGCGCTTAGAGTCTCATAGTTTTTCTCATAGTCTAGGTAGGAGATAATCTCCCCCCTTATATAAGCCTTCAGGGTTTCCCTCAACTGCTGATATATCCAGCGTTTTATTCAAGCTAACAAATAAGTCAATCTGTCGTGAAAGGAATGTATTAAACTCTTAGTTCAAAGCAGAGCATTAAGACTCCAAGGTGCTCTAGAGTAATTAAAATCCTTAAATATATGAATTGAGGTAGTTGCATGGTCTGAAAACACAATGGCATCAAATTTGCAGTCTGATATAGATGTGAGTAATCAATTATCCACCAAGAAAAGATCAATATGTGCTGAAGTATGGTGAACTTGAGAAAAATTGAGTATTCACATTAAGTGTGATTAAAGAGCGCCATGCATCAGAAACAGCAAATTATTTCTTAAAAGATAAAATAACCTTAGCTGACCTAGAAGGAGCACAATATCAAGAGGAAGATTGGGCCAAGTGACGATTAAGCCAGCAATAGAAGTCACCCCCTAATATTAGCGAGTGTGTAGACAGATCAGGAATCATTGAAAAGAGACGTTTAAAGAAATCATCATCTAGTGAATAAAATCTTGCCCCCACCTGGCATCGATACAGAATTAACCTTGGACTTAATTAAACTCCTCAATAGAGTGGGAAGTGAAGTAAGCTGAGTAGTTATTAAATCAAAATAACATAACAAAACAAAGAGAATAAATAACTGAAATAAAAAAAGGCCTCACCCCACCCAACCTAGCAGAAACCTCTCCCAAAACTGGAGGCACCTCACCGGCAGTGTAGCTGGGTAGACAAGTCCAAAGACAAGTCTTCATTGTTCGGGTAGCAGTGGAGCTCCTTCACATTAGCAAATGCCTTTCTTTTCAGTGGCCACCGGCGAGCAACCTGACACCTGAGAAACTGACATTTGGAGCTCCTTTTATACTCATTATCTGTATAAAAGACACATGTACGTAGAAGCAATCAATCAATCAATCAATCAATCCATCAAAAGGCAGCAGATGTCTACCTTGTGTACACTCCTGCAATTGTCAAACTTTCTTGTCCACGTAGAGAAGAGGAGACGTTTCTCCGCCTCTTCACAGGATCTGATTCCGGACCAAACAGGTTCTGAACAGGATCACTCTATTAATGAGCGGACGCCGGGAGGTTCACCATCTCTTGGACAGTTCCTCCCTTCATACAGTTTCTGAAATAATGGATGTCGGTTCGCATTTCGTCCATCATTCGTTTCATACTCAGCAGCAGACTTCCATTAGCATCCGACTGTCTAGTTCTGGCTCAGGTGAAGACAAATGTTTACTTAGCTGACTCTGTTTTTCTGCAGTTAGCCTTTGTACGATACATTCAAAGGGGGAAAAAAAGTCAAGCAGAGTTGTCATGTGTTTCATTAAATTTTTGTCATTGTATTTGTAGCTCATAAACATGTAGCTCATAAAACTGTCAACCGAATCGGAAAATGTCACCTCTATTCTGCTGTTCTGATATTCTCAGTATCTTACTCAGTATATACTAATGCTCAGTATTTTTCCCATGCTCCTTTCTCCTACCACCCCATTAGACACCCCATCCCAGCGAGTGCAATTTATTCTGGGCACTGAAGAGGATGAGGAGCATGTACCACATGACCTCTTCACTGAGTTGGACGAGATATGTGTAAAGGAGGGCAAAGATGCAGAATGGAAGGAAACAGCCAGGTGTGTACGCTTAAATGTGCTATGTCCTTCTCAAATACAATACAAAACTCCTCATGATTTTGTAAGTTTCCCCACTAACAAAGAAATGATCAGTCTCAAATTTCAATGGTAGGTTTATTTGAACAGTTAGAGACGGAACAATAACAACAAAAAAAAAATCCAAAATAATGCATTTTCAAAATAAATAAATACAATTTAAAGAATTAAATACATATTTGATTCCCTTTCAATCAGAAAGTTGTATTTTAACAGGTAAGGAGCTGACATTTGGAGCTCCTTTTATACTCATTATCTGTATAAAAGACACATGTATGTAGAAGCAATCAATCAATCAATCAACCAATCAATCCATCAAAAGGCAGCAGATGTCTACCTTGTGTACCCTCCTGCAATTGTCAAGGACATCCCAAGCTTTCCATCATATTATCTGAGGTTCCAGTTTAGCCTATTATTAGGGCTTCGGGAAGTTTTAGTCCTCATAAAGACTTTAATTGCTGCCAAAGGTGCATCGAAAAGTGAATACTTTCCAGAATACGCTGTATATTAGCCAGGGGATTATGTGTCAACATGGTGGTGAAGGTGCAGCCTCGCTGTGTGCTTTTTTGTTTAAGTGTAATTTTTGCCGTGTTTGTTTGTAGTCTATTGTGTACGACCAACACCTGCTCGTATTTGTTCACTCCCTGTGTGTTTTTAAGGGTTAGTTACAGTGGATATAAAAAGTGTACACAGCCTTGGTAAAATTATAAAATGAGGCCACAATAAATCATTTCAAAACTTTTCCCACCTCTGTCCTGTAACATCAGATGGCAAGGGCCTGTTCGGGTAACCACACAGCTCTGGCTGGGCCGCTCCTACAACATACAATTTTTCTCTTTTTGTTAATTTTGTTTTGTTGATATGGATGTAGGTTTCAGGTCATTGTTCTTGCCAGACCTAAACCCATGAGTGTGTTTCAGGTGGCTGAAGTTTGAGGAGGATGTGGAGGATGGAGGGGAGAGGTGGAGTAAGCCGTACGTAGCTACCCTGTCATTACACAGCCTGTTTGAGCTGCGCTCCTGCATCGTCAATGGAAGCGTGCTCTTGGATATGAAAGCAGACTGCATTGAGGAGATTGCAGGTCAATATAAACTGTACAGTATAGAACTCTATGGTATTACTCTTCCATGTAAAAATTGTACTGAAACAAATCAGTAAAATGAGAATTTGAACAAACGTCTTAAGTGCATTGTTTCAGGCAGCAGAATGGATTAGGGCAGTAGCAACTTTCTCTGATTTGCAGGACTAGCTATTGTACCTTTGTGTCACTGTTTAGATATGGTACTAGATCACCAGGAGGCGTCTCATGAACTGGATGAATGTGTACGGGTTAAGGTTCGGGAAGCCCTGTTGAAGAGACACCACCACCAGAGCGATCGTAGGCGCAACAACCTCCTGCCCATGGTCAAATCTCTGGCTGAGACTGGCAGGAGACAGAGTGAGCCACACAACATAGACGGTGAGACACATACACGCACTGGCATGCCACAAAACCTCAGCCTCAGCAACCAGATAAATTTTTTTGGTTTGAATGTTAAAATGTAAATATTTATACATGGTTAGTGTAAATACACACTTTTCACAAATAATACATTTCGCAAATTATATGAAAACATGGCATCAGTTGTGGTACATGTGTTTTAGTTTGTTCTTGATTAGAGTTTTGGTTCTATATGACTATATTTATTTCAATTAAAAGTAAAAAAAAAAGTAAAAGTATGCAAAACTCATTGCCTTGAAAAACAGTCAAGTTCAATTTACATAGCTTTAGTACGGTAATTTAATATTCTTAACAACAACAATTTGTTGTAAAGAAGCAGACCCGTAATCAGAAGGTTGCCGGTTTGAATCCCTGAACTGCTAAGGTGCAACTGAGGTGCCACTGAGTGAATCACCTTCACCACACACTGCTCCCCACCTTTCATGGCTGCCCACTGCTCACCAAGGGGTGATGGGTTAAATGCAGAAGTCACATTTTGTTGTGTGCACGTTGTGCTGTACTGTGTTTCACAAAGACAATCACTTCACTTTCACTTTTTTATTTATTTGTATAGCCCAAAATCACAAGCAGTATGTCTCAATATGCTTAACAACCACTACGGATGATAGCTCATACTTAGACCCTCTCTGGACACAAGGAACAACTCCCTAGAAAACTAACATTGTCAAAAACAATGGAAGAAACATTGGAAAGGAGTAATTCAGAGAGGGACCCCCTTCCAGGGTAGCAAGAGCATACAATGGGCATCACTGCAGTATTACTGTTAAAACTGGGTTAACAAGATTCATGAGTATAAGAAGTCCATTATAACGAATATTGTCCGTCAATGGTCTACCACTATGTACCATCCGACCTCTACAACTCATACAAAATGCAGCAGCCCGACTGATCTTTAACCTTCCCAAATTCTCCCACACCGCCCCTCTGCTACGTTCCCTCCACTGGCTCCCAGTAGCTGCACGCATCAGGTTCAAAATACTGATGCTAGCCTACAAAGCCAAACATGGAGTAGCCCCATCCTACCTCACAGCCCTTATTACACCTCGCACTGCACCTCGTATACCCCGAGCCTCCAGTACTGGACTCCTGGACCCAGGACTCAATTGTTCTGAGTACTTAAAACTTACTTTTTGTAAATTTGGTTTAGTTTAATTCCATTGGTTTACAGGCTTCCTCTATAATAAACTGAAGATTACCATACAATAAGCCAATCTTAGAAAAAACATATATATTAAGCCAGCGATTCAAAGTTCATTAGCAAAGTCATCTTAATTGAGAGGTGTTCAGGCAGATGTCACTGTGTTATATCACATATATATCACATTATATATATCACATTCTCAATCTGCCTTGCTGTGCTTCATGTGCTTTGCTAAAATGATTCAGCTCCCAGACATCTAGTTTTATACATGTTCTGATACAGGCTGAGCTGGTCAGCTAACTTTTGGTGCCTAGTTTATTTTGTAGAGAGAAGAAAATACTTACCAAATGAATCTGTAAAATGCTGCAGCAAAATGAATGCTGCCAAAAACAACAGAATTGACAGAATTGAAAACAACAGTTGCGCGGTCCACATCAATAGTCGCAGCCTCGATGGGCTGCTCAAGAAGACCTTTACAAGAAGACCCTGCTGTCATGCAGATTGGTGCCAGTTGTGTCTCCAGGTGCACCCAATCGTGACATTCACATAGCTGGACTTAGGATATCATTGGACATCATTGGACATGTATCAGAGAGACTACTGCACAAGCCCAAGCACAGACTAGTGTTTTGCCAGTGACCTGAACTTAACTGGTGCACATTTAACATCCTAGCAATTCATATGAAGATAGTGTTTAGGACAAATTGGCCAAAGTTAATGCCACTCACTATTTCTTATTAAAGTCAATGTTTGCATTCAAAGTGTATGTATTATTGGGATATAGCATAGACCACACCTTCGATGGGAAATATGTGTTAATATTTAATTTCTGAGTTTTGATGATCACACATGCTCATACACAGACCATAAAGTATTCTTACTGTGATGTTCTCTCTGCTTATTCCTCTGCCAACCCCTACATCAGGTCCCCTGCTACCCTCTCAGCCCACCCCCTCAAACCCAGAGACCAAAATTGGAGGAGGACAGGACAGTGGGCAAGCGGACCTGAGCAAGGTGTGTGGAGAGTGTATGTCTGACAACTAGTGCTGGCTATAATGTTAAAAGCTAGGGTAAAAAAATCTACGCATCTGTTTTACTTTATTTTAAGTGTGGATAATATTTAGGGTAATGTCATATTACCAGTCTCCATCTTTAATTACATAATAATGTCAGGCTAAAAGTTTTGGTGCTCAGTGTTAAAATATCAGGTTTTTTATATGGGGTAATTTCTCGGGTCTTATCTTCGTAGGTGTCTACATGTCCTAAAGTGTGTTTTTTAGGCATCTACCCATGTGAATGCACTTTATCATGTACTAAAAGAAAAATGGTAGACCTATGCTTACTGCGGGCCAAACGTTTCATTACACTATGTTGGAAGAATGTTGTTGGCCCCTCTTTTGACCTTTGGTTAAATAATATAATATCAAGTCTGGTTCTAGAGAAACTGACCTACATTGTGAGAAAAAGGTCTATTTGGATGTTTTCGGTACTATTAAAGGTTTGGGGGACTGAGAGGGAGACGAGTAAGTGAGGAATTGTACCTAAACATGGGGGATGTGCACTAATACATGAACAATATTGTTTTTTATTTAATTGTTTTTATTTTTTTGTTATTTCTCATTTATTTTGTTTAGTTTTTTTTTTATTAGCTGCCATTTGTTCAAAGGTGAAAAGTAATGAATTACATTTACTCACGCTACTGTAATTGAGTAGTTTTTGTGAGTAATTTGTAATTTTTAAAAGATGTTTTTGAAACAGGTAATTTTACTTCACTACATTGAAACCCAATTTCATTTAATTGAAAATGAAATGCTGAAGAAAAAAAATCCACCTGAAAAATTGTGCAGCCTTTCGCGCGGCATGCATATTTCTAAGACCGTGGATGACAGCACCTCACTATGAAACAAGACATTTCCTCTGGGTCCTAGAGCCGATCAAATACAAGCCAATAAAAAATAAGAAATCTACCCAATAGCCAATCAGAAAATATCACTATTGTATCTGGGCAAAATGCAACACAACAACCAATGAAAAGGTATCTGGGAATTCTTTGTGTTATTCTTTAACTTGTGATGAAAACAATGATGCTTAAAGGACAGATTAAGTCATCTTTTGAATTAATGTTAAATCATAATTTAAATCAAATTCATAATTTGTTTGAAACAAACGACAACTTGACAACTTGACTGCTGACTGACTGAATGTAGCCCAGATAATTAGCATAAAACAGTTTACTTGAGGTTTTGGCAAATTTATTTAAAATAAATAAAAAAGAAAAATTACATATATATGAGTATTCACAGCCTTTACTCAATATTTTTTGATGCACCTTTGGCAACAATTACAGCCTTTATGATGCCGCAAGATTTGCACACCTATCCTTGGCCAGTTTGGCCCATTCTTCCTTGACACACCTCTCAAGCTCCATCAGACTTTTTAAGATCTCTCTAGAGATGTTAAATCGGATTCAAGTCTGGGCTCTGGCTGGGCCACTCAAGGACATTCACATTCACTCCTGAAGCCACTTATTTGATATCTTGGCTGTGTGCTTAGGGTCGTTGTCCTGCTGCAAGATGAACCGTTGCCCCAGTGTGAGTTCAAGAGCACTTTTGATCCAGGATGTCTCTGTGCATTGTTGTAGTCATCTTTCTCTCTATTCTGACTAGTCTCCTAGTTCCTACAGCTGAAAACATCCCCACAGCATGATGCTGCCACTACCATTCTTCACTGTAGGGATAGCATTAGCCTGGTGATGAGCGGTGCCTTGTTTTCTCCAAACGTGACGCCTGGAATTCATTTTCTGAGAGTCTTTCAGCCTGTCTATGGTCCTACAGAAGCTAGAAATGGCGATATGTGTTAGGAGTGCTTTGGCCATTCTGCTTCACTGTTCAGAGTCTCCCCTCATGTCGTCATGAGGGGAAAGGTTACTTTTCATTTCCTATGCTTTGTCAGACCATAGAAAGTCACCACCCCTCCCCTAAAAGAGTAACTTGACTGACAGTCAATGGCTTCCAAACGTGCAAAACATTCCAATTACTCCATGACTTCGATGTGAAAATTAGCACAAATTTTCCATCACACGAAATGCTGAAAAACCTGATTATTATTTTTTTGCCAAATAGTAATTGATGACGTAATTTCTGTGAATGCCCGCGCACTTTGACTGCCCGTTCTTGTTCTTGTCCCGCATCTCTCCAACTCAATTGCATATGAACACACACTAAAATGCTGCATCCTGGGGAAACTGATTGTGTGACTGGCTAAAAGTGGCTGTAATTCTGCACCAAGGTTTAAAAAAAAAAAAGACTTCAGATACAGTATTAGGTGATGACTAAGACATATAAAAGCAAAAAAAAAAAATCATAATAGGGGACCTTTTAAGAAGTGGTATCCATGGAGGCCACTGTGTTCATTGGGACCTTCAAAAGCAGCAGAGATTTTTCTGTAACCGTTCCCCAACATTTGTGCCTGGAGACAATCCTGTCTCGAAGGTCTACAGACATTTCCTTGGTTTGTGCTCTGACAGGAACTGTCAACTGTGGGATCAACAGTGATGTAGACATGAGTGTATCTTTGCAAATCATGTCCATTCTCAAATCATTTAATCAATTTTGTAATATAACATGCAACATAACAAAATGTGGAAATGGTTATGTGCTGTGACTACTATCCAGATGCACTGTATATGCCTTTTGCCTGTGTATTCCATACATTACATTGTAAAACTTGTTCAGTTTGAGCAGTCTAATGCTGTAGTATTCTGTGGGGCAGGTCACTTTGTTTGATTTCTTATATCAGCAGTCAGTGAGCGCATTTGTCAGTAAAGACAACTGAGATATTTATATTTGCTATAGAAAGAACAAAAAGTGTAACTCAACCATTAAATTTGATTTTTATTATAACAAGAATTCAGAGGACCCACCACCAGAGTCACCTATGTATCACACAAGGGAGCAGTTTAAGTGGAAGTTACGAAGCACATTTAATTTGTCTTGGGTTATGATCTCACACACTCAGGCTAATCTGTTGGAATGGCTATAGCTGTATGCAATTCACCTCCCTTGCACTAATTTATAATTCAATTCAATCCCCATGTAACATTATAGCTCAGGTCACAGCCCATATACTATATTCCAGAAGTGAATATCACACCACATAAACATTCAAACAATAAAACAAATAAAATAAAATACACACAATATGTGTGTTGAATTTACTCACAACTTCCTCCAGTACTGTATCCACGATCCGCTGCCCTTCTAATCATCACAGTGCATGACATGAGGAGAGCCATCAGGAGAGTGAACACCAGGAAAGCAGCAGATGGCCAAGAAACCCCATCCTGCCTCCCTCAACGACTACCGCCCTGTAGCCCTCACCTCAGTAGTGATGAAGAGCTTGGTCATAGACTTTCTTCATTTCTGGACACACTCAACCCACTACAGTTTGCCTACTGTCCCAACCGATCCACAGATGACACCATCTCTCATCTCCTCCACACAGCACTCACCCACCTGGACACTCAGAAGGGAAATTATGTTAAAATGCTTTTCATCGACTACAGTTCGGCATTTAACACGATAATCCCTTCCACACTCACCACCAAGCTGGAGCACCAGACCTCTGTCATCAATAGGAACCCAGTGGAGAGAGTGGACAGCTTCCGATACCTCGCTGTTTGCATCACGCAGGACCTGACATGGTCCTGTCACATCAACACCGTGGTGAAAAAGTCTCGGCATTGTCTCTACCACCTCAAACGACTGAGAGACTTTAGACTGCCCTCCAAGGTGCTCAGGAACTTCTACTCCTGCACCATGGAGAGCATCCTGATGGGAAACATCTCAACCTGGTTCGGGAACAGCACCATGCAGGACAGGCGAGCCCTACAGAGGGTGGTTCGATCAGCTGAACGCATCATCCGTACCAAGCTCCCTGACCTTCAATCTACAGCAAGCGGTGCTGGACCAGTGCCAGGAAGATAGTGAAGGACCTCAGCCACCCCAACAATGGACTCTTCTCTCTGCTGCGATCAGGGAAGCGCTTCCGCTCCCTGAAGTCTAACACAGAGAGAACGAGGAGGAGCTTCTTCCCACAGGCTATTCATGAAACCTTTCGTTGGTGCAGTTCTTAATGTACCCTTACGCATCAGTAGTCATCTTTCTCTCTCGTTTTTTTCAGTAAACATGTCTCTTCTCCCAAACTCCTTTTTTTACTCTTCCTGTCACATGCTCTCCATCTTATTCTATGATAGGACAGCAAAATAAATTCTGTGTGCTAGTGTACAGTTTTACACAACAAGTAATAACATATTATAATGAACATGGTGAAACGAAAATATACTTATATGCTGTACAAATAATACAGACAGTGCACATAAGATGGTGCTACATAAGGAATTGTTGAACATTTTCACGGTTTTGGATTCTTTGGGTTTGGTTTAATTTTCACTTTTTTGTATTGTAATGTTGGACCATACAATTTAGAATCTGGTACTTTTGTGGTTGTGGTTAAAAATGTTTTATGGTGTGGTCTGGACATAGTTTGCACATTTATAGGGCCTAATAGTTGAATAACAACAGCTAGTGCTGTACTGTATTTACTACTAGTCCTTTTAACATAAAGTAATTGAAAGTAACTATGTAACGCTTAATCAAAGTAAATTCTAAATCAAGTAATTTTTACTTGATCAGAAGGTTGCTGGTTTTAATCCCAATCCTCCAAGGTGCCATTGAGGTGTGACTGAGCAAAGGACTGTCCCCACACACTGCTCCCTGATGCCTGTAATTCCTGCCCACTGCTCACCAAGGGTGATGGGATAAAAGCAGAAGACACATTTCGTTGTGTGCACCGTGTGCTGTGATGCAGTGTATTACAATGACAATCATTTCAGTATCACTTTCACTTTACTTGATTCGAATTTAAGGAAAGTAAATATACTTTTACTTAAGCACATTTTTGAGCACTTTTTCCACTTTTTTTGTTTCAATTGTTTGATGTATGCATGTTTATAACTACAAAATCCAAATAAATATATGTTTACAATAAAACATAACAAAGTCAGCCTGTCAATCCATCCTCTATATTCTTACACAATTAAACTTCAATTAATCTTGGTGATGTCGATCCTTTCTGAGTCAGGAAAGAGTAAATCCAAGGAGGATCTGGATAAGGGCGTCTGCCAAATGCCGTAAATGTATGTAAATGATTTGATAATAAACACAAGGAAAATTGCATTTTCAGCATTATATCTTTACATAATGTTGTTGAACCTACTTCTGACAAATAAACGCAGCCCCCAAAAGGGTTCAATGTATATACAATATATCACATGTTTTCTTTTTTTATGATTAGCCTCACTAACTAAGGTCTTTCTGCACAAAACATTTACCTGATCATATTCAATCAAGGCAACATTTTTTTCCCAATTATCCTTGTCAGTTTTAATAATGCATTAAGAGTTCTTCATTTTACTCATATTAGTTATTGTGATTTTATCTAATCATGTACTGAGGTTGAGTTCATTGAAGTAGCTTTGTAACATTATTGGATGTTGCTTTGGTGGGTTTGATGTATTTTTTGTTGTCAGGTTGACACCCACTTCATGAAGAAGATCCCAATGGGTGCTGAAGCATCCAATGTATTGGTGGGGGCACTGGACTTCCTGAACAGGCCCATCATCGCTTTTGTGCGCCTCTCCCCTGCTGTGCTGCTCAGTGGACTTACTGAGGTCCCCATCCCCACCAGGTATGTCACTGTGTATGTTTGTTGTGTGCTATTTTGTGTGAAGGCTTTATCTCTCGTCATGTATGCAGGTTTATGTTTATTCTGTTGGGACCTGATGGAAAGGCTCAGCAGTACCATGAGATTGGCCGATCCATGGCAACCATCATGACAGATGAGGTAACAGTCTGGGGCTGGCTGAAGAGGGTTTTCTGTAAAGAAAGTTAAATTTTTTATGTATAGTAATTCTGATTTTTATGTATTGTATAGGGATTCAGAGTTTGAGAAACATTAGATTTATTTTCCAAGGTGAAAAAAAAATAATTTTTGATTGTCAGTGTCATTTAGCAACATATGTTCATGTGACATTGTGACCATAACTAGTGTTAAAAGGCAGAATTACTTCAGAGTCATAATGTGTTGGGTCGGTTTTTCAGAGCTCCCTCTCATGGCCTATTTTGGGGAATTATGCCACTAGGTTTACCCTGAAATCTAGTATCTTCCTTGATCGCTCAGATTTTCCACAATGTGGCATATAAGTCTAAGGACAGGGCAGATCTGCTGGCCGGCATCGATGAGTTCCTGGACCAGGTGACTGTGTTGCCCCCAGGAGAGTGGGACCCATCCATTCGCATTGAGCCACCCAAAAGTGTGCCTTCTCAGGTACAGTCTTCCTTCACTGGATGAACTGTAGAATATGTTAAACAGGAATCTTATTGGTTGCATTTAGAGCATTACATATGTAAATTGCATACTCACATTTAATCACTGTTTTTTGCAGATACATAAGGTTCCCCACCTAATTTATCCATAGTAACCTGCTGAAAGAGCAGCAGGTCTAGAACAGTAATATTGACATTACAGTAAAATGACATTGCATCTTTTAGTATTGCTAGTGCTACTACAATTTTGTCACTAAATGATCCTAATGTACTAATAACATTAGTACATAGAAAAGTTCCAAATGAGAACAACAAAAAAAGAGCAAAAAGTTGAAATTTAGGAAAGCGGATGCACAAACAAAGGTTTAATAGTTGATGCTGGGAGACCTGTGAGGAGAACAGTAGTCTAGAGGTGACCATAGCCTGTGCCAGATAATGGTCAAATAGAGGCATGCCCAGAAGGTCAAAATGAGATTGAGAGGTTTTAAATTGTGGGGAATGGTTGTGCATTGTGGGGAATGTAGGTCAAATGAATGAATCTAGAACATTATGCTAAAGTTGTGTACTACGATTTAATTAGAATAATAAGACATAGTTTCTTGCACTCTATTTTAAAAACTAGCCTTACTAATTGCAAAACTGAGCAACACAATCCCGTTCAGTTTTAAAATGTTTTGAGCTGAATATTTTAATTTTAGCCAAGATGCCAGAAATATTCACTTCCGTTTAGGTTCCACAGTCCACCTTCTTGGTTTGCAAGATGTTGCTGAATGAAGATCCATGCCCATAGCCAGATACAGCAGATACGAGAGTGTTTTTACTGACAGCAGAACTCCATGGTGTGGTGTCTGCAGGACAAGAGGAAGATACCTGGTGTTGCCAATGGAACAGCAGTACAGTTGGAGGAGGAGCCACAAGCAGAACATCATGGACCAGAGCTACAGAGGACAGGGAGGTAAACAAAACACAGAACATACTCTTAACATTAAGCCCTGGTCTAAGGGGCAGCCAAAGATTTTTTTTTCTAAATAATTGCTCTTCATTGCTGGATTTTCCTTTTGGTAAATGTCCTGGTCCAACAAGTCATTGATAAGGGAATGTAACTATGAGGCATATAAACCACTCCCAAGACATATCTAGGGGTTTTCATTTTACTCCCAGGTGGCCTTTGAGATGCAGACAGCTGTTCTGTGGTAATGAAATCTGTGAAATGAGAGTAAGTTGAGATAAGAATATAAGATGAGAATTGTAAAATAAAGAAAAGAAAGGTGCAAGAACCTCAGTGCTCTCCATGACCAAAATGCAATCCAGTTAAATAAATTAATTAAGTATGAATACACAGGCAAAAAGCATATACTGTGCATCCAGAAAGTATTCACAGCACATTTTGTTATGTTGCAACCTTATTCCAAAATGGATTAAACTAATGAGGTTTTTGCTAATTTCTTAAAAATAAAAAACTGAGAAAGCACAGGTATATAACTATTCACAACCTTTACCACGAAACCCTGTTTCCCCTGATTATATTGATGTTTAGTCCATCTGTGGAAAAAACACTTGATTTTACATGATTTGGAAAGGCACATACCTGTCTATATATATCTCTTAAGGCACAAATCTGGAGGTGGTTACAGAAAAAAATCTGCTGCTTTGAAGGTCCCAATGAGCACAGAGGCCCGCATCATCCATAAGTGGAAGAAGTTCAAAACCACCAAGACTCTACCTAGAGCTGGGCCGCCACCCAAACTGGGCGACCGGGCAAGAAGAACCTTCTTTGTCCAGAGTGGACAGAGGAGAAACATCTAGAAGGACAACCATGTCTGCAGATATCCACCAATCAGGCCTGTTTGGTCAGACGGAAGCAACTCCTAAAATACAAACAGGCTCAAACAGGAAGTTCCGGTTCAGAGGGAGGTGGCACTCTTCAGGACGCACTGGATTACTCAGACTGGGACATGTTTTGAAACAGCTCTGAAAACATCAGCAAGTATATGGAATCGGTTGTGAGTTTCATTGGGAAACTAACAGACGACACCGTTCAGAAAATGATTGTCAGAACGTTTCCCAGTCAGAAGTCGTGGGTCGATAAAACCATCCGCGACGCTCTGAAATCTCGAACAGAGTGACTCTAGGAGCCTGTGGATGGGACTAAGGACAATAACGGACTATAAAGCACCAACAGCCGATATGAAGAACGCGGCCGTGTCTCTGGCAGATGAGCTGAACATATTCTATGCTCGCTTCGAGGCTGCAGCTAAAGACGCTAGCGATACTAAGGCTAGTGGCGCCTACAGCTGCAGACAGGAAGACGGAGAATCATGGACAGCTGCCGCTGATTAGGCGTCCATAATTAGGGTTAAAGGAAAGAGATGGCAGCAGACTGTTTCAGTTCAGTTCTTTTCCTTTTGCCCCTTGTGTTGTTTTTTTATATTATAATAAAGTCCCCATTTATTATTATGTCCTGCTTCTGCACCTCCTTTCCCGTTGAAATGTGTGCATTTGTGTTGTCCCTGGTTCTTAACGACTGTTCTCAGCCCCACCTTTTCAGAGTGTACCATCTGCACTGACACACACAAATGCTTTAATGTCTATTGCTAGTATGTCATTTACATGTCCCAATTACTTGTTTTCCTCTCAAACCGTCCATCAACTGAGTATTAAGAACAGCTAAAACATTTTTGGAGGCTTTTTTTTCTTGGGCAATAGATGTCTATTCCATCTCTTACCTGTCCTGTTCATTTGTGCTAGTTGCTGGATTAGGTTAATGATTAAAAGAAATGGAGGTTACGTCACTGATGATGGAGCCACAGAAGGTCAAGTGGACTCTGTGAATCACTCTTGCACTGACAGACACTCTGACACTGACAGACATAATGTTGAGTCATAACAAATGTGCCAAGGGTAGTTGTAGCCTAGTGGGTAACACACTCGCCTATGAACCAGAAGACCCCGGTTCAAATCCCACTTACTACCATCGTGTCCCTGAGCAGGACACTTAACCCTAAATTGCTCCAGGGGCCCATTGTCCCTGTAACTACTGATTGTAAGTCGCTCTGGATAAAGGCGTCTGATAAATGCTGTAAATGAATGGTACAAGGTGTTCATGATACTTGCCGAATAAATTAAATTGAAATACGGATTGTGAGATGAAATGTAAGAAGTTAAAAATAACATGAACCCAAGGTGACAGTGTAAATTGGCTCTGAAGCATTCTACATGTTGCCTTGTGCTTTATACAGGTTGTTTGGTGGACTGGTGCTGGATGTTTGCAGGAAGGTCCCATTCTATCTGAGCGACTTCAGGGATGGCCTGAGTCTGCAATGTGTTGCTTCTTTTCTTTTCCTGTATTGTGCCTGCATGTCACCTGTCATCACATTTGGTGGCCTGCTGGGAGAGGCTACAGAGGGTCGTATTGTAAGTGCTCACACACACAATGAAAAAACTTTTCAATACCTTTAGCACAAGTACTGTAAAAGACATTTTTTCTGATTAATATATTATGATTTGATTTTGTTCTCTGATCTTGACCAATTATTTCCAGACTTCAAATTGTTAGGAGGTCATAAATACATTTAACTAGACCAGCAGTAGTGTCATGCCACGCCGGTAGGTGAAGCAATTTAGGAAGAAAGTTCTTGTTGGAAGAGTGAGAGTAAAGGTTCTCTTTTACAGGGTCCTGTGGGTGAGCCCAGCAGCATATAGACAAGTAGGATTGTCGTCATTACGCCAGTTTACACTTTTAGCACTTTCTTTTCTGTTTTAGGAATTAAATGGTTTAAAATCTCAGTGCCAATAAATGAACTACCATGCTTGTCCAGCATGTTATTTTTGACCTGTTCTCTGTATTTGTCACAGCCTGATATTTCGGTGTGTGTGTGTGTGTGTGTGTGTGTGTGCGGCAGAGTGCGATAGAGTCTCTGTTTGGGGCCTCGATGACCGGTGTGGCGTACTCTTTATTTGCTGGTCAGCCGCTCACCATCCTGGGCAGCACAGGACCAGTGCTGGTGTTTGAGAAAATTCTGTTCAAGTTCTGCAAGTAAGTCACACACACACACACACACACACACACACACACACACACTCACACGCAGGATATTTGACATATAGTGAAGTTACAGTAAATGGTCTCCCCCAGTGGTAGCAAAGCTTTTTAATTACAGTAACTAAATATATTTGCTTTGTTACACGATGAGTGACTCACACTCATCGACCACACATAAAGTGAAACAGAAACTAACAATATTTCATTTCAGTGAAACTGTTACTTAAAAAAATATGGAAATCAATAGGAATACGCAAAATATTATTTGCAAATATTACCACCTCTTTTTAAGTAAAATGTGTAAAGTTCACACATAGGATGAATTCCATTAATCATCATTGTGTCATTCAGTGGCTCACAGTGAACTGGGGTTATGACATTATTCCCAACATACAGGCAAATGGACAAATAATAGCTCTTTCTTGATCTGTAGGGACTACGACTTGTCATACCTCTCTCTTCGTGCCTCTATTGGACTATGGACAGCCTTCCTCTGTCTGATCCTGGTTGCCACGGATGCCAGTTCACTGGTGTGTTATATTACTCGTTTCACGGAGGAGGCTTTCGCATCCCTCATCTGCGTCATCTTCATCTATGAGGCTCTGGAGAAACTGGTCCACCTGGGAGAGAACTACCCAATAAACAGAAACAACAACCTGGACCAGCTCACACTTGCTTAGTGAGTGTACACACACATACACACACACAAACACACACAGAAACAAAGCATAAACTATTTCCACCTTTGGTCCTGCAGCTGTAGATGTTCTGTTCCCAATAACCCCTCCAATAAGACTCTGGAGCTGTGGAGTCAGATGAATGTTACAGGATCAGCTGTATCATGGGGAAATCTCACTGTGAAGGTATCACACACACACACACACACACACACACACACACACACTGATATATTAATTCACACAGTTCTTCCAGAAACCCGTATTTTAGGATGCTTTTGTATTTTGTGTGCATGTAGGAGTGTTTGTCCCTCCATGGAGAGTTTATGGGTACAGCATGTGGTCACCATGGTCCATACACTCCTGATGTCCTCTTTTGGTCTGTCATCCTGTTTTTCTTAACCTTCTTCATGTCAAGCTTCCTGAAGCAGTTCAAGACCAGCAGTTACTTTCCTACAAGGGTAGATTCACATTAAACACACACACCTCATTGTTGTTTATATATTTGTGTGTTGTGTGCAGAATGGTGCATGTTTTGTGTTTTAGGTGCGCTCAATGATCAGTGATTTTGCTGTCTTCCTCACCATTGTCATCATGGTGTTAGTTGATTTTGTCATTGGCATCCCATCACAGAAACTACAGGTGCCTGACAAATTTAAGGTGAGCCATACACACACAAATAGTCCAAGCCTCAGAGCTGCACCCCTGTTATTTGAAAGATGCACAGAACAACGTGAACTTTTGTGTGTGTGAATTTTTTGTTGTGATGAGAAGAAATAGATCAATTGCAGGTCCAGAAATATAATTCATAAACAAACAGGGGTTAAATACAGATAACAAGAAACCGCAGCAATTCAAGATAGACATGTTGAGGATCACACAAGGACAAAGCACAAAAGACAAACATTTATACATGCTGCACATGAGGTTCAGGTTAATCAGGTAAATAGAGGACACCAACACAAGGAAACTTCGGACCGAATTGCTGAGCCGGAATACATTTACATTTACAGCATTTATCAGATGCTCTTATACAGAGTGACTTACAATCAGTAGTTACAAGGACAGTCCCCCCTGGAGACACTCAGGGTGAAGTGTCTTGCTCAGGGACACAATGGTAGTAAGTGGGACTTGAACCTGGGTTCATAGGCGAGTGTGTTACCCACTAGGCTCCTACCACCCTATCACTAGGCTACTACCATATACTCCCTCTGGAGTCAGTTCCTGACAATAACATTGAAACATAAAAATTTGACCATTGTTGTCAGCATGACAGTTTAGTGTTTAGTTTAGTTTCATGTCTCTTTGACTGTTTGGTAGCCCACTCGTGATGACCGTGGCTGGGTGATTAATCCAGTTGGTCGGAACCCTTGGTGGACAGTTTTGGTGGCATCAGTGCCTGCCCTGCTTTGCACAATACTCATTTTCATGGACCAGCAGATCACTGCCGTCATCATCAACCGCAAAGAGCACAAGCTTAAGGTGAGGTGTGTTGACACTGTGTGTTGGTATGTGTGTTGTCTGTGCATTACAGCATCATCTTGTTTGCACTAAAGTGTACTTGTTCTCCTGCAGAAACCAAACTTCACTGACCTGAGTTTTAGCTTCTGTCATCCAGTGGTTATGGTTAGCTGTTGCTGTTTCATAATCATGTGACATTGCATGTATTTTGTATGCCTGCTCTACAGAAAGGTTGTGGGTACCACCTGGACCTACTCATTGTGGGCATGATGCTGGGGGTTTGCTCTGTGATGGGGTTGCCATGGTTCGTGGCGGCAACCGTCCTCTCCATTTCCCATGTCAACAGCCTGAAGCTGGAGTCGGAATGTGCTGCCCCTGGAGAGCAGCCAAGGTTTCTAGGAATCCGTGAGCAGCGTCTGACTGGGCTCCTCATCTTCTTTCTGATGGGCTGCTCTGTCTTCATGACTGGTGCATTGCAGGTACAAACAGTCCTAATGTGTCTTTGTACTGGAATATAAAATGACACATTTTTATATGTGTGTGTCTGTGTGTTTATGTGGGTTGGTGTGTGTGTCTGTGTGTTTCAGTTCATTCCCATGCCAGTTTTGTATGGCGTTTTCCTGTACATGGGAGCCTCGTCTCTTAAGGGCATCCAGGTAAACAGGCTCATACCCACAAAACTTCACTAACGCATACTTGCTTGGTACATCTATCTATAAATCTATATATCTATGTCTGCAGAGTTGGGAAATAAAGTACAAAAACAAAGTTACTGTACTTCAGCAGAGTTTTTGAGAATATTTACTTAACAATTTTTTGCCAACATTGTACTGTTACCACATACATATGTACTTTTTTACGCCTTATAACTGGATTGTTACTCTGGTTTCTTTGAACAGTGTTTTCTATTCTAACGTCCATTTATTTAATGTCCATTTATAACCAAGAATTTGCATGGGATAACACACCTCCTTGTCAATATTGGAAAACAGTAAAAAAAAAAAACATTTTTCTAGTAAAACAGTTTGGTACCATTACCAAATTCCCGTTATCTGTCGACTATGTTCTCACCCTTTGTCCATTTACATCACATACAAGATGGCAGGCTATTAAGCAAAAAAAAAAAAACAAAGAAATGGTTACAACATAATGGGAGGAACATCTGATGAACACCCTTCTCATTGTCAGATATCGCCCTCCAGGGTACCTTTCTATTGATGATTTGGACACTCTGCTCAGCATTTTCTCCTTAGACCCCCTACCTAACGCTCCTCTGACTTCAACCTTCCACTAGCCAAACTCCAATCATCTTGCCTTCTTACCCTTCTCCACTCTTTTTCCTTGACCAACAGTAACATCTCTCCCACACACAAAGGAGGGAATGACCTGGACCTGGCCTTCAGTCATCAAGAAATCACAGCTTGACTCAGACTTACTGTATTATCAGAATTTCTACACACATTCTCCACTAACCTCACTGCTGCTAAAACTGCTTTCTACAAGGCAAAACAGGAAACCTCTGCCCACAACCCTCAGAAACTCCACAACATATTCTTATCTCTACTCAACCCTCCGACACCCATCTTCCCTGACTGATGATGATTTTGCCAACTTCTTCACAGGGAAGACTGGACATTCTGTCTGCAAGACATTCTCCACCACAAATCCTACTCTACCCTCTGAAGATTCTACAATTACTCTACATCAGTTTTCTAAGATCACATCAAATGAACTCATTCAGATTATATCTACAGGAAATCCAACCACCTGTCCACTAGATCCAATCCCTTCTGCAATGCTCAAACCATCTCTCCTGACCTCATCCCTTTAATTTCTTATATCATGAACAGCTCAATCATGTACCAACCGGCCATGTACCATCTGTCTTTAATACAGCCAGGGTTCTTCCAATCCTGAAGAAACCCACCGCTGATCCTACATATATCCACAATTACAGACCAGTTTCACTCCTCTCATTTCTTTCTAAAATCCTTGAATCAGCTATCACTTCATCTGTCACAGAACAGTCTCCTGGATCCTAATCAGTCTGGCTTGAGAACTCATGCTACTGAGACGGACCTTCTGGCTATACATGTGGCCAGATCAGCAAAACTGTTATCGGTTCGTATTCTCCTTGTCTGTCCTGAAGAGACTTGGAATTCAGGGCTCAGCATCTCATTTTGAATGGCAGCCCATCATCTCAAACTCAATCCCACCAAAACTGAACTAATATTCATTCAGCAGATTCTTCACCACATCAGGATCTTGCGATTTACCTGGACAACTCACAACTTCTCGCAACTCACAACAGCTCGCAACCTTGGTGTAACAATAGACAACCAACTCTCCTTCTTGACTCACACCAGAAACCTTTCCCGCTCATGTAGATTCCTTTTCTACAATATCAGACAAATCCGTCCTTATCTGTCAACACAGGCCACTCAGATACTGGTTCAGTCCTTAGTAATCTCAATTGGATTGGATTACTGTAACTCCCTTCTAGCTAGTCTACCTCTATGTATCGTCCGACCTCTACAACTAATACAGAATGAAGCAGCACGATTGGTTTTCAACCTTCCCAAATTCTCCCACACTGCCCCTCTGCTACATTCCCTCCACTGGCTCCCATAAGATGTACGCATTCAAAATACTAATACTGATGCTGGCCTTCAAAGCCAAACATGGAGTAGCACCATCATACTTCACAGCCCTTATTATACCTTGCACTGCACTGCATACTCCGAGCCTCCAGTACTGCTCGCCTATTCCCTCCACTGATGAAGGTACGAGTAAGACACTCATCTAGACTCTTCTCTGTCTTGGCCCCTAGGTGGTGGAATGAACTTTCTCTTGAGGTCAGAACACCACAGTCACTGAGTATTTTCAAACGGCATCTTAAGACCTTCCTGTTTAGAGAATACTTAGATTAAATTGTAACATTTTTGCAGTCTGACATAATTTATTTATTTATATTTTGAAAAGATGAATGAGTAAACAGATATTACAGCAACGCCTTCTCTATAGTTGATCTGAATAATGTGTTGTTGATTTTAGACCTAGTCTGTCTTGGTCTCATCTCGGCCTTGGTCTCGGTCTTGATACCCTTCGGTCTCTGCAATGTCTTGGTCTCAGTTTAGGCTGTCTTGAATACAACACTATCAATGGTCTGAGAGAATATTAGTGAGTGCAACCTTGATGAGTGTTTGTGGGTATAATTTGGAATGATAGATGGACAGAAAAATAGAGGTGGCAAAAGTACAAATTGAAGCATAGATGCTTGTTTTAAAGAAAGACTGAAAGTGAAAGAAAAATGATAGGTTCTGAAACCTTAATGTATAAAAGTTGAAGTAGCCCTGTGAAAGACAAAATCCTCTATTCAGGTTGTGTAAATTAATTGGTCAATTTTTATTTCCTGTATTTTTGAGAATGTGTTTTCAGACATTTTATTACATTTATAAAAATGAAGAATCTCTCTATATTTGCTGGTGTCATTTCTATGCAGCCTAGTCGAGCAGTTTCTGCCGGAGAAAACATCCACACAGCATAATGCTGCCACCACCATCATGCTTCACAGTAGGGATGGTGTTAGCCAGGTGATCAGCAGTGCCTGGTGTCCTCTAGACATGCCAACTCATCAAAAACTCATCAAACCACAGGATTGTCCTTCTTACAGTTTACTGCAAGTGGGCTGCCATGTGCCTTTCAGTGAGGAGTGGATTCTGTCTGGCTACTCTACGATAAAGGCCTGAGTGGTGAAGTGCATTAGCTACGGTTGATCCTGTATTTCCCACACTTTACCTGAGTCAAGCCCTCCAAATGTATTAATGAATCCAATGTTCATGTTTCATTAAAATGACAGGAATTCTGCTTGAGTGTGTGACCTTCCCACATGCTTAATGCAATCCTTTCATTGGTGGAACATGACCTGGACCTGATTCATGATCTTTTATTTCTCTGTCTTTCAGTTCTTTGATCGTCTGAAGCTGTTTGGAATGCCTGCCAAGCACCAGCCAGACTTCATTTACCTGCGGCACGTCCCTCTGCGCAAGGTGCACCTGTTCACCTTGACCCAGCTCACCTGCCTCGCCCTGCTGTGGATCATAAAGGCATCCCGTGCTGCCATAGTTTTCCCCATGATGGTAAAGTACAGAGTCTATGTTGACCTGCGATGTTCAATGGAACTGGTGTTTTTTTTGCTTATCTGTGTGTCTGTGTTTGTGTGAATGTTTTTGCAGGTACTAGCTCTGGTATTTATTCGTAAGTTGATGGATTTGTGCTTCTCCAAACGTGAGCTGAGCTACCTTGATGACTTGATGCCAGAAAGTAAGAAAAAACGATTGGATGATGAGTCCAAAAATGCTGAAAAGGTAACTAGTAATCCAATCACAGACACAGCACCATGCATTTCTATAGGCTCCATGGCCTATAATATTCCAATAATTCATGAAACTAAGTGAAAAAGTGAAAGTGAAGTGATTGTCATTGTGATACACTGCCGCATAGCACACGGTGCACAGAACTAAATGTGTCCTCTGCTTTTAACCCATCACCCTTGGTGAGCAGTGGACAACCATGACAGGTGCCCAGGGAGCAGTGTGTGGGGACGGTGCTTTGCTCAATAGCACCTTTGCGGATCGGGAATCAAACTGACAACCTTCAACTGATATGGTAGCAAGTGTGGACTCTCTGCAGGGCTGTGGGTGTGGCTTGATTCAAGCTGGGTTTGACTCGGCAGGGGCATAGCTTGACGGAGCAAGGCAGGGGGCGAGGGTGTGGCAGGGGTGGAGCATGTGTGGGTGGTGTTTGGTTTGAGTACCCAACCCAGTATGGTGCTTGTGGCCTAGTGGATGTGGTGTTCGTGGGTGGCCTGCCAGGGGAAGCCGAGCATGAGAGGAGAGAATAGCGTGTCGTCGGACAATGGCGATTCTACATGGAATATACCTGGGAAAAATTGTCTGGGAAACAACACATCGTCATGTTCCTACTGGGTCGGTGGGGTCGTGGATGTCTGTGCGCCGTCTGGTGGCACGGCAGTCATGACAATTTATTATTATTTATATTAATTTATTTATTATTATAAAATAATGCAAATCATTTCTTCCACTAGCGAGTAATGTATATTATATCTGTGAAGGTTCTTAGTCAAAAAGGTTATTACAATGGCAACTGGACTTGTTTTGGTTTCTTGACAACGTTTCACCCTTCCATTCCAGAGGACTTTCTGAAGTCTGACTGATTGGTAGGAGAGGAAGGTTTATAAACCCTGTGGACTCCTGAAGGTGGTAAATCCATAGGATTTATAAACCTGCTACTCCTACCCATCAGTCAGAACTTGGGAAGGCCCTCTGGAATGGAAGGGTGAAACGTTGTCAAGGAACCAAAACAAGTCCAGTTGCCATTTCTAATTAACCTTTTTTTGAGGTAATATTTTTACTTGTGTGTCTATGTGCTCTGTCTGTGTTTTATCAGGAGATGTTAACTGGGCACTCAGACACAGATCAGGTTCCCATGGAAACCAAAGATCATATGTCTAAATCACCTGACCACAGGTACCACACACACACTCACACACACACGTTACAGAAATATGGCTCGGCTGAATGTGGATAATGATGTATATGCACTAATTAGCCATAACATTATGGCCACCCAGTTAAGTTGCCCAAAAACCCTATTTGCCACCAAAAAAGCACTGACCCGTAGTCATGCAGATGATGGAATGTTTTGGCTTGGTTAAATGTGGATAAACCCAAGACAGTACCTACCCAGAAAGTCATGGACTCTCAAGGTATGCTGTGGTGTCTGACTCCAAGCTGTCTGTAGAAAATCCTTAAGGTCCTGTAAGTGTGAAGTTGTCTCCTCCAGGAACCAGACCTGTTTGCTGCATATCCTATTCTGGTTTACCTTATTACCAGTTCAGTTTTCATTCTTTGGTCCTGACCTTGTCTGAGTTACAATTTTTTTTCTGCCTCCAACACATCCAAAACAATAAGTTGACTTGCTGCCCATTGTATCCAATGCATTGCCAGGTTCCAATGTTATTTACTTACTGCTGTAATGTTATGGCTGATTGTGTACACACCATTGCTTATGCAACCTGTGTTGCATATGAAATTTTGTACTCATATGACCTTTCACACACATATTATTGTAAATGGGCCTCATTGGTCCAGTTCCACCCTGAAAAGACCCTTGTTCTGCCCTGATGTCTTCATCCTATTCTGTCTGCTTTAGTACAGGGCTAAAGTTCGTCCCCTCTTCCTCTTCCATTCCCCTCTCCTCTTCCTCACATGCAGGGTAGACCCATCTGTCATTAACATCTCTGATGAAATGTCTAAAACTACCATGTGGAAATCACTCAGTTCTAATCTCAAGAACACAAACCAACCTGCGTCTCAAAAAAGGCAAGGAATGTTGATGTGCTGAGCCAGAGAACTGAATATTATAGATGCTCTTTATGGGCCATGTTAACATCTGTGTGTATATGTCTTTCTACACAGGACTGGTCAGCAAGACGACCCCAGATTCGTCAATGCTGGATCTGAACCTGAAGCAAATTGAAACGCACACGCACATTCCCACATAAATATTTATAGCTGCTTTTGTGACCCTAATTTCGAATCTGGCAAATTGCAGTGGTGATTTATGTGTCTGTAGCAGTGATAGAACTTAATCTATATAAGAGTTATGCTGTAAATTTCTTATAAATTATTCAAACTCAAATTAAAGTATCTGTCAGATGCAAACCCTTCTAACAATGTGAAAATAGATCATAAGGTGAAAATAGGTCATAAATCTATTTTGATATTAATTTATAATACCTGACTATATATGTTGCAACTGCCTCACTAAGATGTTGCATAACAAGTTTAAATTTAGAATTTAGTAAAGTCTTAGATTCTCTTACATTTCTGTAGTCTGTTTATAGATTCTTTGTGTATATCACCATCTGGTCTCCCTCTCCTGATATTGTCAGATTACTCATAGCCTTTTCTTTTATTTTGTAATAGACTGTATACATAACTTATCCAGCTTATCTTCTATACATTCTGTACAATTTTATACATTGCCATAATATTTAAAAGCCTGGCTGATTTCAAGTGGATCTACTAAATTATTACCCACTAAAAGTTATTTTAACTTTATAGTTTGCTTGTTTTGTTGAAATGTATATTATTTTGCAAACTTTAAATGAAAAGTCCAATGTCCTTCCAACCAAGGCTTTCCGCAAATTATCAACTAAATTGAAATAAATATTTGGGCAAAACTGTATTTGCTTTTATAAGTTACCTTAAACTTATAAAGGTAAAACTTGAAAAAAATGAAAATGTCCAAACTATTCAACTGAAAGTTAAATGAGTGCTCCCATCTGATGGATATCTATTTAGTTTCTGTTATATAAAGATTATATAAAGATTTTCATATAGATAAATGCTGCTCTGTTTACCATACTTTCATATTAATATTGACATAATAATAACCACACATTAAATGATTCACTGCAGACACAGATGTCAGAAGGTTAGTTTAAATGTCTGACCACAACTCTGTTTCTTTAGATCAGTTTCCTGGAGCAATAATCATCTTCTGATTCTAGTATATTCTCAAACATGCAGGAATGTGTACAGATGGCATAGACCAGGGTTTTAACCTGTCCTCTCAGTTGACAGGAAAGTGGAAACCTGAAACCTGAAAATGGAGCAAAAGAGTGATAAGTGCTGAGTTTGTTCAAATATTCATGTTTATTTGGTAGCCAGTTTTCCTTTACAATTCACAATCCATTAGTAGAGACCGAATATTATACATCTCACATAAAAAAATAACTTAAGAAAATAGCACCATTATTTTCTCAGAGACCTACACATGCAAGGTGAAATAAAAAACAATTTTCTCCACACACCTTACCATTCAACGACAAATACACCACAAAAACATTCAGCATTTCAAGATGGGTTTTCAACGCCTGACCACTGTGCAGGGCAAATGTATACAGATGGTGTGTGTGAGTGTTTTATTCATATTACCCAGTGAGCCTCAAATGCAAGAATAAAACCAGAGCAGAATAAATGAACTGAAGTACGGGAGGTGAAAGATGTGATTCCAGTGCTTGCAGGGTTAGTCATGAGACAACATCTTGTTACCTGCCAAAGACAAAAATGTTTATTCAATAAACACTTTCCATGCAATCAGGAAAAAACATCTACTTGCATAAAATTTATCCTTCTCCTCACAATCTCTCTCCTAAACACACTGCTAAACATCTACAGCATTGCCACTGCACTTTGTGTGCTTTGTGGTGAGACAAAATGTTTGTCCCCTCTCTGAGATTTTTCCATATTAGTTACATTTAAGTGTTTCAGATAATTAAACAAATTTAAATCCATTCCAGATAATTAAACAATGTGGAGAATGTGGACAGAATTGCAGAATCCTACAAATAAAATGAAGTGAAATATACAGGGAGACTGTGCCTGTAACTACTGGTTGTAAGTCGCTCTGGATAAGGGCGTCTGATAAATGCTGTAAATGAAATAGTAAAATGCAGAATTGTGTAGAATTCGTGTTTCTGGCCACTGCCTATGAGGCTTCCCTAGGCCATATATCAAGAAAAGCTTACACGTCATAGGTGAAAATCCTGGCGAAATCGCAATAAAACACAAAATATCTTTTATTTGAAAAATATATATATCTGTTTGTTGAACTCACAATACAAGTTGTGCAACTTAGCAATTTTGTTGCTTGATTTAGCAACTTTTCATACTACCCTAGCAACGTTTTTTTCAAAAAGCACCTAGCAACAAATTTAGTAATTTTTAATTAATTTGGCTACTTTTAGCAAAAAAAGTGGTGGCTGCAGGCTTCACTCAGTAGAGTGTGGGGGTGGGGCTACATAAGGTCTAAATAGCCAGGCACAACTGCAATCGTGCAATTGTCCAGCCAGAAATTTAAAGGATGGCTGAAGCCAGTACCTGGGGCTGACCGCCAAGCATACTGTGCATACTGCAAATCAGATATGCTTGAAAAAATGTATGACATTAGAAAACATTGTGCTACAGAAAAGCATATAAATAAATCAAAACCATATAACCCTGCAAAGTGTAATCTTAAAAAAAGAGAATCTTCAGGGTAATGGCACTGATAATGCCTCTGTGATGGTGGGTTAGGGTTAGGGTTACAATGGGAGTCCCCAAGATTTTAAAAGAGGAATGTTCTTTGCCCAATTTGAATTCGCTGTGTATGCAATCCTTTACAAAGAAACCATCCCAAGATCCCAATTGAATAATTAATCAGGGAAACATACAACTGTTTTTCGGTGAGAGGCATACAAAGCATTAATTGGGGTCAATTTGGCTACATGTTGGCTATCAATTGAGCCTGCAGTTGGAATAGAAAGAACTTAAACTATACTTTGAGTTTACCAAGAGCAGTGAGCATTGCTACATGGCAGATGTGCTGTACATGGACAAGAGCAACTATGTGTATCTCACATTCTTAAAATCAATCCTGTCTGACGTACAAGTTGCAGTGAAGTCATTTGAGGGTGAATATCCTGTCAAGCTTTTGGACAATCTGGTTAAAATCTTAGTATCAGTTTGCAGCAGAGTAGTCAATCTATGGCAAAGATTGATGTTCTGAAGGATGCTATTGATGGTCATCTTAGTCCAGTACCATATCTGGTACCTTTTTGAAAGTACACTGTCCCAGCTCAGTCCCATAGAGCTTAAAAAGGTCATTCGAATGCATCAATAATGTCATTGCTCTAAGCAAATAACTGCAAGCAAGGCTCCCAGACAATCTCAAAATCTTACGAAACATGGCTCTGTTCAGTGTTAAGAAAACACTGAAGCACAATAAACACAACACTGATATTAAAAAAGTAGCTGAGCTACTGGGGTACCAGCCCCAGACAATTGACAAAATTGTTTCCCAATGGAGAATCATACATTTGATGAGGTGGGAATCAACTGAAAAAACCATTGAGTTTTGGAGTGAGGTATATAACTACACAGCAAGTAATATGTAAATAAGAATTTATTTATTGTGGATCTGGATGTAATATTTTAATATAATATAAGTCGCTCTGGATAAGGGCGTCTGATAAATGCTGTAAATGTAGAGACATGACGAGCGTACGCTAGTCAGATACTACATGATGACGTCACTGATATGCAAATTCGTGAGTAACATCATCTGGCAACATTTTCGGGCAGGCTTTAGCTACTTTTTATTGGAAATAGTTGGCAACACTGGAGCAGAGTGGCATTTATATAATGGCTGATGAGTTTGTAATGCATTCAGTTGTGTTTTTAATGCAAGAAAGCTGGTTATAGATTACTACACTTGTTCAACAAGCACAACACAGAACATGTAAAGCTACAGTTTAGCTTTTTTGTGTGAAGTCTGGCATGTTTCACATAGACAACATATATTGTTAGCTTAAGCAGCGTGATGTGTTCATATTAATGCTGGGTTAAAAGAGAAAGATATTTAATAATATATGAGACATTTAAGAAAGTGTCAGCAGCACATGAAAAAAGCTTTTTTTAAATGTCCCCCTCAGGAATTACTACTGAATTTTACTGACCCCCGCCCCCCACAAAGATGAGGGATTTTCACCCCGTTGCATGTACTTACTCTTCCTCATGCATCTACATACAAAGCTCACACATACACATTATATTCTTCAAAAATGTCATGTGTGATGTGCACGAAAAATGAGCTTTGAATGCAGATGCATGAGGAAAAGTGGTGTATGTGAGAGCTTTGTAGATGCGTGAGGAAAAGTGGTGTATGTGCAAGCTTTGTATGTAGATGCATGAGGAAAAGTGGAGTATGTGCAAGCTTTGTATGTAGATGTGTTAGGAAACGTGGTGTGCGTGCAAGCTTTGTATGTAGATGCAGAAGGAAAGGTAGAGTATGTCCAAGCTTTTCTTGATATATGACCTAGGGGGCACCTCATAGCTGCCACCCACTACACAGGTTTCTTGTTGAGGCAGGATGTTTGCTGAGGAAGGGGCTGTCAATGTCAAATCTGGACCACTTTCCCAATTGGTTCCACGCAAAACTCTGTAAACTGGTTATGCAAACAAATCAGCTGATTCAAAACGGGATTTTATTATGATGGTTCCAACTTTTTTTGTATTCCAGGTCTTACCTATGTTTATTTATTTGATAAGTTTTAATGTAGATTTTTTTCAAATGGAATAATGTGTAACATTGTGCATAACCTATACCTAATAATATATATACCATAATATATATATTATATATACCATAATATATATACCAATAACCTAATTTGTCTAACACAAATTTTTTTACAGCCAACGTGGCACAAAAGTCCAGCATCTTCGCTCATACAATCAAAGAAGCAGCAAAATAGCCCCAGACCACCACACCAACACCACCACAACACAACTGTTTGTATAAAGTTTTTTTTCTGAAATGTGTGCTAACACCCTTAATAATAAAATCCTTAAGTTAAAAAACACATTTGGTGTTGTCTTTCACTAATAATTATATATTTTTGTGCTGTAAAATGTGACCAAAATGGAAAAAAGTAAGAAATGAGAGAGGGGGCAAACACCTTAACACCACTGTACACTTGTGGTATCATTTATGTAATCTTTGTATTTTTCTGTATATAAGAAATCTAGACTATATTGTATATTGCTGTTGTTTCATACTGTTGTGCTTGAGAGACACCATGGATCAGAATCTAATTTCTTGTACTTGTTTACTCACTTAATTAGCCAATAAACACTATTCTGATTCTGATCAGTCTAAACCACACAACATTTTGCATTGCTGCAAAACCAATTACTGTTTCCATCATTACTGATAATAACATGTGGTGCATTAAGCTGTTTTCATCTGAGCAGCCACAGTATTGCCAGATCCTAAATGTTGAAGTATCGTACCAGCAGCATAAAATTGTCAGATTTTTAGAGAAATTTCCATTATGAAATTGCTCAGAAACTTTGCTTCAATAACAAATATCATCATAGACTGAGAATATTCTAGTGTATAATGCATATATACCTACAGAAAGATTGTAAGAATCACCTCTGGGCAGAACAGTGCCTCTACCTGTGTGGAGGGCAGGATGAGTCTCTACACTAAACAGCCCAGAATATAATTTAGCTAATGCAACATTGTTACGTCCCTGGACGTATGCTCCCACGTGTTCTGTGTGTCTGGCTGTGTTTTTTGCGTCCTTTCTCTTTTAGGTTGACATTCATGGGAGGAGTTGAAGCCTTCCAGCTCCATCTACCATCTGCCATTGGTCACCTCGACCTATATAAAGAGACTTCGGATGGTGTTCGGGAGGTCCCCAGGGTCTGCTAGGCCCTTACTCTTTCGGGAGGTCCCCAGGGTCCATGGAGATCTGCATGGAGCTCCGTTGGGGATCTCATTCGTGTTTCTTGTTGCTTTGAGTGATAGACCCTTTGTTGTTTGCCTGTTAGCCTGTTAGCTTTATGTGCCCTTTTTGTTATCTTGTGCATGTTTTGAGCTATCCCTGCTAAAGTGAAGTGAAGTGATTGTCACATGTGATACACAGCAGCACAGCACACGGTGCACATAGTGAAATTTGTCCTCTGCATTTAACCCATCACCCTGAGTGAGCAGTGGGCAGCCATGACAGGCGCCCGGGGAGCAGTGTGTGGGGACGGTGCTTTGCTCAGTAGCACCTCAGTGGTACCTTGGCGGATCAGGATTCGAACCGGCAACCTTCTGATTATGAGGCCGCTTCCTTAACTGCTAGACCACCACTGCCCCACCACTGCTGTTATCCCATCCCTTCCTTTAGGCTGTTTTGATGTTTGTTAGCTGTCCTGGGTCCGCTGTTTATTGTACCTGTTTGCACCCTGTAAATAAAAGCACTGTTTGTATGCTTGGTTTGTTTGTGTGTGTAACAGTGGACCTCCTCCTCTCCACACCCTTGTCATGTTTCTTAGACCCCTAGACTTAGGAACGTGACAACAGTGAAAGGAAGCTTTACTGTTAGTGCTAAAGGCTTTAACCAGCCAGTAAAAGTAGAATCTTTCTGCCATTCATTTCTGTTAGTCTGATGGCGATGTTAATCTTTGCATCTGACCCAGGTTGGGTGGTAGTAGCCTAGTGGGTAACACACTCGCCTATGAACCAGAAGACCCGGGTTCGAATCCCACTTACTACCATTGTGTCCCTGAGCAAGACACTTAACCCTAAGTTGCTCCAGGGGGACTGTCCCTGTAACTACTGATTGTAAGTCGCTCTGGATAAGGGCGTCTGATAAATGCTGTATATGTAAATGTAAATGTAGGTTGCAGGTTGCACAGACCCGGGTGTGGCTAATGTGAGCTACACTAAAGGATGAGATGGAGCCATGCTCTCCAAATTTTTTACATATTTTAACATTTTATGTTAGTTTCCCTGGTAACTAGTTACTTCTATAATGATGTACCTTAGATACTTTTGAAAGAAGCAACTATAACAAATTACTTTTTTTAAAGAAATGTGAAACAATGCTAACAAGTGGGTTTACTTTTTCCTCTAACTAAAAAAAAGTTAACACTACATTTTCTATGATTTGACTCATTTAACAATTATTACAAAATTACAACTCAACTGAACAAAAAGTTGTCTGAAAATGTTGTACAGTTGAGTTTTCGTAATTTCAGTGACCTCCTTTGTTGTGCTTTATGCAAGCCACCGTTAAGCTGTGTTGTGCAATACACAGGGGTTTATTCACTGCAGCAGCTGAAACATTTGAATCACTGCAGCAATTAATCAATGTGCAGGGATGCTACAGGTGTGTAAGTGTTTGTGAGTGTCTGTGCACCTGAAGGCAGACAGAGCTGTTCACACTCCTCCAGGTGTGTGTAGCTGTTAGCGTTGCCCCCACATCCACTGTAGATGAAGGGTCGGCAAGCGGAGGACTCCGAATTGAAGTACCAACGAAGAGTAAAGCGTGAGCAGCTGCCCTCATCCAGAGGCAACAGACAGGGATCTGTAAATCCACACACACAGAATGCATTTATAGACATTTACATTAATTTTCGTCCCATTTGGTTTTATGAAATTAATTCATTTTAGGGCTGTCAATATGAATATAATGAAATTATATTCTGATAAAGTTAATGGTTGCAATATCCACACAAAATTCCTTAGATGTTCTCCTTAAGGGAATATACTGCAAGTATGATAGAGGGTTTTACTGTCACCTTTGACCTGTCTTCTGTGTCGTACAATCAGCAGAGGATCAGTAGTCACTTCTTCACCTGCAAAAGTCACAGATATTTAGTCATTTTTTACACACAGCAGTATCATACACTTTATGTCAAAATGATTGATGACCTGTCGATATGAGGTAAAATGTTTTGATGGATCGTCTTCCCCCTCTCCACCCCTCCCTTCCCCTAACCTTCCTCTTACCTTCTCATCCCTCCCCATTTCCTCTCTTACCTCCTACACTCCCCTCAGACATTCTTCCATCTGTGGTATGTGGCATCTCTTAGCCTCTCTTTGAAACAGAAACCTTATCAATCACAGTATAGTGCTCACTTAAAGAAACCCTGATGTTGATGGTTTATTACCATTGATCATTCACCCCACCCCATCATCTCACGAGCACAAGGATGCCCTGTTCTCACACACACACAAACACACACACACACACAGACCATCTTTTAAAACAGAAATTCTAGTTAAAGAAAAAAATGTGAAAGGATTAATTTTCTAGAGAGTGGGAACTATTCCTCTTTTCAAACAAAAAAGTTACATTCTTTTCTCTGCTAACTAATTGTTAGTGTGTGGTTATTTGAACCACACACAGAGTGTTTCTAAAACTGACAAATGTGCCGTGTCGAACATCTCCTTTTATCCCCATTCTGATGATTGGTTTGAATTTCAAAAAGTTGTCTGTACCACATCTAGATGCCTAAATGCAAATTTGCTATCATCTGGCTGATTAGCTGTTTGTGTTATCAAGCAATTGAACAATTTGATAAGTGTTCACATCGTTTTAATATAGTAAAACTGGGTTTTAAGCCTACATGTAAAAGGCAAGGCCAGGTTGTATTTAACAGCACTATTTAACCCCATTTAAAACCAATTAGAGTGTTTTATACTGAATACAAAAAACTATATGCAATCACAATAATAAACATAACCAGTCAAATATTTAACCTGATTGAACCTGAAGTGAAGTGATTTGTGATTGTGGTGCACAAACTACATTCTTCATCTACAGTGAAGAAATGGGTGGCTTCGAGTGGCACCCAGGGAGCAGTAACAGTGGATTCTTCAGTCTGCTCAGTGGTGATAAAATAACAAATATAAGATAAAATATCTTTATACAAATGTACTAACTAATTCCTACAAAACATAAAAGTTCAGCAAAAATATAAGCTCATAAATAAAATGTATTTACCAATCCACTATATCACCACAAATGTACAATATTAAATAGAAAAATAAGTCAAACAAAAAACACCGTCTCCATACACTGCTCCCCCGGGCACCTGTCATGGTGCCCACTGCTCACTAAGGGTGATGGGTTAAATGCAGAGGACAAATTTCACTCTGTGCACCGTGTGCTGTGCTGCCATGTATCACAATGACAAATCACTTCACTTTCACAAAAATGAATGAGTAGCCATGTCTGTGTGTAAACTTAAATAATATCTAAAATGCTGTTAACAGCCATCTAAAATTATTTAAAGCAGATGCCTCTTCCAGTCCAGCACAGCTAGAAAGCTCAGATGAGGTTGTAGATACAACTAGCCAAAGCCAAATTCTTAATGCCATTCACACGATAAAAGAGGTCTTTACATCGAGATTTTATGTTTACTATGTGCTATTCAGGGAATTCAAGGATAATTGAAGGCAGTGTCAGATCACATAACAGAGGTTAAAGAGAAATCAATATTAATATGGAAAATAATCTCATCATTAAATCAATGTAATTGCGCATTGGATCCACTCTAAATGGTCTTGCCCTGCAGTAACTGAGTAAACTCTTAGTTATTTACAACCCGCCATGCCCCCTGCAACCAAGGGTGCGGGGTCACTACTGGTACCCAAAGTACAGAAGGTACTGCGCTGACACCACTTGCAGGCTCACTCTACCCTGGAAGGGGGTCTCTCTCTGTATCACTCCTTGACAATGTTTCTTCCTTCCTTTTTTGTCTCTCCTAGAGTTTTTTGTGTGTGGAGATTTTCCTTGTGTGCAGAAGGGTCAAGTGTGGGGGGTATCCCCCACACTTGGGCTTGTCAAAGTAGGGCTTGTCAAAGTCCATTGAGACATACGTATGTGATTTTGAGCCATATAAGAAATAAATGTTGTTGTTGTTGTAAGTGTGTGTGTGTGTGTGTGTGTGTGTGTGTGAACAGGGCATACTTGTGCCTGTGAGATGATGCTGCGGGGTCAATGGTCAGGGCTTCTTTAAAAAAAAAAGTGATTGTCACATGTGATACACAGCAGCACAGCACACGGTGCACATAGTGAAATTTGTCCTCTGCATTTAACCCATCACCCTGAGTGAGCAGTGGGCAGCCATGACCGGCGCCCGGGGAGCAGTGTGTGGGGACGGTGCTTTGCTCAGTGGCACCTCAGTGGTACCTTGGCGGATCGGGATTCGAACCGGCAACCTTCTGATTACGGGGCCGCTTCCTTAACCGCTAGGCCACCACTCCCCCAAAAGTGAAGTGATTGTCACATGTGACACACAGCAGCACAGCACACAGTGCACACAGTGAAATTTGTCCTCTGCATTTAACCCATCACCCTGAGTGAGCAGTGGGCAGCCATGACAGGCGCCCGGGGAGCAGTGTGTGGGGACGGTGCTTTGCTCAGTGACGCCTCAGTGGCACCTTGGCGGATCGGGATTCGAACCTGCAACCTTATGATTACGGGGCCACTTCCTTAACCGCTAGGCCACCTCTGCCCTCTGAGCACTATACTGTGATTGATAAGGTTTCTGTTTTAAAAGAGAGGCTAAGAGATGCCACATACCACAGATGGAAGAATGTCTGAGGGGAGTGTAGGAGGTAGGAGAGGAAATGGGGAGGGATGAGAAGGTAAGAGGAAGGTTAGGGGAAGGGAGGGGTGGAGAGGGGGAAGACGATCCATCAAAACATTTTACCTCATATCGACAGGTCATCAATCATTTTGACATAAAGTGTATGATACATACTACTCACAGCTCATGAATGAATCAGTGACTTCATCGAAGGAGTACCTTCATTTTGATTGGCCGAGGGGGAAAAGTCCATGGTGTTTGCTGCGGTGTCATCATAGTTCTCTATGGAGTATACATGCTGGTAGTCTGGATCATTTGTGTTTACTACCACATGAAGTTCCCTTCCTAACACACACACACACACACACACACACACACACACACACAGTGTCTCGTTTTTTGCATTATAACAGTTTCTCAGTACCGATTTTGCTATATGTGCATCAAACCTGTACCTCTATCAGATACGTCTTTTCTTTGGGCTCAACAAGAAATACATTTTATTCGTCACAGACCAAACATACAGATGAGCACCGTGCTGTGGTGTTTACTGCAGAGAGGAGAGATGGACAAGAGCAAGGACAAGGCAGAACTCACCCTCCTCTCCTGACTGAGTCAGGGGGTGGTTGGGGGCAGAATCTGCCCAGTAAGACAGGACAGGAGGGAGGGGTTGAGAGTCCAACACACCTGAGAACCCCAGCCACCAAACACAGACCCACAACAACAAGCAGAGCCATCAGTAAAGACACATGCAAACACATAGCAGCAAATTGGTCACACGACAGCTTTTACATACATTTACATTACATTACATTTACAGCATTTATCAGACGCCCTTATCCAGAGTGACATACAATCAGTAGTTGCAGGGACAGTGCCTCCCTGGAGCAACTTTGCTCAGGGACGCAATGGTTGTAAGTGGGATTTGAACCTGTGTTTTCTAGTTCATAGGTGAGGACTACTACCACCGTGGCTATATATTTAGAGCAGTATTAGACTATAGGCCATATTTTCCTATCACTAAATGAGACTAAGTCGATGAGGTATGTTTGCTAGAGATTTCTACCCATGCAATTATTTATGCACTTCATTTCTAGTACTTCCTAATTATGGACAATTTTAAAACTGATCCTGCCCAGATGTCATGCAACTTCCCATCACCTCACTTTCCTCATCCATGACCTTAGTAAACACTTGCCTTATTTAACACTAGGAAAAAAAAAACCAAGAAGCATTAAAGTACTGAGGTAGCAACATTTATTATTTCCAATTAATCTTTAAATATGACCATGCAATCAGCAAATAAAAAGATCCACTGATGTAAAAGCATGGTCATCTTTCAGTATTTTCAGGTTGTCATCTGCCACAGACCTGGCCAACTTCAGCTTGCTCAAGCTTATCTTACCCCAAGGTGTCAACCTAGATCAACCTAGCAGACTAAATCCTCTTTAGGATTTCCCTCATTAACAAGTGGCCTTTTTTATGATTTCACTTGATGCCATTCTTGATCTTGATGCCATTTTTTTTTGGCACCTCACTGGCACCTTGGGGAATCAGGATTCGAACCGGCAACCTTCTGATTACTTCCTTAACACTTAGGCCACCACTGCCCTGTAATGTGAAAGTGAAGTGATTGTCATTTTGATGCACAGCACAGCACACGTTGACACAACGAAATGTGTCCTATGCATTTAACCAATCAGCTTAGTGAGCAGTAGGCAGCCATGAGAGGCGCCCAGGGAGCAGTGGATGGAGAGGGTGCTTTGCTCAGTGGCACCTCAGGGGCACCTTGGCAGACCAGGATTTGAATCAGCAACCTTTTGATTATGGGGCCGCTTCCTTAACCGCTCTAGGTCACCACTGGAAATATACTTATTGAAATATATAAATTTATTCCCTGTCAACTATGATGGATGTTCACAGTTATGTTTGAGTTCGAGATTAATATATGAAAAAAATTATAAAATAAAACCAGAGAAGACATTTACATTTACAGCATTACAGGGACAGTCCCCCAGGAGCAAAAGGGTTAAGTGTCTTGCTCAGGGACACAATGGTAGTAATGGGATTTGAACCTGGGTCTTCTGGTTCATAGTCGAGTGTGTTACCCACTAGGCTTCTACCACCCTACCTTGTACAGTCAAGAAGAAACTGTTATAGGTAAAATATTCAGAATTTTTTGGGTGGCAGTTGCTGTTGTTACTGCTAGCGTGTCGTACTACATTACATTAAATAAACAGTCTTGTTTTATTTTATTGTACAGTAAACAATTGCTGATGTGGAGATGTACATCAGCAAGAACACAACCGTCTCAAAACTAAATTGAGAGTTATGTACTGGACTTCCATGCTGAATTGCCAAAGAATGAAAGTTTGTACTTGATGTGCTCCATATTGAGAAATACAATTTGTGTGTGTATGTATGATTGTGTTTAGACTGACTGTTTTTGTTAGATCAAAAACAGACATTGATACAAGTGTGATGCAACAGGCGAAGAGACTCTTACCTCCACAAGCTGAGACCGAGAAAATGGGAGAGGGAGAGAGAGTGAGACCATTAGCGGTATTATAACCATATTTGGCAGCACTTAGAAGCATTCATAAAATCTGTGTATGAATAACTGTGTATAAAAACAACTCATCTCAGCTTATTTGAGGTACAGGTTGAGGTAATGATCAGAAGAGGTAATGAGAGCTGCTGGCAGAAGAAGGCAGTAGTGTACAGCCTGAAAGAATGGAGGATAAGTTGCAGTAGGAGGAAGTAGTGGGGTCTAGAGGGAGGAAGATGTGGGACTTAGTAGAGCAGTTGCCAGCAGAGGGTAGTACAGAAGAGGGACTCACCACAGTGCTGGTTCATTTCGGACCGAACAAAGGTACGAATCTCGTCCTCCTATTAGAAAATCCCCAGAAACATCAGCCCTATGTGTATTTGTGTGTGTTCAAATGACTGCTTGCTAAAATAAAATAAAAGATAAGGAAAACTAAAGATACATACATTTTTGTTACTGCAATAAAAAATAGTGGTAAAGGTAGGTTTAGTGTGTGTGTGTGTGTGTGTGTGTGTGTGTGTGTATGTGTGTGCGTTTTAGGGTTAAATACAAACCGTCAGGCCTGGCTGTCCTCTCTCTCCTTTAACACCATTTGGCCCCATTTCTCCCTTTTCCAGAACACACACGCACACACAATGAATACACACACCAAAACCACAAAAAACAAGCTATATTCACACATGCCAACAAAACCCCACAAAATCATTGGTTTGGTCTATGTGGGAGGGCAATAACAACATTTCTCCTTACATAACTTGGCAAGGTTATTAATAGGTATATGGCAGAATTATTATAATTGCTGATAAGATGTTATGAATTTTGAAGATAACCAGTTAAGTGCACATGCATTAACCCACCGGCTCTCCTCTGTCTCCTGGAATTCCTGGGATTCCACTGGGCCCAGCCATACCAAGACCGGGTGGACCCCTCTCTCCCTGAAATCACATACATGCACAATCAAAGTGAAGCAGGAGGCCCATCATTTTAGTTTCACATAAACTACCACATACGCAAGCCCACCTTCTGTCCCTGCAACCCCTCAGGTCCTTTAGCTCCTGCCACCCCCTGGGGACCAGTGAGACCTGAAGGCCCATCAGCACCTCTTGGTCCTGGTGGGCCTGGGATTCCAGGTGGACCCTGCAGCAGGGGTGTGATGATGTGGGGTGGGGTAGGGCAAAACAGATTCAGTTCAGTGTGCAGGCAGCAGAACCACAGCAGTTGCACATCGGCTACATGTGCTGATTAATAACAACACAACATCTCTGCAACTATTACTTCAGAAAAAAAAGCTCCATGCTATTTTATAGTTTTAATTACATCCCTGGTTAAAAAAAAATACATAAAATATGGGACTGGACCTATATTACTTGTTTGTGCATTTTCATTTAACATGTCTCTGATGTAAAGAGCTTGAAGGTGTAGCAGGCTTCTCACCCTTTCTCCTTTCTCTCCTTGAGCTCCTTTTGGTCCAGTAATACCATCAAAGCCTCTATCACCCTGAAAACATGCACGCACACACACACACACACACACACACACACAAAAAAAAGACAGATCTATTTTATATTAGTCTACATTATCAAAGTTACTCACTCACACACACAGACACACACACACCTTTGGTCCAATTAGACCCTCTTTCCCTGGAGTGCCTATGGCGCCTGAAGATCCCATCTCCCCCTAGAGAAAACAAAATGAGCACATTTTTTTCTTTAAAATGATTTATAAAAACTGCAGCAAAACGACATTGTCACTCTTTAAATAAACACAAGAAAATAACCCACACATTGTTCTCTGTTTCTTCACATGTACTAAAAATGAACTGAAACCATAGTCCAAAAACTGAGGTACGGGCTGTATATTGGATACCTGTACTATTGCATCCCTAGTACACACACACACACACACACACACAGACACACACACACCATTCACTCACAAACTCAAATTTTTTGCTAACTTGTGAGAACAAGTGGGAAAACAGAGAACCCACAGAAACCACTTCAGCATGTAATTTGAGCCCAGATTTGAACAGATTTGGAACCACCATGCCATCATGTGGCACATAGTCTGAATGACAGTCAGCCTTATTTAACGAAAACATCTGTTTGTGTGTGTATATAAGAACATCACCTGTTCTCCTTTTCTCCCTGGAAGTCCTGGTCGGCCATTAACACCTGGATCTCCCTGTTGATACAATAATTCATCATAAACCAACTGTAAGTACCCACACACATTAATACATAGCACAGAAACATCATACAGAGGGTAAAATAATTATCTCAAAGAAAGAAATCAAATAAAAAAGAACAGAAGCAAAAAGTACTGAACAGTACTGAAGGTTTCCTTTGACAACAATCCAGCAAATTAATATCAGTCCTAACTAATGATCCATAAAAGGTCTCATTATCAAGGTGGGTGATAACATGATGGATAAAACCAAAGGCAATGGAACCGTCAGGATTTGAAAACTGCTAGTGTGGAAAAATGGGCCAAAATCACAACCATGCATGCATCTAATTTTGTCATACAGCAGCAATTACCAACAAGGGCTTTTATACAAAGTTTAAATAAATTTCAGTAAATGTGTTCAATACTTTTTCGCGGTTCCATTCCATTTTAATACACATAACCTAATTTCAGTTTACGTGATATTTCAGTTTTTCTGAAATATCAATTAGGGTTGCTGTGTGTACATTAATGAGGAAAAAATAAACTTAAAATTATTTTAGTAAATTACTCTAATATAACAAAGAGTGAAAATTTAAGGGGGTCTGAATACTTTCCGTACCCACTGTATATGGTTTAATATCTTTGCATGTGTGAATGGGTTGCTACTGAGAATTTCACACAAGCATGCAGACATAAAATGATCATACAGTACAGTACAGGCCAAAAGTTTGGACACACCTTCTCATTCGATGCTTTTTCTTTATTTTCATGACCATTTACATTGGTAGATTTTTAGTGAAAGCATCAAAAGGATGCATGACCACATGTGGAGTTATATACTTAAAAAAAGGTGAAACAACTGAAAACTTGTTTTATATTCCAGTTTCTTCAAAATAGGCACCCTTTGCTTTGATTACTGCTTTGCACACTCTTGGCATTCTCTCGATGAGCTTCAAGACGTTTTCCAACAGTCTTGAAGGAGTTCCCAGAGGTATTTAGCACTTGTTGTCCCCTTTTCCTTCACTCTGCGGTCCAGCTCACCCCAAACCATCTCGATTGGGTTCAGGTCCGGTGACTGTGGAGGCCAGGTCTACACATATGTATTCATTCATAGTTTTGATGCCTTCAGTGAGAATCTACCAACGTAAATGGTCATGAAAATAAAGAAAACACATTGAATGAGAAGGTGTGTCCAAACCTTTGGACACACCTGTAGACACACACACACATGCCACCCCACCTTATCTCCTTTGGGTCCAATTGCTCCACACACCCCCTTTGGTCCACGGTCTCCCTGGAAACCAAACGTAGTGTAATATAAGTGTAATATAAGCACCACATGCAACGTCTCTCACACACCATAACTAACCTTGAGTCCACGCTGCCCTGCATTTCCCAAACCTCCTGGTTCTCCCCTCAGCCCTGGCAACCCATCATTGCCAGGAGTTCCCTGTAGAAAACACACACACAAAATATCGAAAATATCAAAATGGTTCAGACACATTTGTGTGTTTGTATGAAATAATCTCATGCAACATCATGACACTCACAGACTCGCCAGGAACCCCTGGAAATCCTGCCTCTCCCTATGAGACACAAGGAGACACACGGTTTTGAAAAAAGCTGTTTTATCCCTGGTCATAATAATAGTCAAAACAATGTTTTTTTTTTTTAATACCATCCTTATTTTTGTCTTTTCATATTTGTAATAGTGATAATATTTCTGAGTTTCTTCTGACTATCAATCACCTTCTGTCCACCTGGACCTCGTGCTCCAGGAAAGCCTGGGGACCCTCGGTCTCCTGGATCACCCCTTAAACCCTGGAGAGAAAGGCAATTGTTACACTCACCCACACACACACAAATAAAAAAAAAAACCAATAACAATAATACTTATTAGCAGCAACACTTTTCATGCAAACACACACCTGTTCTCCTGGTGGACCCTCCTGTCCTTTTGTGCCCTTCTCCCCTTGTATACCTTTTGGCCCTCGGTCACCCTAAGAAACACAAAGCACACACAAACATTCTCAGTGTGTCACATTAACAAAAGAAATAAACATATTCTTCCTCGAGAGTCTGCTGACTCACCAGCTCTCCTTTGATCCCTTTCTCTCCTGGTGGCCCACCTGTCATTAGTGTGTCACCCTATCAGAAAGAAGTAGAAATAAGTTCAGTTTTCATTTAATGTCTCATCATGAACACACACACACACTTACATACCTTTTCTCCTTTCTCTCCAGGTAGACCTAGATCCCCCTAGAAAAACAGATATACAGTGGTGCTTTATTTATCCATTTAGTGAAGTGATTGTCACATGTGATACACAGCAGCACAGCACACGATGCACACAGTGAAATTTGTTCTCTGCATTTAACCCATCACCCTGAGTGAGCAGTGGGCAGCCATGAAAGGCGCCCGGGGAGCAGTGTGTGGGGACGGTGCTTTGCTCAGTGGCACCTCAGTGGCACCCTGGCGGATCGGGATTCGAACCGCTTACGGGGTTACGGGGCCGCTTCCTTAACCGCTATGCCACCACTGCCCCCACCACTGCCTTTCATTCAAATGTCCAAAACACTGTATAGGGATGGACTGCTTACTGTCTCAGCCTAGACACTAATTTCTTTGTTCCCTAATTTCACTTTATGTGGCTTTTTTAATGTCTGCTCTCAGGATGGTGTTTTGTGCCAGTGGTGGCCTAACGGTTAAGAAAGGATTCCCGAAGTCTTCAAGGTACCACTGAGGTACAACTGTGCAAAGCACCCAGGGCGCCTGTCATGGCTGCCCACTGCTCACCAAGGGTGATGGTTAAAAGCAGAGGACACACACATCAAAAATTAAATTAAAAATGAAAATAAACTTAATCTGAAAATGGCTGTTTTTTCTTTTCAGTTCATTTACACATTCACCTTCTCTCCTCTGTCTCCTCTGATGCCAGGTGGACCCTGAACAAAAACACACACACATACACACACACACTGAGAAATTTTAAATTTGAGGAGGAAAACAATATACATAATGAGGACAAGACTATTTACCACAGGACCTCGATCTCCATCTGATCCTGCACGGCCTTCCTCCCCCTAAACAAACACGCACAGACACAGTGGACAGCTTATAATTACTTCTCTCTACAAGAACAATAACAAACATTCAGGCAATCACAATTCTTTGTTTTTGATTGTATAGATGAAATCTCATAAGAGTTTTACCCGAGATCCAGGATCACCCCTCTCTCCTCGCAGACCTGGGGCTCCAACCCCTGGTTCACCCTGACACACATTATACACACTCACTATTAGGGATATTGATATACTGATCATTGTTCAGCACATTACATATTGTGCCCTGCAGTGGGCTGGCACCCCATGAGTAAGTGTGATAGTGGTAGTAGGCTAGAATGGGCTTTGCTTGTGTACTTTCCTGCTAATTCATCTGGCAAATAAAAGGCCTTGTATACTATGTACAATAAGCTCTCTCCATCACCAGACAATTCGTTTGCATTTTCACAATCAGACAGCTCTACCTAGTGATACTTCCTTACAGTGCCTTCACACCCCTTGCCCCCCCCCCCCCCCCCCCCCTTTTTGTTGCCTCACAACCTGGAAGTAAATTGATCACATTCAGGCTGGCACAGGTTTTCCTCAAGACGATCCCTGTACTTAGCACCATCCATCCTTACCTTGATGCTGCCACCACTATGTTTTACTGTGGCGATGTGTTCTTGGGCTGATTTGATGTGTTGGTGGTCAAAAAGTTACATTTAACTCTGACTAGTGCACCTTTCTCCATACATTTGGGGAGTCGTCTAGGGTTTGTCTTTTTTTCTGACTACACATTAAACAAACTTAAGAATAATACATTTAAGAATGTATTCTTACCTTGTCACCTTTCAGACCAGCTGCACCAGAGGAACCCTGAAGAGCAAGAAGAGATGGTGTAAAGCACAAACAGACACACAGACACACAAAACAAACACTCACTGCTTGACCGCCTGGACCAGGGGTCCCTGGTGTTCCTGGGTTACCATCTCTACCTGGAGATCCCTGCAAACCCTGTCCAAACACACACACAAGACATTACATGTACAGAAACAGGGTCCAGGTAAGAGGTATTGTGAACACATGTGAAGCACACTCACCCTCTCTCCCTGAGGTCCAGGGGGACCTGCTTGTCCACTTTCACCCCTCTGGCCTACCAGTCCTGCAGTTCCTGATGCCCCCTGAGGACCAGGAGGGCCTGGAGTTCCCGGCAGTCCTGGGTCTCCCTGACAGAGAGAGAGAGAGAGAGAGAGAGAGAGAGTTGAATTACGCATGAATCTTACATGAAAATTATGACACCATTTATATGTTATGTTATATGTTAAATAGGGTGGTAGTAGCCTAGTGGGTAACACACTCGCCTATGAACCAGAAGACCCGGGTTCGAATCCCACTTACTACCATTGTGTCCCTGAGCAAGACCCTTAACCCTAAGTTGCTCCAGGGAGACTGTCCCTGTAACTACTGATTGTAAGTCGCTTTGGATAAGGATGTCTGATAAATGCTGTAAATGTAAAAATGTAAATGTTACACACAGTTCTGTGTCTGTTATTATGTGCATGTGTCTGTGGGAGAGAGAGAAAAACCTACCTTTAGACCCAGAGGTCCTGTCTGTCCTGGTGGTCCTAACATTCCCACCCCCCTCTCCCCCTGCAACAAAACACAGAATGGTGAGATCAGAAAACAGCTGTGAGTACAAGAAAGCAGACAATAGAAATGATGAAAGACACACGACTCACTTTATCTCCCTTTGGTCCAGGTGGTCCTCTGATTCCCTGGGATAGACAAATGTATTATAACATTACTGTTGTGTTCTATTTCTACAGGGATTTAATGTAAAATTTGACATAACACAGGTTTTATTTATAACATCTTTCCCAACAGCTGACACCCTGGGCTGCTAGAGAGTTTAGGGTTCAGGGTTCGGAGTTCTTTTTTGTATTCTTATTATTTAATAAAAGATGGTAATTTAGCCATAAAAATGTATTCACATTGTTTCAGTTTTTCTATATACATTTCAGAACACTGAGAGATTTGACTCACATCTTCACCAGGAGCACCAGCTTCACCAGTAACACCCTGTTACATGCAAACATTCACACACAAAAAGGAACACATATAAATTAAGCATTTACTTTAATAAGGACACTACACATAACCACTGTTAGTAATGCTGCAGTAATTAGCAGAGGTGTGATGACTTTAGACTCGACTTGACAAAATGTAAAGAGACTTGCAACTCGACTTGGACTTTAACATCATTGACTCGTGACTTCACTTGGACTTGAGCCTTTTGACTTGACAAGACTTGCTGTTTCCCAGAAAACCCAAATATTAAATCCACGTTGTTTTGAGCCAACAGCATCCATCCAATCAAATTACAGGACAACCAATGCAGTGGAACAAATAACGCGCCAGTTAGACAAAATGATACCAAAGATAGTTTCGTTCGGATATAAAAACTACAAGGTGGTCACCAAAAAAACGAATAGCAGTATGCGGGTCGAAGATTACAGACGGAGATGCAACAACTTCCAACTTCGTTCGACATTTGAAGTTGCACAAAGAACGGTAAGTTCTGAGTGAATGCTAACGCTTATTTGCTAACTGTGTAGTTAAATCAGTGAGGCTGTAAACTCGCTGTTAACGTCGCAAACTGGTAATCTGTCCACTTCGAGTTCACTCCCTTAATTCGTACACTTATTAAAGTGATTTTTAAAAACCTGGTAGGATGAGGTACTTATACATAACATTAGCCAATGTACAGTATCGCACGCAGTAGACGGCGGTCAGCAGCAACGTGTATTTTAGCCACCAACAAAGACATACAATACATACATATTAGTGGTGGGCCGTTATCGGCGTTAACGTGCTGTGTGAGATAAAAACGTGCTGCGTTAACGTGAGACTCTTTATCGGGCGATAAAAATGTGCTGCGTTAACGTGAGACTCTTATCGGGCGATAAAAACGTGCTGCGTTAACGTGAGACTCTTATCGGCGATAAAAAAATATCGCCGTTAATCTATTCACAAAGTTGGGTTGGGAGCTGGGTCTATACTATGCAAGCTATTGTGCCGGAGTTAAATGGTTAGATTTATAAGTATATTTCTTATTTCTTGTGTCTTTAATGTTCTTATTTTCTCAAGACTTTTATTTTGTTTTTGAGACCCGGTTCAGGTCTCTTGGACACATGGCGTGAGCTGTGAGAGGTGCGTGGGGTTTGTGTGCAAAAAGTTATTTATTTCATTTTAATTCATGTACATATTAGGAATATTTTGCATGTGTGTTATTTTGTGAATATTTTTTTTATGTTCTTTTAATACTGTATATTGTAGAGAGAGGTGCAGAAAGATGCGATGTTCTGACGCGACCTTGCTTTTTGTACAGGTATGCAGTATTGTAAATTGTGAATGCTTTATGTTAATGTTCAGTTCTCTTGGACACATGGCGTGAGTTGTGAGAGAGAGAAGTGCAGAAAGATGCGATGTGACGCGATGTTCTGACGCAACCTTGCTTTTTGTACAGAATACACTTTGCACAGAAAATCTCTTGGATGTCAGCTCATCATTTGTGGTTCAAGAAACGAAATCAAAAAGTTACACAACACAGAAGAAGAACCGCTACACTATGATGACTTTCACCTTTTAGCGCAGATGTATACCTAGCCGAATTGCACTGTAGGGGGCGAGAACGAGTCTTCGAACTGTGAAATTACCACATCAAACGTGACGTGGTAACATGGATGCAGCTATTTAACTGAATAAACAGTTGGTAAACACAAGTACATCTTATTTTCCACTTCCCGCGGTTAAGTCTGTTATGTTCATGTATTTGTTACAGTACAGGACAAACTACTGTGGAACTAATTGAAATGCAATATGTCATGGAAATACAATGTTACCACTTTTTGTTCAAATAATTACAGTTGCACTTGTTTTTTCAGATGCGTTTATTCTGTAAAGCAGTGGTTTAAAATGAAGAAAATTCTTAAAAAATATGAGTTAAATGTTAAAAAAGAAGTTAATAGTGCAATGTCAGCACTATTTATTTCTGCAGTTTCAATTGCACTTGTTTTCATAAAACAATAGATTTTAAAAGCATACACGATCTGTGAAAATGTATTATTATTGTGCGGTCAAAAAGACTTGAAAGGACTCGAAACTCAAACTGCAGGACTTAGGACTTGACTTGAGACTTATCAGTCTTGACTTTGGACTTGACTCAACACTGTCTTGATTTGGCACTTGACTTGGGACTTGAGGGCAAAGACTTACTTGTGACTTGAAAAGCAATGACTTTGTCCCACTTCTGGTAATTAGTGCCACAATAAATGTTTAACCTCACCTACTGTCATTCTAAATAACTTAATACGAACACACCCTTCTCTTTTTTTTTCTTCATGCCTCGCCATGCACTCTCATATGGATGGTAACTCTGTTATGAAGGGCATCCTGGTGCAGACATTGGTGACATTGTGAAATTGGTGACCTCCACGGATTTCCATCTTTGGCCCTTACTGCCTGGGAGTTAAAAGTCATCTGCTGATTCCTTTTTATAATCTTCTAGAGATCTAATGTACTACACTTTCAAAGTTGTCACTCATCCACAGGGCTCCAGGGGGTGCGGGCAATACCCCAACCCCAGTCCTTGCTCCAGGAACCCATGAGGTAAACAGCAAGCACCAAAAAAATTTCATATGCCGATTATGGTCATACACCGTGTGTTGTAAGCATTCTTCTGGACTGATACTGCCTCAAGCCAACCATCTTGAACCCCAGCCTTGATTTTTGGATATTCCTTGCCTGTTCGTGTCCGACCCCAATGCTCTTCACCCCTCGTGCTCCCAACAATGTTGCCTTCGCCTGCTCTATGATCATCACTATCCTGGTACGATCCCTTTTGACCTGATTTCCCACCAAGCCTGACAGATCATGGGTTCACCACGGATAGTTCCACCCCTGTGATTGCGCTCCAGGTCCTGCCTCCTGATAGGGTGAGTTCACCAACAACTGGTGCAGTGTGGCTGCTTGCCTTTTGATGCATCTCTCACCCAGCTGCTCGTCGTGCTTGATATCCAGCAGTAAGTACTCCAGCAAATCTACAGAACCATTCTATAGCACTGACAGGAGGTCCCGCAGCAACAACAGATGCTCTCTTATCTTGACTCATCGCCAGCCTTATGATGCACACATGCAATCCATTGCAAAACCAAAGCTGAGCACAAAGTAGGCGTCCACAGCCACAATTCAGCCAGTTTTCAACATTGCGACATTCCCTCCTCCACGTCCGCATCTCCGTCCATGCCCAATGACAACTGGTGACACTGAGGCAATCCCCCAATATGCCTAGAGCCCCACCAAGAAGACCAACCTCACCACGTTACACGATGTTCCATTCCTGTCAACATGAGCTGGTCCACGCCCACCTCTGGCAGTCATAAGGAGCATGCACTGGTGGATTCCGGAGTCACCATGAACTTGATGGACGTTGATTTGGCCATGCGTCTGCAGCTTCCTGTCATATGCTGCGATTCCCATAAAGACTTGGTGGGACTGGACTGGGATCAGGGCAGGTGCATTTCCAGACCAATCCACTCATGCTTCGCACCAACTTAGGCAATGAGGATCAACGATTTTCTTCCTCACAAACCTCTTGTCCTCTGCTTACCCTGGCTGGTCACCCACAAACCCCACATTCACTAGGCCACCAGCATCCTACTGGGATGGGGAATGCAACCCAAACACACAGCCGCAGGTAACCACCGTCCTCTCCCTGCTAAGGCCACACCCCTCGCCCCATGCCTTGCTCCATGTCAAGTCAAACCACACCCATGCCAATTCAAGCCATGGCCATACAGATGCCTGTGGTGCAACTGAGTAAAGTACCATCCCCACACACTGCTCCCCAGGTGCCTGTCATGGCTGCCCAGTCCTCCCTCAGGCAATTAGTTAAATGCAGAGACCTCATTTTTTTGGTGGCCTAGCAGTTAAGAAAGTGGCCCTGTAATCAGAAGGTTGCCAGTTCGAATCCGAAAAGGGTCCACTGAGCAATGCACATACACTGCTCAAAGCACATATATTGCTCCCTGGGTTCCTGTCATGGCTGCCCACTGCTCACCAAGGGTGATGAGTTAAATGCAGAGGACGGACACATTTTGTTGTGTGCACAGTGTGCTGTGCTGCAATGTTTCACAATGACAGTCACTTCCCTTTCACTTCACAACCAGTTGGTCACTCTTGTTCACTAGATTATTTTTTGGCCCCACCACCTCCCCTCTTTGGAGGACAACTTTGTTTTTAATACATGCACAATTGTAAACATAATTGTGGGCCAAGAAAGAAGGAAAGAAACAAAGAAAGAAAGGAAACAAATACACAGTACCCATCTAAAAATCAACTTGAGTAACAGTAAAAAATTACGTGAGTAAAAGTTACTTAGTTACTTTCAATTACATTATGTAAAAAAAAGGACTAGTCATAAATCAAACACAGCACTAGTGGTTTTTATTTAACTTTAAGTCGGTTTAAATGTACAAACTATGTTCAGCACAGTTGGCCACAAAAGAACCAATTTCTAAATTGTATGGTCCAACTCAAACATTACAATAAGAAGAGAAAATAAAGCCAAATTCAAAGTAGGCAAAAATTTGAAAATAGGAACATGAAAGCCTGCCTGGAGTTTGCTGCTCCAGAGCACTCTTGAACTCAGACAGGGGTCTGATGGTTTATCTTTCAGCAGGACAACAACCCTAAGTACACAGCCAAGGAGTGGCTTCAGGACAACTCTGTGAATATCTTTGAGTGGCCCAGCCAGAGCCCAGACTTGAATCTTCCTGAACATCTCTGGACCAATCTTAAAATAGCTGCACAGAATCTTCCCATCCAACCTGATGGAGCTTGAGAGGTGCTGCAAAGAGGAATGGGCCAAACTGGCCAAGGATAGGGGCAGTGGTGGCCTAGCAGTTAAGAAATCAGAAGGTTGCCAGTTCGAATCCCGATCCGCCAAGGTGCCACTGAGGTGCCACTGAGCAAAGCACAGTCCCCACACCCTGCTCCCCGGGTGCCTGTCATGGCTCACTCAGGGTGATGGGATAAATGCAGAGGACAAATTTTACTGTGTGCACCGTGTGCTGTGCTGCTGTGTATTACATGTAACATCACTTCACTTTCAGGTGTGCCAAGCTTGTGGCATCATATTCAAAAAGACTTGGTGCATAGACAAAGGCTGTGAAAACTATATGATTTCTCTGTTTTTTTATTTTTAATAATTTTGTTCAGTACATTTTTCTCATGTTGTCACTATGGGGTGTTGTGTGTGAAATTTAATTTTGGAATAAGGATGTAAAATAGCAAAATGTGGAAAAACTGATGCCCTATGAATACTTTCCAGACACAATATATTTTACTTACTACCACATGTTTCATGCTGCAGGCTGTAAAGGTTTAGGCTACAGACACTCAGCATTAAAAAACTGATGCAAATTATCTGGGCAATATTTTCTTACAGCAGACAAGTCGACGTTTGTGTCAAACAAATTGTACATTTGTTATGAGATTAAAACAAAAGTGATGCATTATTGTTTTCATCACAAGTAGCAGAATAACACAAAGAATTCACGGTTGCGTTTGCCCAGATACAATACTGCTATTTTATAATAGTCTGTTGTATAGGCCTTTTTGATTGGCTGCCAAATGACAGGCATTAGCACTTGCCTTGTTTCATAGTGAGCCGCTGCTGTTGGCGGTCTGAGAAATATGCTGCGTGCAAACCTGCGCAATTTCCTTTCAGTAAGGTCAGATGTTGTGAAGTAAAATACTTGGGAAAAAATGACCCAAGCCAAGTTTTCTTTTTTGACTTGGTTTTATCTAATGTCATTACATAATCAATCAATTATGATCTCATTGATCAATATTTTGAGATATTTATCAATCTATTGGCAAGAAGGAAAATATATAAATTTGGAAGTTCCAGACAACCATAACATTTATGTTTCTGTAAAGTTTGCAAACTTATTCCTGATGGATTGAATTTCCAAAGAAATTCATAAATTATGGAGTCAAATGATTTAAAGAAGATGTAATTGATTTTTGGCTAGATTGTCATTTAGATAGTTGCTATTGTTCCCATGTGGGGAGGAAGCTCCAACGTGTGAGGTTATCTCCTCTCTTATTAAGTAGACGACTGTGGTTTTATATTGGCAAATCTGACATCTTGGCAGAAATATTAACACCCAGGTATATAATGTTCCCAACTTCCCAAGATAAATCACAACAAACTGGAAAGAATTTGGTATTCCAATTTATAAAGTTGTCTTATCTATGAGCTTTATGGACTCTTGAAGGAAAGTCATATTTGCTATTCTGATAATGTTATTGATATTATTTTTCCTTATTGTGGCTGCTAGTGGTTCAATAAATGAAGTGAATAGTGATGAGGATAGTGGACAACCTTGCCTAGTGACCTTTCTGATATTATTTGGTAATTTGTTTTTACGCAGGCTGTAGGTGAGCTGTGTAATATTTGAATCCAAGATAAGAAGTTCTCCCTGAATCCAACTTTCTGTACTGTTGCAAATAGAAATTTCAAATGTTGAATGCTTTTTCAACATCCAGCGAGACAATCAAGGTTTCCTTATTCTTAATCTTGCAGTATTCTATTAGATTAATTAGCCTCCTCATGTAATTAGTGGACAGCCTTTTATGATTCTGGTTTGGTCTGGGTGTATTATGTATTGTGTTACATTTTCAACCTACTAGCCAGTGCCTTGCTGATAATTTTAAGATATGCATTTATAAGGGATATGGGTCGATGGCTAGATGGACGCGCACGATCTTCATCTGGTTTGAGAAGTAAGATGCTACCGGCACAATTCATAATTGTGGTTTCATTCCATAACCATTTCTTAATTCATAATTCATTTAATTGTATTTTAAGTTTATTTAGTTCAATTGAGGTGGGTGCTGTTTCTAAAATGTTAATTTCATCTCTAACTCAGTCTCAAATTTTTGTTCTTTCATTTTTTTTATGTTACGAATCAAAAATTATTCTACCTTGTATTACAGCCTTTGCCATTTTGCAGAGCACACACGCAGAGATGCCGAGGAGGTTGATTATCTCTATAAATGTTTTCCATACTTTTTAAAGGATTTCTATAAATTGTGTGAGCAATGATACATTTAACCTCCACCATCTAAATTGTTGTACACATACTTTAACAGTGGTCGCTGATTGTGCTGCGGTGAATTTGAGTGTCATATAAGTCCTTCATAATTCTTCACTAGATTGAATTACTCATATCACCCTGGAACCTGAAACACCAAATCTCCATGCCACGGATCCAACCTCATCATCACCACCCAACCTCATCATCCTCACAACACAGGTCCTGCCACCTGTGCACTGGACGCTCCTCCAGGAAGTAGTCACAGGACCTCCCCAAGAACCTCTACAGCCTGAAACACACCCCAGCCTTCTGTGTGTTACAGTGGGGCCATTATGATTCTTTAGTGGGTCACCCCGGACACCAGAGGACACAGGAGCTGATCAAACACATTTTCTGGTTGCCTGGATTACCCGGGCACATCACAGAGAATGTGGCCAGCAAATCAGACACCCTAAGTCCCCAAGGCATCCTATGCCGCTGCCTCGATTCCAAGGTCTCACGTATCCTTAGACTTCATTACAGGCCTGCCGCCAACACTGTGTTGGTTCACGAAGGCAGCCTGGTTCCTTGTCTTCCATGCCCTAGCCGAGACAGCCACACCACGGACCCCCCAAAGATCTCCTGTAGGATAGCTGACCCCAGTTTATCACTTGGTTCTGGTGCCAAGGGGCCTGCCCGTGCCCTCCACAGCAGGAAAACTAGGACCACGGTTCATCAGACCTTTCTGGGGGCATCATCAGGTCAACCCAGTGTCAGCTCGGTCTCTTTGGGTCCACCCGGGGTTTCACGTTTCACTCCCGTGGAAAGCCCGCTGTTGAACCGCCCTCACAGTGGCTGGTGGACGGTGCGGTGACCTTCACGGTTCTGGACTTGTTAACCAGTACCTGCAGGGGTATGGCAGGGGTATGGACCAGAGGAATGGGTTACGTGCCGTGATGTGACATCCTGGATCTGGCTCTCCTTCAGGAGTTTTACGATGCCCATCCATGCGTTCCGGGCCTGTCCGGGGATGGGCCTAGAGGAAGGGGTCCTGTCAGAGCTATCAACCATCCACCTGGGGGTGCCGGCCGACCCCAACCATGGATTTCCCACCAAGCGCCACCACTATGGTGGCCCAACGAACCATCAGTTTCATCCATGTGTTAGCGCCCCAGGTCCAGCCTCCTGATATACATAGATACTACATCATCATAACTGGACTATAATAATTCTGAATGCATTCTTGGATGTATATCACTGAACATGAACATCCCAGTGCTGACCGGAAGAGCATGGGTTCCCCTTGCTGAGGCTTGGCTCCTCTCAAGGTCCATTCCTTTTTCAGGGACTTTTTCCTTGCTGCTGTTGCTCACTAGTGGTCTTGAGCACTGTTCTAATGTGAGGCGCTTTTACAAATGTGTATTGTAAAATAAACAGATTCATTGATTATCTGAACTCACTTTGTTTCCTTTGATCCCTGCTGGCCCCTTGTCTCCTTTCTCACCCTGGAACAAAAATGTACACACAATAAACATAGACTCACACATCATTGCTATACAGACAGAGCATTGACATTCAATGTATAAGAACCATCAAAGAGTAAAAAATGTACACTTAGTCCCGGCAGTCCTTGTTCTCCTACTGTCCCTGGCAATGTCACACCCGGGGGGCCCTGAAACAATCAGAACTCAGACAATCTAGAAGACTATCTACAAGACTATTTTTTCTCCATTAAGTGTGGCACCATTTAGAAGGCAAGAGCTTCATCCCAGCTATTGAAGTGGCAGATACTCACAGGCGCTCCCTTTACACCAGGGGGTCCAACAACAGACTTTATAGAGGAGGGACAAAGGAATAGAGGTATTTGTTGTGAATTCATAGTCAATGGACATGTTCACATACATTAATGCACAATAATTGTATAATAAATGATACAAAAAAAAAAGTGTAAATAATATCACAAAAGAAAAACATAACACACCTTCCCTGGCTGGCCACTATCTCCCTGTTGTCCTTTTGGTCCTGGTGGTCCCACAGGCCCCACTATGCCCTTTGTGTAGAAATATGACATGAAATTTAGGTCTGTTGGTATGCATTGCTTGCAGTAAAAAATTGTTGCATGGATAGAGGAGGTAAAGCCAGAAGGTGTAATTAGACTGCCCGCTATGTGAATGGTTGGCAAGATGATGTGAATACTGTGAATGCACATATGGGTCTGAACAACTGTGGGTAATGGATAACAGTCTTTTGGACAGATTCATAGACAAAACAATAAGCTGTCAGACTGTCTGAAGACACTCTGCATGAAATACTTAAAGTGCCCATTGACACTCTTGAATAGTGTAACTTCAAAATACTTTCATCAATCTTTTCAAAGTAGAATCGGTATGATTTCCCTGAAGGAGGCAGTTTGGGTTTTCAATGCGTTTAGAAGGTGAATGGATTAAGTTGTTTGAGAAAAAGAAGGTTAAATCTTGCGTGGTACAGAAGAAAAGAAGTGCATGTTAATGTGGAAAATGAAAGCTGAATGTAGGGAGAGATATGTTGGGTGATGTGGGAGGTCGTAGAGGTCGTAGAGAGCTCAGTTAGATTTGGGGAAGGGGACGGGGGCTGCAGCCCCACCCCCACATAATGGTTCTTTACAACACTCACCTTATTCGGAGGCTAAAAAATGTTTGACTGCTTTGAAAAAACCTAAGATTTGGACTCCACTCCCCCTTCAACTTCTCCAACAGACCCGCAGCTACAGGAGCCTCTCTCGCATGGTTCCCGAACACATTATTGACCACGGTAACGCTCTCTGCAACCTCAGAGGATGATGGTGATATTTCCTGACCACTCACACCTCACCCTTCCTCCTCCAGGCCCGCCAATCCACCCCTGCCAGTGAGCAGTTCAACCAGATGGTGCAGGGACTCACTGAGGCTGTGGAAGAGGTCATTCACCGGGCAAGAAAAGGGTTCAAGAAATACATGGGGATGTGGTGTCCAGAAGATCTGGGACAGGAATGTGGCCCATGGGAAATACTGCTCTGTTCCATCAGCAATGAAATGGAACCTTGCTGTCAGAGGCAGCAGCTCAACAGCTATGGCCAAATCCGGGTAAGAGGAAGAAATGGAGGCTGTGGGCGTGGGCACCGTGGAGGTCGGGTCATGGCCAGGGAAATTGTCAGTGGAGCCAAAACCAACTGTATGAACCAGAAGTGTGTTTCAAGTGTGGACAACGTGGACACTGGCAACAGGACTGCCCCCAGTTGCAGCAAGAACATCAACAACCAAATACCTAAACAGATTGAGAGAGGGGGGGGAGAGGACGCCAGCAGCAGATAGTCCAAACAATGTGTTTCAAACAAGTAAAGAGGGTAGTGAGGTTCCATCATCTATGTGTGACACATCATTGCGCTCAGTCCAACAGAAAATTGACATTGACACACAACATGTCCAACATCCCTGACTGCAGGGTCCACTCATATTCCGACTGTGGGCCCTTGCGACGTGCTCCGTAGCACAAACCCACCTCAACATAACGCTCCACACACTGATGTACAAGGTACTGTAGGACTGATCCACGGCTGCAAACCCCTCCGCATCACCATACAATCATCCATGCCTTAAGCAGTAAAAGGAGCCTTAAAGAGGAAGCCATTGACTGTATAATGCCTCCTCCAGGCGGGGGTGATAGTTGTGTGTTCTGACTCCCCAGTTCCGGTATTTCCGGTAAGGAAAAATAAGGGTCTGGGAAAACCAGTGCAATGGTGGTTTGTTCAAGATTTGAAAGCAGTCTATGCCACTGTAGTGCCTAGAGACAAATCCCTACAGTGCCCTACAGTGACAAATCCAGACACTATACTTTCGCAAATTCCACCTGAAGCATCGTACTTTACTATTGTTGATCTGTTTAATGCCTTCTTCTCTGTTCCAGTGCATCCAGACAGCCAGTACTGGGTCACTTTCAACTTTAATGGTCGGTCTTACACTTTCACCAGGCTCTGTCAGGGCTACACGGAATCTCCTACCATCTACTGCCCTGTGCGATCCTCTGATTGACTTGGATCTCTCTGAGGGATCTATGCTTCTGCAATATGTAGACTACCTGCTGCTATAAGGCCAGTTTCTCTAAACTCCAGTTTCTGCAGCAACAGGTCACATTCTTTGGCCATGTGATCGTGCATCTCGCCACCTGTCTGATGACAGGGTCCGAGCCATTTGCAACATTCCTTGTCTTGAGACTAAGAGACAGCTCATGTTCTTTCTTGGAATGATGGGGTATTGCAGGAATTTCATTCCACACCATTCTTCCTTGGAAGGACCGTTGTCCTCTGTAGCACATGGGCACAATCTTCATGCCCACTCTCCTCAATTTTTTGCCACAGCTAAGGAGCGCAGACTGTGGGCCACATCTTCTTGCACCCTTACTCCTTTGGGGGTGTGGCAGGTCCCTGACGGTCGGCCCTGCCTGCCCAGACACTTCTTTCCCTTCTTTGTTAAATATACACATGGTTTGGACCATGTGTCAAAAGGGGGATGTTATCTCAATTTATGGCTGTATGGTTCACCAAAGGGTTCAGTACATACTCTGCAACAATGGGACACATTTTGTCAACGAAGGCCCTGCCACTGGTTTTGATGGCCATAAGCATGCGAAAACGTAATAAAACTAATCTCATTGGCAGGACTCCATTCACTGCAATTAAACCGCCCAGACCTCCAAGTGCCAGATTGACAGAAATTTGTGAAAGTGAAATGATTGCTTATTGTCTGAATCTCTCCAGATCTCTGTCACAGGTCAGGACGACAGTAAGCATGGCCCTACCTCTACCCGCCAGCGGACCTCTGCATCCTATCGAGCCAGGTGATTGAAGAAGCTCCAATGAAAACATTGGCACTCCAAATGGTGGTGGGGTCCTTATCAAGTACTACTGGTCACCCACACAGCAGCATAGGGTCCGTGCCAGCCACTGTAAAATATTCTACAATCTGTGGTAACAGTGGGCTAATTACACAACTCATGTGTAATTTTTATTTTGTCATCCATATTCCTTCTATGGTAGTGTCAGTCCCAAACGAGGGATCACTGAATGAATATCATCTTGCATTCCCTGTATCCATGGAGGATTTTGTTTAATTTTCAGAGTCTGTCTTTTTTTGTGATTTTATGAGTGTGATGGGGGGGGTATAATGGAAGATAAAAATGTTTCATATGTATAACGACAAATTGCATTCTTTTTCTGTGCTTTTTCTATGCACGTGTATTTTGATTCAGTATTTGCAGGAAGCAATTTGTGCTTTTGGAAGGTCATCTTAATCTTCTTCTTTGGTTAAAAACAACAGGATGCAAAACATGCTTATCAGGGTTTTGTCCCAGCTCTGCAAGCTGTCTACAGAAAGAGGGTAGGGGTGAGATATAAATACATGTGTGTACTTTAGTCAGACAGAGTCTTGGAAAACCTTTTTTTCCTTTCCTCTGCACCATTTGGCTCAGATTGTCCTTCTGTTAACTATTTTTTTATTTCCACGACAGTCATTTACAACACACACTGCATAAGGAAAGTCACCAGCATTGTGAAGGGCTCTACACACCCCTCACATGCGCTCTTCACCCTCCGAAGTATTTGGACTATGCAACAGCGTCATCCCAGGCCATCAGACAACTGTACTCTCAGGGACTCTCCCCTTTGATTGGGCACACTGACAATGAATTGTTATATTGTAATATTATTTATCTGTAATATTATATATTAATGTAATGTTCCATTTTGCACAGCAGTATTTGCACAATTTTACTTTGCACATTTATTATTCATTCCACTAGTTTAGCATTGGTGTTTAATTGTTTAATTGTTTAAATGCAGCACCTGGTTAATTTCACTATGTACTGTCTAACATGTATTAGACATGTAAAGCTCAACTTCTACTTCAACTTTTCAATTGTAAATAAGAGTCAGCATCAGGCATGAGGGAGGGTTTCCATGACAAGGTGTAAAGAAGCAGTGATGGCCCCAAGTGTCACGACTTCGGGCTTACGGGGGAAGGAAGCGCAGAGGTCTGACATGCTGGGAAGGGTTTTATTAAATAAACAAACAAATACAAATAAACAATGGCGCGGTGGCCAAAATGGGAAATAAAAGGGAATAAACGTAAACAAACCCGCAGGCGTGTGGCGATTGCCAGAACTGAAAATACTAACACACGGTTACAATGTCAAGTTCACAAAAATGCCGGAGACCTAGAAGGGGCGGAAACATCCGGCATTTATGGGGCGTCAGGATTGGAGTCAGGTGTGGAGCCCAGCTGCAGGCAATCCTGACACCAAGCCTTGTTTGGCCTTTGACCTTTACAAAGTTTCCCGCAGGTGTGCATGTGTGTATGATATCATTGAAAGTGCACATAAAGTGCACATAACTGTGTGAAGGGTCATAATCTGCATAGGCTGCAAAGGCCCACAAACATACAATGTGGTTCAGAAATATACATTAAGCTCTCACAGAAGACCCCTGGACTATTGTGGGACCATGCCCTTATACTGAGGAGGTTGAGCTTGCCCCATGTTCAACTTGGCCTAAGAGCACTTCATACAAAGCATGGAATCTATTTCTGACAACAAAGGGCATAACACCATTTTGTCCGAAAGCCATGCTGAATGAAAGCTATGCAATTGGAATATAATGTTGTGCTAATGGACAGTTAGAATGCACACAAGACATGGTCATGTTTCTGGATGAGCTGTTGTTGATTGGTGAAGTTGGGGAGGTGGTTCTCCTCAAGTGGGAAGCAAGGGGAGCAAAGGATGCATGGCAGGCCATTGGTGAGAGTCCATGTGGTCATCCAAGGTGTCAGCATGTGGTTTAATGGTCAGTTCATATATATATATGGCAAGTGACAAGTAGCAAGTTGAGCTCAATGTATCCCCAGGCCACACAGTGCCTGTAACAAAGTGGAGCAGCTGCTTTGGTGTTGGCGAATGGATAACTGCTTTTAGATTCTACACAAGCCTTTTTATGGGAATTGATTGTGACGCCACTTATTTGCACAAGCGCTGTTTTGCAGCTGAACAGGATGTGCTACAGACTTGGATTTAGTGCATTGCAGAAACAGTATACATATTTACTCTTGTTCCCTCACCTGCTCCCCTGGTAATCCTGGCAATCCATCTTTTCCCGGTGTGCCTCCTCTGCCTGGAACTCCTGGTTTACCACCTTCACCCTAGCATGTGTGCACAGACAGACAGACACACACACACACACAGAAAGAGAGAGAAAGAGAGAGAGAGAGAGAGGAACAGTAGACATTGTTGGAAAGTTCAATGGCACATAAGGCTGGATGATTATATGATCACAATTAGTGTGTGAAGTCCAACAACAGTGCATAACCAAGTACATGTCAGCATAACCCGAGCTAGACAGCGAAAGGGATGCCGGACAAGACTTGCTGTTCTCCTCTGAAGCTGATGACGTAAAAGGTTGCACCATGTCAGTTGTGTGACAAAGGTTTAGTTATGGCTGTTAACAGAAGAATTGTGCGTAATATTGGCATGCCAATATCAAGAGGCAATCTTTCTAAATGTGGCATCAATTTCATCATTCTGTGGGTATAAAAAGCTGGTATTGTCAGTAAGTCATTCCAAGTTCATACAGCCATGAAGACAAGACGTCCCTTAACGGACAAGCAGCGTCAACTGGCCATAGCGCCTTTGGGTTGGTGGCAGGCAGTCAGATGTTGCTCGTAAACTTGCATCAAGACATAAAACTACTGGCAGAGTTCATGATGGACCCAGGTATGGAGCCCCATGAGTGACCGACCGCAATGATGACCAGTTCCTAATAACTGATGCACTCATTGTTATTCAACTGCCACACAGCTGCAGGCCTGTTTACAAGATGCGAGGGTACTAGGGTTTCCAGACAAACCATTGTCACAGCTCAACTTCAGGGAGTGCCTCATATCATATGGCCATCAATGTCCCCTGACCTGAACCCCATAGAGCACATCTGAGTTGAAGCAGAGGCTAAATCCCCACATGACCTGGCAGAACTTCGTGTAGCATTTGTAGAAGAGTGTAACACATTGCCTCAAAACAACATAATGAGCCAAGTGAGAAGCATGAGACGGGTAATAAAGGGGTAATTTTTGGGGTAATAAATATTAAACTAATAAAATTGTTTGTTTTCATACATTATAAGTAATAATAATGTGTTTATTATCTTGCATTTGTGACCACCAATTCAGTGTCAGACAGAGGCCAAAAATACATGCAGGTGTGTGCTTTTGCAGTCCGCTTTAGCTGAATCCATTTTGTACAGTTTCTCCCAACTGTGACATCACGTGCATACCCTTTATATTGTTAGCTACAGCTAAGAGTGCTCTTGGCACAATTGCAACACTATACTGGAGTTGTTAACTCACCATCTGTCCAGGAAGTCCTTGGGGTCCTTGAGGCCCCTACAGGAAATTACAAACAGATAAAAAATTCAGGCACAAGACTTAAAAAAGAAGATAAAAATGATAAAATCGGAAATGTAACAGAAGTAGACAAAGACTTCTTACTGCAGAGCCTGGAGGCCCGGGAGGGCCTGGTAGTCCCATGTTCCCTTGTGGTCCAGGGAGCCCCTGCAAAAATGAAAAGGATATTGTGCAACAGTCTGACTATTGGTAAAGAACACAGAACAGCATATTTACAAACATGTCTTCACAATTTACCTATAAATAAATTATAGAAATAAGAAATACTTGCTTGGTATTGACAGGAGTAAATACCCAATACAAGTTTGATATTAATGATTTTTGTAAATATGAGCCACACACACATCATTGTGTAAGGTCTAACTTGTAAATATGACACCCCATTCTAGTGTGTGTTAAGATATCTGTACAGTAAACTACTCTGTATTAATTGTGTAACGTTTTTAACTTTAGCTATTTAAGTTGTTTAAAATAAAGACCAAACATAATGAAACATTAAAAAGTAATGTATGGGCACAAACTACCAATGTTAATGCCATCAGAAAAATGTAGCCTGAGTACAGCTCTCTGTTATCTGTACAGCCATTTGATTTGTATCTATAGAGCATTGTATATTGTTACCAGATGATTTATATATACAATATAATTTCCTATGTAGCACAGGAAAATTAGGTCAAATGGAGATGCGCTTTCTTAGCAAAAGGGCAGTGGTTGCCTAGTGATTAAGTAAGTGGCCCCGTAATCAGAAGCTTGCCGGTTTGAATCCTGAACCGCCAAGGTGCAACTCAGGTGCCACTGAGCAAAGTACCGTCCTAACACACTGCTCCCTGTTCACCTTTCATGGCTGCCCACTGCTCACTTAGAGTGATGGGTCAAATGCCAAAGACACATTTCTTTGTGTGCACCGTGTGCTGTGCTGCAGTGTTTCACAATGAAAATCACATCACTTTCACTTTCTTAGTGTGCAAGAGCAAGCAGGATCAATACCTGCACTCTCCACACTTGAATGTTGCAGAATGTAATATTTTATCTGTGTTGTGTGATGTACTCTCAGTATAGTGGCTGTATAAACAGTTTTTTTGTGATCTGTACTGCACAGTGCACTATGTTACCTGTATTGTGCAATGTGTTATCTGTAGAGTATAGTAAATGTGTAACCTTTGTTGTGTTATCTGTACAGTATAGTGGCTGTAATTGCTGTTGTGTGTTGCGTTGTCTGTATAGTATATCAACTGTGTATTTTGGTGTTGTGTGATGTGTTATCTGTACAGTATAGTGGCTGTGTAATCTCTGTTGTGTTTTCTGTATAGTATAGTGGCAGAGTAATTCGTGTTGTGTGATGTGTTATTTGTACAGAATAATGGCTGTGTTGTAAGTGTTGGGTAATGTGTTATCTGTATGGTATAGTGGCTGCGTAACCTGTGTTGTGTTATCTGTACAGTGTGCTGTGCTATCAGTGTTGTGATTGTTACAATAAATGTGTAAACTGTACATTGTAATGTCTGATTTTAGCTACAGTTGGGCAAATAATTATTTGATCCCGTGCTAATTTGCCCACTAAGAAAGAAATGATCAGTCTCTAATTTCAATGGAAGGTTTGAACAATGAGGGGCAGGACAATAACAAAAGAATGTGTTTCAAAATTCTAAATTAATTTGGATTTTCATGAATGAAATAAGATAAGACAGATAAGATGATCCTTTATTTGTCCAACAAGTGGGAAATTTATTTGACACATTTCTGGCACCCAGTTGTATTTTATACATGTAAATAGCTATAATGTGTTGTGTTATTGTCACAGTTTATCTATTGTATTCATAATAAAATGTGAACATTTTCTGATTTAAAATTATATTTATATTTTAGAATTTATATTTTAATAAGCTCACCTGAATGCCCACACCTGGTTCTCCGTGGTTACCCTGTGAGAGAAGGTATACATACAAACACACACAAAAACATTTGTAGGTTCATACACATGTGAACATACAGTGGTGGCCTAGTGAGTAAGGAAGCAGACTCATAATCAGAAGGCACAAACTGCCAAGGTTCCACTGAGGTCTCCTTGAACAAGGTACAATCCCCACATACTGCCCCCATACTGGGGCAGTGGTAGCCTAGCTGTTAAGGAAGCGGCCCCGTAATCAGAAGGTTGGCAGTTCGAATCCCGATCGGCCAAGGTGCCACTGAGGTGCCACTGAGCAAAGCACCACTGCTCTCCGGGCGCCTGTCATGGCTGCCAACTGCTCACTCAGGGTGATGGGTTAAATTTCACTGTGTGCACTGTGTTCTGTGCTGCTGTGTATCACAAGTGACAATCACTTCACTTTCACTTTACTTTCAATTACTTGACCTTACCACTTGATTAAATGTAATCCTTACGCATATATAGAAAGTCACCATCATATTGTCCTAGGTATGTGAGCACACTTACTTGTCATTAACACACACACACGCTTACCTTAACACCTGGGGGACCAGGAGAGCCATTCCCACCCATAGGTCCCTGCACAGAATTGAAAAACTGTTTACACATGACAAGGATTCAGGCCTATTGCGATGATCAGGTTGTTTACAATGACCTAACATTTTTTGAATGCTTGTATGTTTGTGTGTGTGTGTATGTATGTTGTTTTACCGTTGGTCCTCTTACTCCAGGCTCTCCAGGATTTCCCTACGAATACACAATGTTCTATATTTTAATAGACAATACTAGACAACAGACATTTTGTACCATATGTACATAACAGAGGCAACTGTACAGTTAGTAGAACATATACAATACAATATATATATATATGTATATATATTTACTCAAACACTTTCCCACCCCCTTCTACTAGCACAGCAGCCAACTTTGAGCCCAGAGAACCTACCGGTCTGCCCAACACACCAGGGAACCCAGGCAAACCCTACAGACAGAGGGAGGTGAAGCCAAATATAGTTTAATATAGAACAAATATAGTTTTGAAAGAGAAGCATTTGTGACCTCATTAAGGGGATGTAGCTGAGTGTTACAGTGAATGCTTTGCATGTATGAGGCCCCAGGATCTCCAGATGTTTTTTTGGGGGCAGTGGTGGACTAGGAGTTAAGGAAACATTCCTGTAATGAGAAGGCTGCCAGTTCGAATCCTGATCCACCATGGTGAAACTGAGGTGCCACTGAGCAAAGCACGGTCCCCACTTGCTACTCCCTGGGTGCCTGTCATGGACTGCTCACCAAGGGTGATGGGTTAAAAGCACAGTGTGCTGTGATGCAGTGTATCACAATGACAAGCACTTCACTTTCACTAATATGGATACTGGATTTATAAGATGTACTTTTAATGTAGGGTTCAACAAAGCAAAAAAAGTAAATTTAAATTAAGATACAGTCTAGTGATATTATAAAACTTAGAGTAAACAGTGAGATAAAGTGAGATAGTGCACAACAGTTATTGCACATAATTATTGCACGTATTCAAAGAAGATAGGAGTTAGAATAAAGTGCACGACTGTTTTATCACAGTATTAATAATAGTGACAGTAAGTTTGTGCCCATGTACAAGTCCAGGGTAGAATCACGTATATGTAAGTGTATCTGTGTTTGTGCAGAAATCCAGTGAGTCCTGGGATTAGTTAAGAGGTAAGTGAGTGCTGGCAATTCAGCAGTTTGATGGTAGTGGGATAGAAACTATTCCTGAACCGGGATGGACTATTGCACCTGTAAAATCTAGTGAGCATTTTCTGGAGTAGTTGAGACTTCTCCAGTGTCCTCAGGAAATGGAGCCTATGAAGGTCCTTCTTGGGCATTGCTGCAGTTTTCAAGGTCCATGTTAGATTGTGGTTCTGATGCTAATGGGTTGATGACCATCCCAGGTTGTTGAGTTTTCCAGACAGTTTGTTTGGGATGATGGTGTTAAAGGCGGAGCATTAGTCAATGAAAAGCATCTGCACATAACTGTTTGGACATTGCAGGTGTGACAAGGCAGTGTGAAGAGATCTTCAGTAGATCTGTTACTCCTGTATGCAAACTGGTGTGAGGTGTGTTCTTTTTGATGTGTGCTAAGCAGACACTCAAAGTGCTTCATCACAATAGGGGTGAGGGCGTTAGTTGTTCAGGGATCTTGGAGTTGTTTGTTTTGTGACAGAAATAATGGTGGAGGATTTGAGGCAGATTGGGAGTGTGGACTGCTCTAGAGAGATGTTAAACAGGCTTGTGCACTGTTTCAGAAGCCGTCCAGGAATACCATCTGGTCTGGGTGCTTTGTTGGGGTTGATGTGGCTAAGATCTCACCTCCTGTGCACTGAACACCAGGACACCAGAGGAGGCCTCCCGCAGCATAGTGTTCTGTTGGTTGTTGTCCTTGTTGAACTGTGCAAAGAATTGATTAACATCATCAGCCGGAGTAGAGTCTGCTGACCTGGTAATTGCTTTAGTAGTCTGTGCAAGCCCCGTTGCAGTGCGAGATTTCAGAGCGTCGCGGATGGTTTTATCCACCCACGGCTTCTGATTGGGAAACGTTCTGACGATCGTTTTCTGAATGGTATCGTCCATTAGTTTAGTCGTCCGTTAGTTTCCCTGCTTCCGTATATTCGTTGATGCTTCCAGAACTGTCTGCTTTTGGTAAGCCGCGCTGATGATGTACGATGTGAACTCCCGAGAACAACTCGGCCGGCTGGACATTGGCGAGCAGGATGCAGAGGTGTGCAGTGTGCACGGGCCCTCAGCCTGTTCCTGACGCCGGCTCGCTTTCCCCGGGGCTGCCACTTCGCATCACGTCCTTTGTTCTTCATCAGGATCTCACTCGGCCAGCTTGGATCCGGAGCAGTTAAAGTCTTCGTATTGTAAGTGCATTGTATACTAATAGAAACAAGAGTGTCTCTACTGTACTTAATGCGCTTAATGGTGGTGGATTAGCTGGTGAAGGGTTGTTAGAAATAAATTTAAAAGATAAAAACAAACTAAATGGGGTCGGAGCAGTCACGACGGCAGCCGACCTCACCGGCGCCATCTTGTTTTCTTGTTTTTTATCTGGTTAATGTATTTTTTCATAAATTTAAACAACTATCTCTTACTCTTTTCAGTTTATGTGTTATAATCTTTTTCCGGTTAGTTACACCCTTAGCCCAGTCTGCCATGCCCCCATCTGTCTCCCGACTGAGTCAATTAATGTAATTTCCTGGACCTGTATGACTGATTATTGTACCCCTGCACCACCACTTATACACTAGCTGCCCAAAATTAAGGTCAAACACACTAATACACTACACACTAATTGGACCACCTTTAGCCTTGATTAGAGGACACATTCAATGTGGAATTGTCATGGCAGAAAGTGACAATGACATTGCATATGTCACGGCAGAAAGTGGATAGAAACAGCAAAAAATAAATATGGATAGCAGCAAAAAATAAATATGTATATGTATATATCTACAAATGTACAATTTAAATCTACACCTGTACAGTTGGTAATAACCGTGATGTATTTGAAGTGTGTTTGTTTGTCTGTGTGTCAACTGCAAGGTCTTTGTTATAGAGTCTGACAGCAGTTGGAAGAAAAGACCTTCTGAATCCCTCCTTCCTACAACACGGTTGCCTGCCCCAGAAGAGATGCTGTTGCCCCAGCAGACCACACAGTAAAAGATGGCTGCTGTCACTACAGAGTCATAAAAAGTCTTCAGGAGTGGTCCCTGTACTCCAAAAGACCTGAGCCTCCACAGCAAGTACAGCCTGCTCTGCCCCTTTCTATATAGAGCATTTGTATTGTGAGTCCAGTCGAGTTTATTGTTCAGGTGAACACCAAGGTACTTGTAGCTCTCCACAGCCTCAATGTCCATACCCTGGATATTCAGTGGTTGCAGTGGAGGATGTTTGTGCCTGCGGAAGTCTACCAACAGCTCTTTGGTTTTTCCGGTGTTGATCTGGAGGTAGTTCTGCTGGCACCACTCCACAAAGTCCCGTGTCAGTTCTGTGTACTCCCTGTCATCCCAATCAGTGATGAGGCCGACTATTGCAGAGTCATCAGAGAACTTCTGCAGGAAGCAGTTGGTAGAGTTGTAGTAAAAGTCTGCAGTGTAGATTGTGAAGGGTATCCCCGTACTGCAGATACCCTGTCTGACACACAGCCCTGAGTTCTCACATACTTTGGTTGGTTGGTGAGGTAGTCCTGGATCCATGTGGCGAGATGATGGTCTACTCCTGTGTACTCCAGCTTGTCCCTCAGGATTGTGGGTAGGATGGTGTTGAAAGCACTGGAGAAATCAAAGAACATGATTCTCACAGTGCTCCTAGCATTCTCCAGGTGAGAGAGGGAATGATGTAGGAGGTGGATGATGGCATCATCCACTCCAATGCCAACTGAAGTGGGTCCAGTGATGAGCTCACCATAGGATCAGCCGCTCCAGGGTCTTCATCAGGTGGGATGTCAGAGCCACCGGCCTGTAGCTGCTGAGATCCTTGGGATGTGGAATCTTTGGCACTGGTACCACACAAGAGGTTTTCCAGAGCTGTGGGACTCTCCCCAGCTTCAGGCTCAGGTTAAATATGTGCACCAACACCCCACACAGCTGATCTGCGCAGCTGATCTGAATCTGATTATTCAGGTAGTCAGCTGACTGCAGCAACCCCAGATCATAGCACTGCCCACACTGGTACTGGAAAAACTAGAATGATGGCTGCATCTTTTTATGCACCTCTCTTCTTACACTGATGCACACATCATTCCAAAAAAGGGAACTAATCAGACCACATGACATTCTTCCATTATCCTCACTGATGAGTGGTTTTCTTAAGGCTTCACAGCTGCTTAGCTCCAGTACCTTGGCAACCAAAACAACTATATGCATGTGGAAATGCTGGTACTGTCACCATTGAACAGTTCAGGTGTTCTCCGTCTTGGCCCCTCAGTGATAGAATGAACTTCCCCTTGAGTTCAGAACAGCTCTGTCACTGAGCACTTTCAAATGGTAGCTCAAGACCTTCCTCTTTAAAGAATATTTAACTAGTAACCTTCTTATTGTCTAAAAACTACAACAGAGTGAACCAGAATTGATCACTTCGTCGATGGTAACTTGAAAGCACGTTGTAAGTTCTCAACCCAATTTTTGTATTTATTTTTGTACAATTTTTTTTTTATTGTATAAAATCACAATTTACTAAGAGGAGTAATGTTTTTTTTTCCAATTCGGGGTGGGAAAAAATTTCTCAACTTGAGAATTTTTGATGATGTTTGAAAATTAATCTGAAGAAACTAGACTTCATTCGCAGTGCAATGTATCATCTTGTGTGAAAATAGTATATTAGGATGGCTAATTATGCAAACTACACCTTTAATTAGTTCAATAACCTACTGGTTCTTTGATATGATCTTATTATCAGACATGAAACGTTTATCAGATATGAAAAGTTTAGAAGCCTCTTACTGGCTTCCCCTCCATTCCTGGCTTTCCTGGTTCTCCCTGGTTTCCCTAAACACACAAACACACACATTCACATACATCCAAAAAAATAAAATAAATCAATAATATTAGACAAATAAATGGACAAAAAAGCAGTGTAATGCTTTGTATTATACTGACAAAAATGCTCTGTATCCTTCATTAGAATCTTTTGCAAATATTCATACTTTGAGGAAAAAAAATATTGTTAAAATTTAACACAGCAAAATAATTGTTTTATGATTGTTATTTTTGGAGTCATTTTGGAAGCCAAACTTATAATGGAAAGTACATAAGATAGGAAGATTGAACTCACACTGCCTGAGGATAACAAGAGAAACACTGCAACTCACAGGAAGTCCATCACGACCCTTTTCTCCAACATCCCCTTGGTCACCTTTCTCACCACGGAAACCTGCAACACCCTGAGTTACAGACAAACACACTTTTTACATCAAGAAATTTGTGTATCAAGAACACACACACACACACGCACACACACACACACACACACACACACACACACACACACACACACACACACACACACACACACACACACACACACACACCTTGTCTCCTTTAGTTCCTGGAGACCCATGCTCTCCTTTCTCCCCTTGAGGTCCCTTTGGCCCAGGGAGACCAGTCAGTGCCATATCTATAGATTCTCCCTGAAGCAAACAGCAGAATGCATGGTAAAAATGTGTGCTTGTGGGTTGTAGACTTGAATTGATGGGAGCCTTGTGGATCATGCACTGCTTAAAGTTTAGTGGTCAGACCATATACAAAACAGACAGTGGCTCTTATGAAGTTGAAGTCCCCTTTCATTGTTTTTTCTAAATTAAAATGGATCAAATCACATTCCAGAAATACACACAGTTTGACTGGTTACATGATGCATGCGCCAGGACAATAACACCAATTTATTTTTGTATATCCAAAAATCAAAAACAGTATGGTGTCTCCTAACCAAATAGCAAGATCTGGTGTCATCCGCCTGGTGAGAACGTGTACCAAACCAAAAGCAGAACCAAAAACTGTACAGTGTGGGAAATAATTATGATTAGTCTAAAGTTTCAATCGTAGGTTTATTTGAACGGTGATAACAGAACACTAACAAACAAACAAAAAAAGTTAGAAATTAATTTGCAGGCATATTTTGATTTGTGTTTTAGGCATCAAGCCAGTTTTGTATTCTCATTTTGTTACTATGTCAAGCAGAGTCCAGGAATCAAATCTATGTTTATACTAAGCTAATATTTAAAATAAAATGTATGAATACACAAATGTCCAATAACACAGAGGAAAGAGTACTGAAAAACTGTACTATTGCACTCTTTAAATAATACTCAATTTAAAGTACTGATGATAAAAAGGATTACTAGTAATTTGTTAATACTTTGTAAATTAGTTTTATTGACTCATCAATAATCATTGATTCAAACAGTAGATGCATGTATAAAGATAAAACCACATTTCCTTTTCAGTATTTTACTGGTTGGTTTGTGACCAGATACCTTTATTGTCCCCCTAAATTCGACTCGGAAAATTCTGTAATAAATTGTGGTTTTAAAAGGTAACATTAATTACTTTCATTTATACTCATGTACAGGTTTCAGACTTAAAAATAGACTCAATATAGTACACTTTAAAAAATTACAATAAAGTAAAAAACTGGTTTGATCCAGTTTTAATCTGGATCAAACCTTCATTTTGTGTGGATGTCTGGCACAAAATTAAGTAAAACTTTTTCTGGAACTGAAATACATGTGGTTGTGGGTGAAGTGGAAAGCTGATAAACAAAAAGAAAGGCAGTGAATGCCAGCAAGAAACAAATGGTGTGAATGAAGTGAGTGCAGGAAATTTTAACAATTGTTATCATCTAACAAGTGCATCCATTATGTTACATTATGCACAAGAGTGATCAAGGTATTTGTGTGTTTTCAGAAATCAGACGGATTGTTTCACACCATGGTCAAATATTTGTTATTATCACAGCCACAACTTATGCATTTACATTTCAACAGTTGTGGAGCATAGATTAAGTTAAAATGAAATTTGAATTCTAGATTTAATTTATATATTCATTATTTTAAATATGTGACTGAATAAGTTAAATTAAATGTTCAACGAATGTGTAGGAAGAGCCGTTTTGTGCGTACGCAACACTTATAAATGAGATCTTTGCTGGTGAATTTCTTGCATTTACGGATGATGGAGGCCACAGAGCTTTTATCTGTAACTTTCCCCAGACTGGTGAATAGAGACAATCCTGTCTGGGAGGTCTACAGACAATTCCTTTGACTTCATGCTTTTTTGTGCTCTGACATGAACTGTCAACTGTGGGACCTTATATAGACAGGCTTTTCCAAATCATGTCCAATCAGCAGTTTTTTCCTCCAATTAGGCTGCAGAAACATCTCAAGGATGATCAGAGGAAACAGGATGCACATGAGATCAATTTTAAGCTTCATGGCAAAGACTGTGAATGTACATGTGCTTTCTTAGTTTTTATTTTTTAATAAATCTGCCAAACCTCAAGTAAACTATTCACATTGTCATTATTGGGTTTTTATTCCATTTAGGAAAAATGCTGTAACATACCAAAATGTGTGTGCTCTGAATACTATCCAAATGCACTGTATAAATGAAGTTTTTATTTAGGATAAATACAGTTTGTAACGTGAATGAGAAAAAAAAACTGCAAAGAATAACTGGCTGAAACGTCTCTGAATAGTAAGGTCGGAGCAGCACACACACAGCTCCTGTCCTAGTGAGAAAGAAAGAAGAAGAAAGCAACACAGCAAGACCTGCAAATGTGATCTGTAAATACCCTACCATGCCATGTTAAGGAGTACCAAAACACACCAAAACAGTGCCCCCCTTTCATTTTGTTCAGAATCACTTCTTTTCCTTCCAATGGTACATATTGCTCATGTAGTGTGAGCAGTCATGTCTCTTCTAACCATCAGACTGCACAGTGATGCACATAAATCTTGAGCTTTTTATTTGTAGTTTCAGGTGTTTACCCCACAAAAGGAAACAACCAAGAAAAATTGCAGAGTAAACACACCAAGCCCAATGTAATGATCAGTCTGTGTATTCACAACTTACCTTTGGTCCTGGTGGTCCAATTGGTCCTCTCAGTCCAATACTGCCCTGAAACAAGGGTAAAATATTAGTTTCACGATAAGTCAGGTGTCTGTTTATGAGTGTCTGTTTAATGATACGGAATGTACATACCGCTTCTCCTTTACCACCTTTCTCACCCCTATCACCCTGAAGGTAAAAAATACAACAAAAAAATTGACTACTCCCATTTTAAAATTGTTCATAAAAACATAATTCAAGTTTGTTTTGACATTAAAAAAATTAAAATAAATTGTTGGATTGGTAGTTTCTCCTTTCCAAGCTACTGATACCATCAACCTGTTTATACAGTAATTCTGGAAATTACTTTACTTTACTTTACTTTATTTAGCAGACGCTTTTATCCAAAGCAACTTACAAGAGGAAGACACCAGCAATTCTCGTTCGATTTCTATAGAATATTGAGTTTACAAACTAAGAGCCCTGATAAGGTTCAACTTGTCAGCAAGGAGCATGCTCAGAGATTGTTAGGTGCTAGACAAAGAAAAATTATAATGTATTTATACATTTTTGTATTGTTTGTGCAATGTGTACGCATGTGCGTGTGTAAGTGTTAGATTTGTCTGTAATACTTTTTGAACAAGAGGGTTTTCAACTGCTTCTTAAAAGTGGTGGTAGTCTCGGCTAGTCGTGTGGAGGAGGGCAGGTTGTTCCACCAGCCAGGGACAACAACGGAGAACAGAGATGATTGGAATCGGAGACCCCGTGAAGAAGGAATTTTTAGTCTCCTTTCATTTGCTGATCTGAGAGAGCATGCAGGAGTGTAGCTAGGTAGTATTGATACTGATAAAGGAGGGTGCAGTTCCATTTACAGCCCTGTAGGCAGCATCAAGGATTTGAAGTCAATGCGAGCAGCTACCGGGAGCCAGTGGAGAGAGGTAAGAAGAGGTGTAACATGGATGTATTTTGGCTGATTGAAGATGAGACGGGCTGCCATATTTTGGATCATCTGGAGTGGTTTTATGGTGACTGCAGAGGCTCCAGCCAGGAGAGAGTTACAATAGTCGAGTTTGGAGACGAGGAGCTGCATAGCCTGTTGCGAGATAAAGTGCCTAATCTTGCGAATGTTGAAGAGAGTGAACCTGCAGGATCCGAAATTTTTGTTGCTATAGTAGCATCTTCTGGTGGGAATGACAGATAGAGCTGGGTGTCATCAGCATAAGAGTGATAGGAGAAGCCATGTGATTGGATGATGTGACCAAGTGAGCGAGTGTATATTGAGAATAGAAGGGGGCCAAGGACAGAGCCTTGTGGAATCACAATGACAATCACTTCACTTTACGATGTCCTGGGAGAACCCTTGTAGACATATGATTTGCTGCAATATCAAGTTTGTGGCTATAATAATAATAATAATAATAAAGTGAAGTGATTGTCACATGTGATACACAGCAGCACAGCACACGATGCACACAGTGAAATTTGTCCTCTGCATTTAACCCATCACACTGAGTGAGCAGTGGGCAGCCATGACAAGTGCCCGGGGAGCAGTGTGTGGGGACGGTGCTTTGCTCAGTGACACCTCAGTGTCACCTTGGCGGATCGGGATTCGAACCAGCAACCTTCTGATTACGGGGCCGCTTCCTTAACCGCTAGGCCACCACTGCCCCAAAAAAAAAAAAAAATGTGGAGTGGGCGTTCCTTCCCGCCCTCCGCCCCGCCCTCCGCGTACATAAGAGTCGCCGTGCACCTCGCCACTTCTCCCCGGGACACCATGTCGCTCGGAGACGCGGAAGGCCAGGTTCCCCGGCAGCAGCAGCGTCGCAGCCCCCGCCTGCTACTCTCCGTCGCGCCGGCGGCGCTGTCCCTGGTGGAAGCATTGGTGCACAGCCATTTTAAGATCTCTCTAGAGATGTTCAATTGGTTTCAAGTCTGGGATCTGGCTAGGCCACTCAAGGACATTCACAGAGTTGTCCTGAAGTTACTCTTTTTGTTATCTTGGCTGTGGGTGAATGGCAGTTGGGGTTGGATGAAATGGCAATGAAGTGGTCTTCGTGAGAGCACTCAGGGGCGCTGCAATTGCACTGTAGTCATGGATGAAGCATTGATAACCAGTGTGGAAGCTGACTGAGGCTGGAGACACTGTTGATGGCAGAACAGGCCTCACTCCAACACTTGGCCCAAAGTCCAGGAGAGGTGAGGATCATGTGTGGACAGCTAGAGGTGACATGATGATTGAGGTGACAAAGAAGCTGATTGATTCCATATGGGCATCCAGGGGAACGGTCTGGTGTGTGATGAGTCTGGCTGCCACCGTCCAGTCATCCACCGGGGTGATGGTAACAGAGCGGCTTCAGTGGGATGTACTGTTGTTTGACGTAGAAGTGGTCTATAAAATTACCTGTGACCCCGAAGTCGATGAAGGCAGAGATCTTCTGAACCTGTGTTCCCCACCAGGCTTTTTTTAAAGGCCAGCAGGCAAAAGGGGATGTGGTGTGGATGGGATGTGTTGGCCAATAGCCCAGCTGAATGTGCCACCCCAATCAGCTGGGGGGGCGTGTTTCCTGGCCAGACTGCCTGGTGGTGAGTGGGGGATGAACAGTATGTGCACAGTCCTTCCTGAAAGCACAACTTTTGCAACGTTGCTGGCAGAGCGGTCCAACCGAGCTGCATGGGTTCCCCTATTCCCCTAGGTGGTTCGGCTGGTTATGGACAAGGTCTGGAGAGTGACGGCTGAGGTCGACGTGTTCGGTGTGTTGGGGCGGAGCTGGTGGTCCTGGGTTGCACAAGCAGGTGGTGAACAATCCGGAGTGCTAGCTGAATCAGAGTCTCAAACATGAATGGCATCTCCCAGCTGACCATCTTAATTGTGCGCGAACTTTGTAGTAGATGGTCTGGAGGGCTTGACTTAGCGGTGAAGTGACCCTGGTGCAGGTGGTAAAGCTGGGTCCGGTCTACGATATTGTCAGGAGGAAGGTTGGAGGACGCAGACATGGATATGGAGTGAGAAGAGGCAGTGTCCGTGGGCATAGGGGAGGAGAATAGAGTCAAATTCAAATTTAATTCAAATTTTATTTGTCATATACATAGTCATACACAGTATGATATGCAGTGAAATGCTTTTTTGCGACTGCTACAGACCACAGTATTGCAAATGTTGCAAGTATACAATGGAGACCAATATGCAAATATTGCAAACATAACCCAATATTACACTTTTACGTCTTTAACATAAAATATGTGTAACTGGTAGGGTGAAGGTGTGCAAATGAGTTACAGTTTTTTACAATGTTTAAGAAAGAAGAAAGAGCCATAAAAGAAAGAGCAGTAAGGACCTAAAAAGCGCAGAGTCATTTTGTGCAAAGTGATTTTGTGGAAAGTGATTATGTGCAAAGTGATTTTGAGCAAAGTGATTTTGTGCAAAAGAGTCCGGAGTGATTGTGGGTGAAAGTGCATGAGTTCTATGTACTGTTGTTGAGAGCTTGGACAGCCTGCGGGAAGAAGCTCCTCCTCATTCTCTCTGTGTTGGACTTCAGGGAGCGAAAGCGCTTCCCTGATCGCAGCAGAGAGAAGAGTCCATTGTTGGGGTGGGTGAGGTCCTTCACTATCTTCCTGGCCCTGGTGCAGCACCGTTTGCTGTAGGTAGATTGAAGGTCAGGGAGCTTGGTACGGATGATTCGTTCGGCTGATCGAACCACCCTCTGTAGGGCTCGCCTGTCCTTCATGGTGCTGTTCCCGAACCAGGTTGAGATATTTCCCATCAGGATGCTCTCTATGGTGCAGGAGTAGAAGTTCCTGAGCACCTTGGAGGGCAGTCTGAAGTCTCTCAGGCATCTGAGGTGGTAAAGACGCTGCCGGGCCTTTTTCACCACAGTGTTGATGTGACAGGACCATGACAGGTCCTGCGTGATGTAAACACTGAGGTAACGGAAGCTGTCCACTCTCTCCACTGGGCTCCTGTTGATGACAGGGGTCTGGTAGGTCCTCTCCTGCTTTGTACTGAAGTCCACTATTAACTCCTTTGTCTTGCTGACGTTCAGGTGGAGATTGTTCCTCTGGCACCAGTTCACTAGATTTCCAACCTCCTCCAGGTAGGCCGTCTTGTCGTTGTCAGAGATCAGGCCCACCACGACAGTGTCGTCAGCAAACTTGATGATGGTGGTGGAGTTAGTAGTGGCTGTGCAGTCGTATGTGTACAGGGAGTACAGCAGGAGGCTCAAAACGCAGCCCTGGGGGGCTCCAGTGCTGAGGGTGATGGAGGTTGAGACATGTCCACCCATCCTTACTGCCTGTGGTCTCCCGGTTAGGAAGTTGGAGATTCACTGACAGAGTGAGTGTGGAAGGGATTATTGTGTTAAATGCTGAACTGTAGTCAATGAAAAGCATTTTAACATAATTTCCCTTATGAGTGCTGTGTGGAGGAGATATGAGATGGCGTCGTCTGTGGATCGTTTTGGATGTAAGCAAACTGTAGTGGGTCGAGTGTGTCCGGTAATGAAGAAATTATGAAGTCTCTGACCAGCCATTCAAAGATCTTCATCACTACTGAGGTGAAGGCTACAGGGTGGTAGTCATTGAGGGAGGCAGGATGGGTTTTCTTGGGGACCGGAACAATGATGGACACCTTGAAGCATGTGGGGATCACTGACTGAGATAAAGAGAGGTTGAATATCTCTGTGAACACAGGTGGTAGCTGGTCTGCGCAGGCTCTGAGGATTCTTACCGAGATGCCGTCTGGTCCTGCTGCCTTCCTGGTGTTCACTCTCTTGAAGGCTCTCCTCACGTCATGCTTGGTGATGACGAACACGTTCTCAGTGCTGGCAGTGTCCTCCTGTCTCAAAGCGAGCATAGAATGTGTTCAGCTCGTCTGCCAGAGACACGTTCCTGTTCGTCATACAGGATGTTGGTGCTTTTTAAATCCGTGATCATTCTTAGTCCCTGCCAAAGGCTACTAGAGTCACTCATTTTGAGTTGTGACTCCAGTGTCTTCCCGTAGTGTCTTCACGTCCATCACCGCTTTGCTGCTGCTGTACGACGCAGCCTTGTATGGTTCCATGTCCCCGGAAGCACGTCCCGTGTTATAGGTTGTGGTGCAAGATTTCAGAGCGTCGCAGATGGTTTTATCCACCCACGGCTTCTGATTGGGAAACGTTCTGATGATCGTTTTCTGAACGGTGTCATCCGTTAGTTTCCCAATGAAACTCACAAACGCTTCCGCAAACTCACTAATGTTTCTGGAACTACTTTGAAACATTCCCCAGTCTGCGTCATCCAGTGCATCCTGAAGAGTGGACACTTATTGGTCCGTCCAGCATGCCACCTCCCTCTGAACCGGAACTTCTTGTTTAAGCCTTTGTTTGTATTTAGGCATGAGGAAGATGGTGGCATGGTTGGATTTTCCAAATGGTGGACGAGATTGTGCCCTGTATCCATCCTTTATTGTCGTGTAACATTGGTCCAGTGTCCTTTCGCCCCTTGTGGGGCAGGTGACGTGCTGATGAAAGTTTGCCGCTGCGCGTTTGAGGCTGGCATTATTAAAATCTCCTGCCACAATAAGCGCAGCGTCCCAGTGCTATGTCAGCACCTCCTGCAGCTCGCATAAGGTAGTGTCCGCTTTCGGTGGAATGTAAGCGGCGCTGATAATGACCGATGTGAACTCCCAAGGAAGGTAAAAAGGACAACATTTGATGGACAATAGTTACAACGCTGTTGCACCAGCTGTTATTTACCATCAAACACATGCCGCCTCCCTGTGTCTTCCCCAAGTCGTGTGTCTTGTCCATGCGGTGAAGCAGAGGAGGTTGCAGTCCCGGATGTCTCTCTGGAACTTTACCCTGGCCCTGAGGTCATTGAGCTTGTTCTCCAGTGACTGGACGTTGGTGAGCAGGATGCTAGGCAGAGGTGTGCTGTGTGCACAGGCCCTCAGCCTGTTCCTGACGCCGGCTCGTTTTCCCCCGGGCCGCCGCTTCGCATCATGTCCTTTGTTCTTCCTCAGGATTTCACTCGGCCAGCTGGGATCCGGGAAAGCAGTTAAAGTCTTCGAATTGTAAGTGCATTGTATACTAATAGAAACAAGAGTGTCTCTACTGTATTTAATGCGCTCCATGGTGGTGGATTTGCTGGTGTAGGGTTGTTGAAAAAATGTTTCAAACACAAAAACAAACTAAACTCAGTCAGAGCAGTCGCGACGACAGCCGACCTCACTGGCGCCATCTTTTCTGAATTTTTCAAGTAAAATTCAGGTTGGTATCGGTGATAGATACTTATCCAATACTGCCATTCATGGCTGCCCACTGCTCAATAAGGGTGATGGGTTATAAGCAGAGGACATATTTTTTTGTGTGCACCATGTGCTGTGCTGTGTATCACAATGACAATCACTTCACTTTCCCTTCACTTTATACAAAAACAAATGTTTTGAAAAATCTAAATAAAAGTTGAAGTGTATATCAAGCCCAGCAATGGGAAGAGGGTGGATGCGGTGGTGCCCAGGGCAGCAGGGGGGGGGGCTGGGGCCACTGTTCTAGGTCATGTGATGCTTACCTTTTCTCCAGGTTTCCCAGCCTCTCCAAGTTCCCCAGCACGTCCTGGCACTCCCGGTATCCCAGGTTTTCCAGGTTCTCCAGGCTGGCCTGGTGGTCCCTCAGGACCCCTCTCTCCAATTGCACGACCAGTAGGGCCTGGGGATCCTGGCATACCCCTTTCTCCTGGCTCCCCCTTTGTGCCATGCTCACCCGGCAACCCTCGAGCACCCTGAGAGAGAGACGGAGAGAGAGAGAGAGAGGGACAGAAATGAGTATAAGGTTCAGTATTAATTTACGATGTGAGAACTCATACATACACTCAAACATACACGCTTACATCAGCTCCTGGTGCTCCTCGGGACCCTGTTTCGCCTTTCACTCCCTGCTGGCCCTTCTCTGGTTGCTTTGTCTCTAGAACACGTCTCTCCACCAATACCTTCAAAGAATTCAGCTGAGGACGACGGAAATATTGTTAAATGCTTTTTTATCTCAAGTAGACCTTTTTCACATTGTCATTATGTGGTGGTGTGTGTAGAATTCTGAGGAAAAAGCTAATTCAATACATTTTGGAATATGGATGTAACATTACAAAATGTGGAAAAAGTGATATGATGTGATTAATTTTCAGATGTTCTGTACATGATTAAATGAGGTTGAGGTTATGAGCAGAATATCAGGAGTAATTGCTGGTAGAATCATTTATAGCAAATAGCTTTCTAGCTAACAGGCTTAAAATACCTCTGTATCCGAAGAACTTAAAGATCGTATGTCTTCATGGCTGTGTTCATATTTCTCAACAAAAATCTGTAGGCTGATTATTTTAATGATGATGCATCCTTTTAATAAGCTGCCAATTAATTTTCTCTTACTATGCCAGTATCCCATTCATTTTTCTTTTACTAATTTTGGGAACTTATTGGTTCATAGAACCAAAGACATTCCATAAAATGTGTTGACTAGTCAGTAAGTGTGACGAGTAGTCCTTACGGCTCTTTTGTACCACCCACTTCTTACTAGTGAATATTGGACAAACAAGTGATCCTGGGCTAATAACAGATTTCTGTCAGTCAAGTTACAACAAATGACCATTTTATAACTGTTTAGTTTATCAAAAACTACATGAGCCTCACCTCAATACCATAATCTGAAAAGGCTTTCTTCACATCCTGCAACACACATTTTTCATTATTACAAGTTCAATACAGCACCATTCACATCCTTTTAATGCTAATACAACTATTATCACTCAGTTTCCACCCAGTTTTCTACATGAGGGCTGTGGTAAAATGTAATATTTAAGCTATATATTCAGAACAGGCAAAAATATTTTCTTTCATTTTATAATCTATATTCTCACTATTGAAGTCCCGGGTTTTCCAGGTTGTCCATCCTCTCCAGGGTCCCCCTGAAAAATCATAATAGTTTGGGACAAAACATGTTCTTTGGTGAAAATGTGTGTGTGTGTGTGTGTATACACACACACACACACACACACACACACACACACACACACACACACACATATTTGAAAAAACTGACAGACTGTTCATTTATTTTTTTTTTAGAAGGGCAATGAAGAGGCTAACACATAGTGGAATTACCTGCTCTCCTTTCAGTCCACTTGCACCTTTCTCTCCCTGTAAACACACAGACATACCACAGACATGTTTTTACCTTTGCTTATGTAGATACCAATTAACACTTATTTACATAAGTAAGAATAAGCACACACATATATACACACAAACAAACAAACAAACAATAAATAAATAAATAAAATAAAATACTCACTCTGGATCCTGCTGCCCCTGGAATTCCAGGGACACCCTAGATAGAAAAGAGAAGTCATTAGTCTCTGAAAAAAACAACAGTTCTCAAACAAGACATTAATTTAAGGCACAGATTGTTTAGATTCCAAGTGAGTTACAGACTAGAATGATTTGAACAAAAATGCTCCATTATTCCAGTACTGACCGGAGTTCCTGGAGGTCCCTGGGGGCCAGGGACCCTAGATCCCTCTCCTTTAATATAAACCATCTAAAAGACAGATACAACACAATAAAAATAAGAAAATCGATACATAACACATGAAAGTGACAGTGAAGTGATTGTCATTGTGAAACACTGCAGCACAGCACACAGTGCACACAACAAAATTTGTCCTCTGCTTTTAACCCATCACCATTGGTGAGCAGTGGGCAGCCATGACAGGCACCCGCGGAGCACTCAGGATTCGAACCAAATTCAAATTCAAATTCAAATTTTATTTGTCACATACACAGTCATACACGGTATGATGTGCAGTGAAATGCTTTCTGCAACTGCTACAGACCACAGTATTGCAAATGTTGCAAGTAAACAGTGAACCAATATGCAAATATTGCAAACATAACCAAGTATTACACTTTTACGTCTTTAACATAAAATATGTGTAACTGGTAGGGTGAAGGTGTGCAAATGAGTTACAGTTTTTTACAATGTTTAAGAAAGAAGAAAGAGCCATAAAAGAAAGAGCAGTAAGGACCTAAAAAGCGCAGAGTCATTTTGTGCAAAGTGATTATGTGCAAAGTGGTTTTGTGCAAAGTGGTTTTGTGCAAAAGAGTCCGGAGTGATTGGAGGTGAAAGTGCATGAGTTCTATGTACTGTTGTTGAGAGCTTGGACAGCCTGCGGGAAGAAGCTCCTCCTCATTCTCTCTGTGTTGGACTTCAGGGAGCGAAAGCGCTTCCCTGATCGCAGCAGAGAGAAGAGTCCAACCTTCTGAATACAAACACACAGAAATTCACCTGTCCTGGAGGTCCAGTGTTTCCTGGGAGTCCCTGGAGACCCACAGGCCCAGCTGGGCCTGTAGGACCAGCAGGACCTGGTTCCCCCTTCACACCCTCACGTCCCTAGGTACCCAAAATATGGTAAAGAAAGACACACATTATGTAATAGAGAAACAATCATATAAGAAAATATAAGACATACAAACTTACATCTCTTCCTGGGGTTCCAGTCTCTCCTTTGTCACCCTGCTTACAGTAAAGGTAAATAAGAATAATACCTAGCCCAAACACACACTGTCTCACATATGACAATTAACCTTTCTGCCATCTTCTCCAGGGGTGCCATCCTCACCCTGAAAGCACAGAGAGAAAACACTGTCACACTCAAACACAAACCACCCACAGACCCTGCAGGTCATGTTGTAGATGGTGACGTTCTTTGTTCTGGTGTTTGGAGTGGCACAAACGCTCAACATTGTGGGTCAAAGATGCAGTTTAATAAATTAAAAGTGAAAGTGAAGTGCTTGTCATTGTGATACACAGGAAAGCACACAGTGCACTGCACAAGTGGCACCTTGGTGGATTGGGATTAGAACTGGCAATCTCCCGATTACAGGGCAGCTTCCTTAATCGCTAGGCCACTACTGCCCCAGTGGTGCGATGGACAAAAACATACATGGATCAAACAGAAATTGCATGCAGCACACTGAAACATTAATGCAGCACAAAGGCGTGTGGGAGAAAATAACACATAAAAGGTCCTAATCACCCCTACCTAACAGGCATCACCTCTTTCAATGTTTCAAGGAACAAACTTTTGGCCTCTACTGTACATCGAAATGAATTCAAACAGTTCCTCAAGGACACCAAAACCAAAATCCTAGAGTTGCCTGCACAGAGCCCAGACCTCAATCCTTTTAAGAACCTATGACGGGTGCTCAAAGTGGAAAAATGGGCCAAAGTCAAATTTGTGACCTCTGGTTAGCAATGTTTAATCTGTGATGAACAGGACAGGGGACACATCCAGTAACAGGTGAACAGGTAATGTTACAATGACCCGACGGTGAACAGACACAAACAGTCTGATTTATACAATCAAACACAGGTGAACAAGAATAGGAAACATTACACCAGACAAACGTGAAACCCCTTCCGGATCAGATTAATAATAATTCTATTTAGCTTTTAAGCAATTACAACAACAACAACAACAACAACATTTATTTCTTATATAGCCCAAAATCACATACAGTATGTCTCAATGGGCTTTGACAAGCCCTACAGTTGACACCCACAACACTTGACCCTTCTGCACAAAACTCCACACAAAATAAACTCTAGGAGAGAGAAAAAAAGAAAGGAAGAAACCTTGGGAAGGAGTGATACAAAGAGGGACCCACTTCCAGGGTAGAGTGATGATTTGCAAATGGTGTCAGTGCAGGTTTTGTGATGATTTGTACAATAGGAAAGAAAGATCGGAAAAATAATAATAAGTCCTACAGTTGTAGGGTTGGAGAAGTCCAGAATGTTGTCATCTACATATATCAAGCCTTTTACATCTCCTCCGTTTCTCTGTGTGGCATAACAGAATGCAGGACCAACCAGAGATGCAGCAGACAATGAGGAAGATGTTTCCCCTGGTTGTCCTTGGAGAAAGCTTTGATGCAGTACTGAGAGGATGAGCCCAAATGAGGACAACAGCAAGGAACATCTGACTACAGTGAGCCTCTGTCCTTTCAGGTCCCCACCAGTCCCTTCACCGCAGTGCTGAGCTCTGCCTTCTGGCTCTATGGTTCCAGCGGGACTGACTGTGGCCAATCCCAAAGACCACGCTCTCAAAGGGCCAGTAGCAGACAGTCAGCTTCGCTGGAAGCCCCCAATGTGAATGCCCCGTAATCCAGCTGCCTCCTGTCCCAGCACCCTGGTGCCATGCCCCGATTGCAGAGGGGCTGACACATGCTGATCACACCACCACTGGTCCTAACTGGACTTTTTTCACACCTGGATTATTTTAGGATCCTCTGCCATTCCTCCTTGCAGACCCTCTCCAGTTCTGGCAAGTAGGATGGTAATGATGATGAGGATGAACCAAGAAAGCCCTCGGCATAGCAGCCGATCCCACCCATCCAATGCAAACTTTCTTCAGCCTGCTGCCATCAGGGAGGAGTCTCCAGGCCAGGACCAGCAGACTGAAGGACAGCTTCACCCATCAGGCTGTCAGGAAACTCAACTCCCTCCCGGCTCTGCCCCCACTCCCCTCACTCCCCTCTTCTGCTCCACAAACCTTCTGAACCCTAACACACACAAACTGACCATGCACCAGTCACTCTGTGCAGCTTTGGCCTGCCAACTACCTCACTTGTCACTTTGTCACTTTAAACTTACCTCTGTTGCACTACATGGTTTTGCACTCTCCACCATGTGCCCTTATTTGTATATGGTGTTTTTAAAATTGTATATTGTGTTTTTTAAAATTGTATTTATACCTTTGTATTCAATGTTACTGTTTTGTATTTAATGTTACTTGTATGGGTCTGAGAGTAACGTAATTTCAATTCTCTGCACGTCCTGTACATGTGGCAGAATTGACAATAAAGCTGACTTTGACTTTGACTTTGACTAGCAGTCATCGATGTGCAGTGGGTTGACAACCATCGTTTTGGTCTTGCTGACACTGCTACTCTGACACCAGGCCACCAGATGTTTTATCTCCTCTCTGTGAGCAGACTCATTGTTGTTGGTGATAAGCCTAGTCAGTCTGAGGACCTTGGAGGTGTTATTTCCTATAGACACAGACTGAGGTCTGTCTGTTAGGAAGTCCAATGCAGTGTGGAGAGCCTATTCCTAGCAGGTTCACCTTCCATACCAGCTTCTGAAGGATGACAGTATTGAATGCTGAGTTGAAGTCAATAAACAGCATTCTGGCATGCCTTTTTTTCGAGATTGCCTCGTCTGTGGAACGATTCGGCCTGTAGGCAAACTGAAGCGGGTTCAGATATTGTTAAAGATATCTGTGAAGATGTCTGCAAGATGCTCATCACACTTTCATAGCACTAAAAACACTCTCACGCTCTCTCTGTTACCAAAGCGGAAGTTGCATGAGCAGAACCAAGATCAGAAATTAGCAAAACGCTGTTCTACTGCTGAGGCTAAAAATAGCATTTCTAGTTGGTCTGTAGCATATTGGGAAGGTAGTACTCATGCAGAAATCTCCACCACACAGCAACAATTTGGGCTGGAAAACAGTTTACCAGTTGGTGGTTCAGCTGCATGTTTTGACTTTGGGACATGATCACGACTTTGCAGGTCATTTGGGGGTTAAGATTGTATGATCGCATCTGGCATTATTTCTTGTGGCCTGGTCCCCAATCAGATGTTGACACTCATTGTCATGCATGCCATTCCAGCCAGGTGGCAAGAAAGCCAAATAAGGTTATTTCACCAGCTCCACTACAGCCTATCCCAAGTCTGGCAATATATTTTTGCTTACTGTCATGTGTTGCTAACCACTCCCTGAAGCTATTCCGCTTCATTTGCTGAAAAATAAAACAATTGTTAAAGCACTGTTCTTGCAGACCTCTAAATTAAGCATGTGACCTCCAGTGCCTATCATTCAGAGAGTCAAGAAGCACTGAACTACCAAACAGTCATATCCATATTCCAAGTGTATTGTTCAAAAACTGACAAAGAGTGGCTGGAAGGTCTTCTGTTGCTTCTGTCACTCTGGTTAAGTCCCAATGATCTTATCTTTGGACACTCATTTTGGGGAAAGTACGTAATGAGCATTGGGAATCTGCGGCTTCTGCTCAAACTCACAATTTGTTTGTCCATAGCGCTGTGTCTGCAGCACAGGGTAAAATGAAAAACTGCAACGATAGCAAAGCCTTGCCAAGGTCATTTCAGCAAGGGGATCAGGTTTTGGTTTTATTACCTGTAATAGGCTCAGCGTTTCAGGCTAAATATACAGGTCCATATGTCGTTGAGTCGAAAATAAACAACACCGATTATGTAATTTGAACTCCTGACAGAAGACAGAAAACATCTTGTAATGTTGAAACATTGCAAAGTTTCATGAACATTTTAGTGTTCCTTATTTGTTCCAAGTCTTGCCTGCGAGCATGGAATGTAACCAGACATTTTTCTTGACTCTGTTGATAAGTGTGTTACTCAGTACTTTGTGTATGTGTTACATGAAGGTTTAAACTCACCATTTTGCCAGGAGGTCCAGGTTTTCCATCCTCTCCAGCTTTACCCTGGCAGAGAAGACATTGTGAGTAGGTGTGTGTTTATTTTGATGTAACATGATCCTAATCCTATACACTCATCCTGTAATATCTGAAAAAAAAATTCTAACATTTATAATACAGCTGTTACAGTTATTACACTAAGCCCTCACAATGACGTAAGTATGGTAGTCTCACAGGTATTCCTGGGTTTCCAGATGGACCAATTGGTCCTGGAGGCCCCTGATCTCCTCTCAAACCAGGTAGACCCTTAGACAGATAGAGACAATTGAAAATGTGGCACAACTCCTCACTCCAGGATAAAACAGAATCCAACACTTTCATGGAGTGAGAGGACCATAAGAACACGATACGCACATCTCTACCAGGATCCCCCTGCTTTCCAGGGTCCCCCTGATAACAGAGGAATCACGATTATTCATAGAAACATAGGAATATGAAAATGAAGTGTGAGTGTGCATGTATGCATTCTGTCCATTCATGTTGGGATCACTGACCCGTAATCCAGTGGGTCCTGTTACTCCAGCTTTTCCATCTTGGCCAGATCGTCCATCCAGTCCAGACAATCCTCTGTCTCCCTGAACACAAAGATGAAGTGTGAACTGTCACTATGGATGGATTTTATTAATAATGCTGATTATTAGGGGTGTTGAAATGAATCTTATAATCGATGCATCATGAGGCAGACACAGGCGATTCTACATGATATCATAATGACATTGCTTGGTGATGACCAACAGAATCAAAGCAGGCTAGTGTTCGGTCTGCCCCTTCAAAACACATTCAGGAATGATAATCTTATCAGTTTCTGAATGTCCTGAGATATACAACAGAACATAATCTTATCAGAACAACATCTGTGCAGGACATCCTCCGCTCGTCCATCATGAATACTGGACCACTCATTCATTCATTTATCATTCCTCTCAGCTATTCATCACATCTTTTCTCTCTTTTTCGAATCGATTCCACTCGATTCCTCTTATCGTCCACTCGATCCACTCAGACTCTGTATATGGACTGTTTCGTCTGGCCCGTCAGGGTCGTGCCCTAAGAGGGGGGTACTGTCATGATCCGGTCTGAAAGGGGTTCCGGACCGGAGTTTCACGGATGTCGTGAAATATTCCCTAATCGTTTTCACCAATGTATAAAGCTGCCCTGTTTGTTTCTGTTCGCTGTCAGGTCTTTGAAGTTATGTTCCATGTTCACCAGTGTCTCGGATGTCTCCCCTGTCCTGTGCTTCACCTATTAAACCCCACTTTCATGATGTCAGCAGTTGCGTCCTTCCTTCCTTGTCACCTCTCCGTCCTCTTCTCCGTTCACCTGCCTCGTCATGCCCGCATGGTTGTGACAGAAAGCAGATTTAGATTTGCTCCAATTAACAAAAAAAAGGTCAGCGTTCAGTCTCCTGACGCCACGCTTTTTTCTGGCATTGTGTGTGTAGACTGAATTGCGACCTTTTTTCTTCAAATTTTTTTTCACTGCTGAAGGTTCACACCTATAGTCCATAAACCCAATTTCCTGCATAAAATAATAAATTCTCCTGACAAGAGTTTGTCAGAGGTTATGTGGATTTCATTAATCAATTTTTGGGATTAAATCACCACCACACGAGGCACAGCACATGGTGAAATGTGTCCTCTGCTTTTAGCCCATCACCCTTAGTGAGCATGAAAGACATCCGATGAGTAGAGTGTGAAATTGAAAAGTTAAAGTGAAGTTATTGTCATTGTGAAGCACAGCAGGTACAGCACATGGTGCACACAACGAAATGTGTCCTCTGCTTTTAACCCATCACCCTTTGTGGGCAGTGGGCAGCCATGACACGCGTTTATTGTTTGTTATTAATTTATTTACTAATTGAATGTAATGTTGATATTTTTAAGTTCAAAATCTATAATGATCAGATCACATTTGGACAGCATACCTTCTCTCCAGGACTGCCTCTCTCTCCTTTGTCTCCCTAAGAGGCAAAAATCCAGATACTGAATAAAAAATAACTCCTTTCAGTCTTTTTAGTTTATGAAACAGTGTGTGAACATTTAATGAAATATGTTTGTGAAAGAAAGAGAAAGAGTAAATAAGTAAATCAGAGTAAAGGTATCAACAATGCAGAAATGTTATTTAAAACACATGATTACAATGGCTTGTCTATTGTACGCAAATATAATTAGAGACATTGGTACAGATATTAGCTCTTGCAAAATAACATTTACTCACACTTGATCCTACAGGTCCCCGCTGTCCTTCATGCCCCTACACACACAAAAAATAAAAATTATTATATCTTATACACAATTCCACAAATACTAACTATACACTAACTATACAAAAACAGGAACTCACTGGCTGGCCTGACGGCCCTTGCCCTCCTGCTTCTCCTTTCTGTCCTTTGGCTCCATGTTCACCTGGATCTCCTGAATCCCCCTACAGGCAAAGTTTTTTGTACCATATAACAATAGGTGAGGTGTGTCTATGAGTGAGAGTTTCTGATGGAGTGTATCTGTGTGTGAGTAGATGAGGTGTGTGTGTTGCAATGCATGCCTGTATCTCGTTATGTGTGTCTGTGGTGGGCGTGCATTTTGGTTTTTGTTGTGTTTGTTTTGTTACCTTCTCTCCTCTTTCTCCTCTTAGCTCTTTCTCCCTGTCCTAGAATTAAGAATGTAATAGGTTAGAAATAAAGAAAGATGGGAGCTTGTGCTCGATGGTAACTCACCATGGGTCCTGGGAGTCCAGGAAGCCCCGGGGGTCCCTACACAGAAAAAGCAGATTTTCAGAATTTAGTTGAAATTTGGAACTATCTTTGAGTTCTTGTGAGCATTAGGTGGTGTACACTGGGTGGTGTTAGATACAGTAGTATGTGTTGCACTAACTTGATCTTTAATTAGGATAAAGAGCAGCGACTTCACCTGTTCACCTTTTGGTCCTCGTGGTCCTATGGGTCCTGCCCCCCCCTGAATGTCAATACACAAGTACGCCTTGTATCGCAACAGCTAAATATACTGTTATATGCCTCTGAAACACTAGATCTTTGAGTATCTCACATTCTGTCCATTCTCTCCAGGATCCCCCATGTCTCCTTTCTCTCCAGGCTGTCCCAGCTGTCCTGCTAAGCCCTTAAATGTAAAGATGAACGTTTAATCTATAGACCAGTCTGACAGTGCTAATGGTTCCTGTAGTCCCACTCACCTTCAGACCCCTTTCTCCAGGTTTGCCTGGTAGCCCTGTCATTCCCTGCAAAAGAAAAATACAAATGAAGTTTCAGACATACACACACACATACAAAAATAACATTAAGTATCTTACTGGGGTTCCCTCATCTCCTTTGTCTCCTTTTTCTCCCTGTATGTGGAAAGAACTCTTGGGTTAGAGACATAGGCAGGACAGCACATTTGTGATATTAAATATCATCACTGTTACTGAAGAGGGCACAAAGTAGGCACAAAATAAATTAGGACCCCCTCCAAATTCTGCAGCATCAAGAATCTTGGTAAGTTGTTCCAATGGGATAATGATCCCAAACAAACATCAAAGTTGTGGAATATATAACATTACACTTTTGGAACAGCATTACCAAAGCCCCAACCAAAACTCTAGTGACAATTTGGGACTAGGTTTATACCAAAAAACAAAAAATGAAATAACTTATACTAATCCTTGTCAAAGCGTGTTGATGGCTAACAAGAGCGACATTATGACACACCTGAAATAATTTCAATGCTACCCTTCAATTTCTAAATATATATTTAACACATCATGCAATGTTTTCTTTATATATGCTCACACACACACATACAAGCACACACACAGATGTAACGGTTCTGCTGCTGAAATCAGTGTTAGCGGGCTGTCACCTCTGCCCCACGTGGGCCTTTGGGTCCTGGTGAGCCTGCTCTCCCATCCTCCCCTCGTTCACCTGCTTCACCCTGATCCCCCTGCATCAGATGGAGAAAAACACATCAACATAAAGTCAGGACAGGGTGTAATGTACAGAAACAATACACAGAACAGTGATGCACAGAGAAAGAGCTCACCTTGGTGCCTGAACTTCCCCTCAAGCCAGGGGGGCCCTATGAACAAAGATAATAGAATGATTGATGCTTAATTGCACAAAATGTGAATGTGCTCTCAGCAGCAACAGAAAACTGATCCCCTAGCGTGAATGGAAGTGAATAGGTGTGTAGATGTGACAAATATTTAGGCAGCTAAAAACCCAGAATATTAAAAAAAAAAATTCCAGGTCTCAAGTGGTCACACTAATTTAGTCACATTAAAGTGAATATTGTAACATCCTCATCAGGAAAAAATATAAAACAAAAAACTCTCAGATCACAATAGAATCAACATGGTTACCGGTTTACATTTACAGCATTCATCAGACGCCCTTATCCAGAGTGACTTACAATCCATAGTTACAGGGACAGTCCACCCCTGGAGCAACTTAGGGTTAAGTGTCTTGCAGTGACACAATTTTAGAAGGTGGGATTTGAACCTGGGTCTTCTGCTTCATAGGCGAGTGTGTTACCCACTAGGCTACTACCACCAGTTGATTTGTAACAAAGGCATCTTTACAAGATTGGCTCAGCTGCTATTACTGGCGAAACTGGAGAGGGCTGCTTATTAACACAACTATACAACATGCTTCTTTAACATGTCTTCAACTCACGACTCTGTTCATCACACCACTTCAACCAACACATGTCATATGACACACGGCCTGCTGTACTACACTGTAGGTGTGATATTGTGACAGGAGGGTGGAAGTAGGGTGTATGAGAGCTAGACCTAAGAAAACTTTTCTGTAATGTTCTATTGTACATCAAACAATCAATTATCTTTTATGTATAATGATATCCAAAAAGTAAACCTCACCATCACATGTAGAGATCTAAAATGTTTGCTCATTGGCTGCCTAACATGTGTTTAGACAACCAATTGTGCGCTTTTGCCTTGTTTTTTTATTTGTTCCAATGACCCTCCCCCCTTTCCTTTGAACACTGATTCTACTGACCCGACCTCCCTGCTCTCCTTTGGGTCCTACTGGGCCAAGAACTCCTATAGCTGGCTCACCCTGTAAAAGAGCAAAGAATAAGAATTAGAATTAGAGTTTACGAAACCCAGTTTATGCTAGAAATTATGCATGAATGATCGAGTGCACCAGCCATGATTCAGTTTATGGCTTGCATACTTTTTCACCCTTCTGGGCAGGTTCCCCCTTCAAACCTTTGGGACCCTCAGGCCCAGTAAAACCTCTCTCGCCCTGAAAAGATAGGCATACACAAATCCAGACCAACACACACACTCAAATACACAAATATACATATAAAAAAATGCTTCCACCTAATTCTGGTTTACAGAGACGTACCTGATCTCCCTTTGTCCCAGGCACATTTGAGCCCTGATATGAAAAGAAAACCATCAGAATATATGAGAAGATGACACAGAATATGACAAAGCCTGAAAATGGCTTTAATTTGAACCAGTCACAAGGCATGTTCAGTACAAGCAAACATTCGTAATTTCATCCGCAGCATATTCTTCATTTCTCCTGTTTACTGCACACTGGAGTGTCGTGGGTGTGTTGTGCAAGGTTGCTGTGTGTTATGTCTGTTCTATGTTTAGGGCTTTTGCTGTAATGTATTTGTGGGTATATGGAAGTAAAAGAGAAAGAAACAGAAATGTGTCAACTGTTTACGTATTTATTCAACTGCCACAAACACAAAATGTGCAACACACAAAAAAGGAGTTTCATGTAAAGGATTTTGCATGGGTGGAGAGGACATTTAAATGAGGTTTGTAATTTTGGTCCCATTGTGCTATCACAAACACATAATTTGAGACAGGAACATGTAAAGGGCGGATTTCCGTCAGCTGAGTGCAGTAAACGTTTTTCACAAACCGAACGTGTTCAGTGCAGCACTGCATATGGCAAGCCATCAGGGCCAATAATTGCCAGGTTCATGACATGATTTTAAAGTTAATCCAGTAAAAACTGTATTACATTGCAAGAAAACGGGAGTAATAAACGATTAGTCCACAATGCTGTTTAAAAACACTTTTGAGTTTGAGTTTCTGAACAAGCCATGTCGTCAAGTGTCACTTAGGACAGCGTAAAATCATCTAATCATCTCGGCCCTGTGCGCTTCAAAACCAGTAGTTGGACCCAGTCACACCCAAGCAGAAAATTTGACCACACCAGTCCAGCACAATTTCCTACGCCGTGAATGATTGCACCCAGTTGTGACTTTCCAGGTAATTTCCCAGCATTCCGGCCTGTGTCTTTCTATCCAGGATTATGTGTTTATTTTGTTTTGTGATTCCTTGATTACCCTTATTTATTATAATCTGTTTAATGGGTATAATTTAGAGGTGGGCATAGATAAAATCTTAATCTGGATTAATCTCACTGTAGTTTTGGAATTAATCTAGATTAATCTATAGCAATCTAAATTCATCTAGATTAATCTTAAAAATAAATTTTCCCTGAAGCAAACCCGGCGGCTTCATAGCTGCATCCATGTTTCCACGACACGTGATGTGGTAATTTCTAGAGCTGTGCGATTCATGACTTTAAATCCTTTAAATGACTCATGAGTCACGAATCTGAGATCTCCATTGAACCGAATCCTTCGAGTCCTAACTACACCATGTCTAAATGGTAAACTCCATATATATTGGCTTACATGAGTCCGGTTGTAGAGGAAGTTAACCGCCAGGAGCGCTAACCCGCTCTCTGATCCGGGTGCGTACTGCTCACGCACCCGGATCAGAGAGCGGGTTAGCGCTCCACTCAAGTGACTCAAGTGACTCACACACCCGGATCAGTTTAGTGAGTGACTCAGAGGGAGCCGAATCCTAAAAAGGATTCGAGTATTATAGCTCTAGTAATTTCACAGTTCGAAGACTCGTTCTCGCCCCCTACCGTGCAGGTATACATCCGCTAGGTATACATCCGCTTTAGGTATACAAAATAAAAGGAAAAATAATTAGGAAATAAACTAAAAGACACAAGAAAGAAGAAATATACTTATAAATCTAGTGTAACCATTTAACTCCGGCACAATAGCTTGCGTAGTATAGACCCAGCTCCCAACCCAACTTTGTGAATAGATTAATAACCTTTATGATCAAATATTCCTGAGTGCTACACTGATATTGTTCTCTTCAGCAATGTCATCACTTGTCTCAGTCAGATCAGTAAATAAAGTAAGGAGTACCACATACAATACTCAAAACAGCACGCACAGAGGATCCGGGCAGCACAATCTAAAATGCTCAATAATGACGGGGAATGAGACAAAGTGGAATGTTGAATTAATCTCAAAAATGCAAAAACCATAGTAAAGCATGAAAAACAAAATATCAAAACGTTTAAAGCATCTGTAACTATAATATAATACGTATGATAATGTATAAGTTAATTAGTTAGGATTCTAATTGCTTCAGGTGAAGCTTTGCTGCCATTATTTACATTTTAAATATTCATTTTCTATTTTGCAAATGCACCTAGCACCCCACTCTGACTGAGCACCCACTATGCACCCATTCTACAAGCTCCAGAAGCAGTGACCCAGCTCAGAATACAGGATACAGCATATAGGTCAATGTACAGTGAGTTGGATAGTTAGTGAGTAAACTAGGATTTATTATGATGCAATACTGAATAGTCATGTGACTGTAAGAACTGTGTGAAAAAACTCACAGAACTAGTTTGCTCTCCTGGAGGTCCTCGTTCACCCTAGTCATGGACAGACAGAAGAAATTAGTGTAAAAATAACAAGCTTATTTTATTTTAGAAAAGTCATACCTTCTTTCCATGAGTTCCAGTGGGTCCAGGCAAGCCCTGCAAATACACAAACACCATAATAACTAATAACCACATACAACAACACATACAACAACAATATATCTGTGTGTCCTATCTTCACTTACTCTGAGTCCTGGGGTCCCTGGTTTACCTGCTTCCCCCTTATATGAAGAGAGCAGAAGACACTTGAAGGTACAGCATAACAGCATATGTGGATAAGAGTTACTTTAATAAACAATAGTTTGCAAAAAGGCATCCATAAAATACACTCACCTTCTCCCCTGCTGCTCCAGCAGGTCCCATCTGCCCCTGCAAACACATGCACATCATACAGCAAACACATTCAAACATGCACCCTGGAGCAAGCACTGACACATCTTCTCCAGGCACACTCTCACCCTGTCTCCACGAGGGCCACTGTCACCAGGTTGGCCTTTGTCCCCCTGAGGGAAACAGACAAGAGCTCAGAAATGTATAGTATGGGATTATATTTCTGTTGACAGTGTTAGTCCCTCACCTTACTGCCACTTTCACCAGGAGAACCTCTCGGACCCTGAAACAAAGACATGTGAGCATGTTATATATACTGATAAATTGTTTCACATTCATCTTTGTTTAAATTTTTTGTTTCTTGTATGTTACATATCTCTGATCATTTTCACTCACTCGATCTCCAGGATTTCCTGGTCTGCCTGGGGTTCCTTCTACAGAGTTCCCCTGTAGAGCATATTCATACACATATATAAGCTTGAGAATTGGGACCAAGCATGTCCTGCTAACTTACTGAAGCAGCATGTCCTCTAATACCAGGAGGCAGGGGTGAAAGTGAAATGATTGTCATTGTGAAACACAGCAAAATGTGTCCTCTGCTTTTAACCCATCACCATTGGTGAGTAGTGGGCAGCCATGAAAAGCATCCGGGGAGCAGGTGAAGACGGTGCTTTGCTCAATGGCACCTCAATGGCAACTTGGCATCTTGGGTTTTGAACCGGCAACCTTCCGATTTCGGGTCCACTTCCTTACCTGCTAGGCCACCATTGCCCCAGTTAACCTTTTTATAACTGTTTAAATTAGGTTTTTGTAAAAATCTTATGGAGCTGACAAAAAACTTTAAAATGGCAACATTCTTTTTACATATATTTAAAAAGCTAAATCCAAATGAACTGTTTGTTTTACATTTTGAAGGCTTTAATTCATATCTAACATGTTTGAACTTGAATTCCAGGAGTTCACATAATGAATTACAAGTAACCACATTAGTATTTTTTTTTTTTAGTTTTTTTTCCAGGTACTTGTAATTTTTTTGTCTGTATTTATGTAACTTCTGTAAAAGTCTGTAAATTTACCTGTACTTGAAAGCAAACAAAAGTAATTAATGTACATCACTACTTTTAGAACAACAACACATTACAACAACACATTACGAACCATAAACTGAATTACTTAAGTATTAAGTAATTAAGTACTTAAGTATGCATTTTCAATACTCTTGCTACCAAAAAACAAGTTGAATTACTGTGTTGCTAAGTTTTACATCTGTATGTGGGTTTTTCTGTCTGTGCATTTCTTTTAGAGGCTTATTGGCTGGGACTGGAGACTGTGCCTTTTAAGAGAGCAGGTGCGCCTCCTGTTGTGTGGGGGATTGTAACCCAGAAGAGCACTTTTTGTCTAACTGCTGTCACCTGCCACACACCCACCATCAGGCACTTCCAGTTCCCACCATTACTACTCCCTTTGAGCAAGAATTCCAGCCAACATCTGGAGGTGCAGAGGCTTATGCAGGGTCCTGACCAGTCCCTTGGTCTTGCGTTCATTGTGTCATTTTTTTAGGATAATTCTATCCTTTTTGTATTATTTGCACATAAATATTATTAAAAATCTTGGCCGTTGTTTGCACAGTCATTAGACGGAACAAGTGAGCGAGCCAGTGTAGGGGAAAATGAAAACCGCGAGAGAATTTCCACCACTTTTATCTGTGAACATGAATCCGGCAAGAGCCGCAACATCTACAAATGTTGATGTTCATGAGAACAAACAAGACAAGGCAATGGCAACACAAAGAGGCAGAGAGAACACAAAGGAACAAAACAGGAACAGTCTTACTTTCAGGAAGACGATGAGTAAGCCAAGTCATTTGCTGGCAAAGGCAAATAATGACTGAGCAACTGGTGGCGGCCATCTTGCCTTTTTATGGAAATCGTATCACCTCATTTTTGCTGGAATGGAATCACGTGACAGTAGCTCGCTGATTTTTTTATTTCCCCTCTGCTTTTTTGTTTACGTCCCTATTACCCCTAGACCAGGATGTAACATAAGTAATTATTTAACTTTTTTTAGGGAGGGGGTTAGTGTTATATACAGTGGGTACAGAAAGAATTCATACCCCCTTTCACTCTTTGTTACATTGCAGCCTTTTTCTAAAATCATTTAAGTTCTTTTGTTTTTTCTCATTAATGTAAACACAGCACCCTATGTTGACAGAAAAAACACAATTGTTGACATTTTTGCAGATTTATTAACAAAGAAAAACTGAAATATCACATGGTGTTCAGGCCCTTTGCTGTGACACTCATATATTTCTTCTGATCATCCTTGAGATGGTTGTACACCTTCATTTGAGATCGGACTTGATTAGGAAAGCCACACAGCTGTCTATATAAGACATTTCAGCTCATGCATGTCAGAACAAATGGGAACCATGAGGTCAAAGGAACTGCCCGAAGAGCTCAGAGACAGAACTGTGGTGCACTTAAGGTTCCTAACAGCACAGTGGCCTCCATAATCCATAAAATGGAAGACGTTTTGGACAAGCAGAACCCTTCCTAGAAATATCCGGGAAGAAGAGCCTGTGGTGGGAGAAGTAAAGAAGAATCCACAGGTCACTGTGGCTGAGATACAGAGATACAGAGTCGGGAGATGGGAGAAAGTGGGGAGATGCAGCCCTCCACCGGTCAGGGCTTTATGGCAGCCCTAACGAAAGCCTCTCTTCAGTGCAAGACACATGAAAACCTGCATTGAGTTTGCTACAAAAAAAACACCTGAAGGACTCAAATATGTGAGAAATAAGATTCTCTGCTCTGAGGAGACCAAGAACTTTGGCCTTAATTGTAAGATGAAAGCCTTCTCCAGAGTGCTCAGGACCTCAGACTGGGTCAAGGTTTATCTTCCAACAAGACAATGACCCTAAGCACACAACTAAAATAACAAAGAAGTGGCTTCACAAAAGGTCTGTGACTTTTCTTGAATGGCTCAGTCAGAGCCCTAACTTATGCCCAATTGAGCATCTTTGCAATATAAGAGGGTCTGAATACTTTCTGTACCCACTGTATTTCGTGGTGAATTACATGGTAATGCCTGTTCTAGTAGTGTGTTTTAGAGGTTGAGTAAAATGGTATTAAAGGTTGACTTGATTCCATTGTAAATTGATATGTTTACAATTGACAGTCAGGTTTATAAATATTGGGACATCGACACAGTTCTAATCTTTTTGGCTCTATACACCACCACAATGGATTTTATCCTAAATTTATTTATGGACCTGATTATATATATTCCTAGTCATGTGATATATAGTGAAAGAAGTGAAAGGATTGTCATTGTGATACACTGAAGCACAGCACACGGTGCACACAATGAAATGTGTCCTTTTCTTTTAACCCATAGTGAAAAGCCATGAAAGGCGCCCGGGGAGCAGTGTGTGGGGACGGTGCTTTGCTCAGTGGCACCACAGTGGCACCTCAGTGGATTCGGATTCAAACTGGTAAACTTCTCATTACAGGGTTGGTTCCTTAACCACTAGGCCACCACTGTCCCTTTAGTCACATATATAGTTACACACACACACACACACACACCACTACTACTTCGAAATGCAGACATGCATTGATATTGCATTGATGCAGTGCAGAAAATAATTGATTACACGCTGCTTGGTGATTTTCTGGCGGCGGCATAATAATTGTTGTTGAAATGTAGTGCCGGTAGTGACTGTGGTGGCCTAATCTACAGAGTACAGCAGGTCGGAGTTTCATGTTGCATGGTGAGGAACCTAGCGCCTGTGCCGTATTTTCACACAACCAATAGAATCCAAGCAGGCGAGTTTTCTTTCTACCACTTCAAAACACACACAAATTGGGAATAGAGGAAAAGATGATCTTTACCTGAGTGTCCAGAGATCTACAACATGACATTATCGTCTTACCAGTAGTTTATATAAACAAGCAGATTTTTCATGCCGAGTCCCGTGGGGCCCGCAGCGCGTTCGGTCTGAAAATGACTTTAGAGTTTAGAATTCACCAGGCAGTTTTCTGCCGTTTGTGGTGTCAGGGGAGCGCGGACTGAACACAGACCGTTTTTTCTGCTTATTGTAGCAAATCAAAAAGTCCACACAGTGTACAGTTCTTAATCTGTACACATTCTAAATAGTCCCATCAGGGTCATGTGAAATGGGATGCTTAGTTCAAGTGAAAGTGAAATGATTGTGATACACAGCACATTGTGATACACAGCACAGCACACGGTGCACACAACAAAAGGTGTCCTCTGCTTTTAACTCATCACCCTTGGTGAGCAGTGGGCAGCCATGACAGGTGCCCAGGGAGCAGTGAGTGCTTTGCTCAGTGGCACCTCAACATTCTGATTATGGGGTCACTTCCTTAACCACTAGACCACCAACTGCCCTTTAATTCAGTTGAAGTAAAAAAATTGGAATTCTGTAAAGAATACTGTTTTGAACTAAGATGTCACAATAACACAGTATTGCTGTTCACTTTATATTTGAGTTTTGACATGCAACTGTTTACCAGTTTTAACCTCAAATAATAATAAAAATAATGTTAATTTGAAAAGTATATCATTGCTCTATAAATCAGGTTTACAATTACAAATGTTATTTAATTTAATCTTGACAATTGAGGTCTTGTATGGAATCTTTGTATTGTTCTCTTTCAAAGTGATTGCCTGCAACCTTTTTCAAAGGAAAATTTCAATTTTTATGTGACTGAGTTGATAAAACATTGAAAAACTGACATTTACTTATTCACTGTTGATTTGAATTACAGTAGAACAATGTCAGTTAAATTTTTTACGTTCTGTCACTACAGTGAAATAAGACATTTTGTTTTGTAGCAAATCAAAGCATCCACACAGATGTACAACACCTTAACTCTTGTATTTGAAAACATCATGTGACCATGTAGAAAATCTATACTGAGATACTGATAATCATAATGGAATCGAATTTTGAGACCAGTGAAGGTTCACACATCTAACATATATGTGACATATAGTCAAATATAGTCACTAACACTGAAAGTTCAGAAGTATGTTTAGCCTTGGCTAAGATGTAAATACAAGCCTGTATACTGGCTTAATGAACTATACAAAAGTGTTCACACCTGGTCTCCTTTGGCTCCTTTATGTCCAGTCTGTCCAGTGGGTCCTTGTGGGCCTGGGGGTCCTGGATTGCCCTATGCAGAAATGCATATAACAATATAACAATATGCAAAGCATCCAGATTTTATACATTTTGTTAACACACACACACAGTACAGTACATTAAACAACAGTATACTTACTGTTTCACCAGAGTCTCCTTTGACTGCCACATTACTGCCAACTCCAGGTAAACCCTGTAACAGGAATCATATGCAGTTAGCTGCACACTCCAGAGGATGTGTAATACCCCCCGTCTTAACTGCAGCACTATCTTCATCTCACCAATGACACCCTACCAAACATTTGGTGCTGACTATGGAACCCTTCAACGGCTACATAGCAGTTGCTCAAAACTCATGGCAAATGGGTGCTACTGTTCATCACCACAGCCATCCAGTTGAATAAACACCCAGGAGGAAACTATTCCCTTTTTCATTCCCAACTCCAGACAAGACTAGAGTTAGGGTTACGGAGCTGTGACTCTCCATCCAGATCTGATCATCTTCACAGACAGGTTATGGGGAATGATTAAAACCCCAGGTATATTACAGATAATGCATACCAGCTCATATTAGTGATATATTTGTGCCACATGACTCACCCTTTCTCCTTTAGACCCCTTTTCACCCTGTAGTAAAAAGGATTGAAGCGAAAAAGATTTAAAATCAGGATTAATTTTCTTTAGCCTTTTAATTGTGGAACTACTATGTATATGTATTATTTTTAGTATGTGTATTATTTTTAGTATATGTATTTTAGAAATATATTACATTACATTTACAGCATTTATCAGACTTAAAATCAGTAGTAACTTAGGGTTAAGTGTCTTGCTCAGGGACACAATGGTAGTAAGTGGGACTTGAACCTGGGTCTTCTGGTTCATAGGCGAGGCTACTACCACCTACTACTATATATAGTAAATAAGTGAATTAAAATGTTCTAAGATTATATAACCTTAGTGGCTAGACCAGGGCTTCCTGGTATCCCTGGGCGACCATCCTGGCCTGGACTTCCTGGGTTTCCTTTAACTCCATCCACCCCAGCATGCCCCTGCAGCAAAAAGGAAACAAGAACATTCTCAGCACCTTTGAGTTTGTGTATATGTGAATGTCTGCTTGTGAGAGTGTGTACCGGGATTCCAGGAATGCCTGGTTCTCCTTTCCGCCCTGATAATACTCCACCTACTCTCCCTGGATCCCCCTTGAGAATAAACAATATAAAAATAATCTCAAACATGGTTTGCAAAAGCAAGAGCATTATGAGAAGTTCAGAAACTTAAGCGACTCTGTATCAAAATAAAAATTCAAATAAAGTATGCAAGTAATGTTGTAATGCAAACAGGTTTTGAATTGTTCATATGTGTCCTCAGTATTAAACCTTCTAGGTTCAAGTAGAAGCTAACACCTGCAAACAAGTCTAATTATGTTAATTTATTTTTGTGTTACATCAAGTTAAAGTGTTAATTTGAGTGCCCAATGAAAAATAATTTATGATATAGTGAACACAATTTCTGCATGGTCTTTAATTATTGCACAATTTGATTTCACCACATCATTAATGATTACATTATTAACATTACATGCACCTTAAAATTACAAGGACAACTCTAAATAATCCAAAAAGCAGACATAATAACATTATTAATTACTCTTTCTCCTTTCTCTCCCTTTGCTCCGGACGGTCCAGTTTGTCCTGACTCCCCCTGCAACAAAATTCACATTAAGTTGTGTGTGGGTCTATCTAAAAAATTGTGTTTCTAACCTGACATTTGAGCCTCTGTATAATAATGTGTATTGGTGAGTATCTGTGTCTCTCAGTATCTCTAAACTCACAGGGTCCCCTCTGTCCCCTGGCAGGCCCCGAGGTCCCTTCAAAATAATCAAAGTTCAATAAGACATCAGTAAGATTGGACTGTTACATGTTCAGACGCCTCTGAACATGGTTACAGATGATTTAACGCCTCCAGGCCTAGACATCCCTGGTGTACAAATGGACTCACTTAAATCAGCCGCGTATCATCATGTATGTATTTGCCTGAGCAATACCAGCTGCCCATAATACAGAACCTGTGCAATTTGACTGTCCATCTTAAAATTATAAAGTCTAAATTATGAATTAAGATTTGTGTGCTAGAAAAATATCAAACACTGTATGACCTGTTTCCAAGTAATGGAAAATGCAACATGCATTATTAATACTCCAGAAAGCTAATACACATTAAAAACTGGTTGTACACAAATTCATGCATATGGATTATTGAGAACATCAGACTTTGAGTCTGCAGACTTCAGACTAGATGAAAACCCAGTCCCACCAGAGGACCAGCAGGACCAGGACTTCCCGTACGACCAAATTCCCCAGGAGTGCCATCCAGTCCTGGAAATCCCTAAGATGGTAGAGAATATGTAGTTTACAAACCAGCAGAGTATGCTGAACTTTTTGTGTATAGTGCAGTGCATGTTGTAGTATTATTTGTGTTGCTCTGGTGTAAATTCTCTAAATACATATGATGTTTCAGTGTTCAAGGTGTATCGTTTATGCAATGTATAATGTATTGCATGTGTTTTTGCCATTTCTTGTTTAAACACATATAAACATGTTTTTTATTTATAAAATACCTAATAGGTCACTTAAGCAGTGTCAAACAGCTAAATTCAACAGCCACACACAAAATGCATTTTTTTTCACGAGCATGACCATCTGTCAGCCTATTTGATCCATCCCTTCATAAGTACATTGGTTGAGCTGACACAAAAAAAGCCACAAGTGACTCTAAAAAGTGGAAATAATATCCAGACTAAGACAAGAGGGTGAGCTCTAGAAACAAACGAAGAAGTCATCTAGGTTCCCCATAGTTATAATTTTGGAAGTTAAATATAATAACATGCACTATATGGTCCAATTTGAAATGCAACAAGAAACATCTTAAGAGGGTAGGAGGACATAAGAGGACATTTCATGGTAATTTTGTGGTTTCATTGATTTCTTTAAATAATTCACTGAAAGCCCAAATCATTTGTTGATTTGTGTTGTTTTGGCATACATTGTGTGTTGTCATTTTTAAGTGTGCAATGTGCAATATTTGTATTGTTTTGGTGAAACGTGTGCAGTTTTAGTGAACATATTATGCTGTAAATACACACTACTACCAGAGGTGGAAAGTAACAAATTACATTTACTCATGTTTTTGTAATTGAGTAGTTTTTGTGAGTAATTTGTAACTTGAGTAATTTGTTTTTGAAATAGGTTATTTTTTTTCTTTGAGTTGGACCATACAATTCACAATTTGATATCTTTGTGGCCAACTGTGCTTAAAAATGTTTTATTGGGTGGTATGAACATTATATTGCCTAAAATTTGAAAAAAAAAAAAGGTCCTGTTTTGAATTTATGACACAAATTCAATACATTTTACATAATTGAAAGTAACTAGGTAACTTTTACATAAAGTAAATTTTATATTAAGTATTTTTTTACTTTTACTCAAGTAGATTTCTAGATGGGTACTTTCACTTGAGTAGAATTTAAACAAAGTATTTAATTACATTTTCCTCTGACTACTACAACTTTCAGTCAAAGAGAAGCACAAGAACCATGCAGACTTTTTTATGACACCTGTTGTAAGCATCCTGACATGGCCACTCTATTTGTGCCAACGTGCATTGTATGTAGCATATGTTTGGTTTTGATGTGTGCAGTATAAGTGGTGTGCTGTACCCTCTCTCCCTTCTCCCCTTTGACTAATCCAAAATGGCCTGGTGGGCCCTGCTGACCTGGAGGTCCCTCCCTACCAGGAAACCCATCACGACCCTATACAGACAAATAAATAAGGCAAGAAACACATTCATAATATAATAATCAAATACATGGCAGAGCAGACCTCTGAACATTATTCAGGCACAAAGATCTGATAAATGATCAACAACTCACAGGTTCTCCCTTCCTTCCATCAATACCATCTCGGCCCCTCTCCCCCTACAACCAGATCAAAGTATAATCAAACAATAGCAAATCATTGGAACCATATATCATGTATTCAAACACAATATAACAGCTCAGGTGCCAGCACTAATTTGTACACTAATTGTCTAGTACTGCACTATGTGTGATGTGCTGTATTGGCAAAGCCTTGTCAGTCTGTGCATTTCATGACAAGCAGAAGATCAACTTTTAAAACAGATAATGTGTGAAATGGAGTTTGATTTGACTGAGAGAATACAAACTGCACTCTGTACCTATTTGATGAACGCTGATGTAGCGTTGTCAGACACCCACAAGGGAACAGTGTCCCTCTCTGCTGTAACCACAGGGATTGCTTTATCAGTGGTCTTCCACTCAATCCCTATGGCCACTGTTACTGTGAAGCTCTAATTTTGCCATCAGGTTCTCATACAGCCATACAGTCACTGCGCAATTAATTGTTCGCAACTATAGTAGTGTCATGTCAGTATTCCGAATTTTGACATCTTACCTTTTGTCCTGTCTCTCCTTTCTCACCCTTCACGCCCTAAAGCACCAAAACAGTAAGTGAATACATGGCAAAAATAAAAAGTGCATATGTTTTAATGCACTACCTCACCTGAGGACAACGAATTGTACATTCCTCAGAAACCTGAAAGGGAGAGAGTTTGAATACGTTATTTAGTGTAGATTCCTCAGCTCAACCTCTATCTTGATCCAGAAAATTCCTCAGTGGGCTGTATTAAGTGAATAAAAGCCATCCCTGTTTGTCAATGTGAGACATGTACACTTTATGTCAGTCTGTAACTTGTCTAAGTATAATATGTAGCACCTGGTTCCAGAGAAACATTGTTTTGTTTCACTATGTTAAGTCTAACCATGTTCCCGTCTGGAGGTGTTGACTGTGTCTGTTCCTGATTTTTAGATTGTGTTTTCCTCTGTTGTCTTGTATAAATCTACCCTGGTTGTGTCTTGTCCCTGTTAGATTCTTGTGCCTTATACTCTGTCCTGTGCAATATGTGGTCTGTGTAAGTCGTGCGATTGTGTCCGATGTTTCCTGCCGGCTCTGACATAAAGTGGAAGTGATTAATTCTCACGTGACACACCACAGAACAGTGAAATGTGTCCTCTGCTTTTAACCCATCCACGAACAGCGTCCAGGGTGTGTAGGTACGGTATCTTGCTAAAGTTGACCTCAGTGGGATTTTGGTGGTTTAGGATTTGATCCTGCAAAGTTTTGATTACGGGTCTGCTTCCTTAGCCACTAGGCCTATGAGAATAAAGCTCACTTGAACTTGCAGTGAGGTATGGCCTTGTTAATGATTTCTGTTATGGAAAGGCTGGATGGAAACCCCCCAACAGTATTGAAAGAGCAAAATGTTTACACATTGCTTTGTCAAACTTGCTTCAACCCTCCCCTCACACTGCAATATAAGCATGGGATCAAACAATTATGTCCCACACTGTATAGGATTAGGGGTCCATTTCCTTACCCGCTAGGCCACCACTGTACCTGTATTTTCGTATTAACTAACTACAACCTAGAACATGTGTCAGAGTGTCTGGAACTGCCTATGGATTCTAGAGGTGTTGTATTGGTTCTATAAAGCCCTCATAAACCAGAGATACAGCAAACTAAGCAAACGCACACACACACCATGACTCCTGTCCCTCTGGCAAGGCCACACATAAGGTCAGCAAGATCTGAGTGGAGGTTGTAGAGTTGCACCAGGTCAGTGGCATAAAGCAGGTTCTGGGTATTGCCATCAGTAACTGCTTGACGCAGATCCTCAACATCGGCCTGTCCAATACCTACTGCTAACAAGGTTACACCTACACACAAAAATAAAACATAGCAGGAAAACAGTCACAAAAGAAAGGAACTGTAATTGTATGATTAACATGAACTACAAATACAAAATATGTGTGAAATGCATGTACAGTGTTTCCGAAAAAAGTATTCACAGTGCATTCCTCAGAATTCTACACACAACACCTCATAATGATGACAATGTGAAAAAAAGTTTACTTTAGCACATGTATGTAGCACCCTCTCAGGTGCACTGTTATTATTTGTATTATTTTTGTTAATATCTGTACAGCAAGTGTGTTTTTGTTTCATTATATGCTCATATAATATGTTTATATCTTGTTTAAACTGTGTAATGGTATGCGGAGTTTATTTTGTGCTGTCCTATCATAGAGGGGGATAGAGAGCATGTGACAGGAAGAGTTGGGAGAGAAGCGACAGGAGACAGCGTTTTTCTTAGTTTTAATTTAATTAGTGAAGTTACACGCTTTTGGTTAAAATAGCAAATGCATTCACATGCATTTATGTTGTACTAGTTTGAGAGTTAAATATTTTTCATGCATAAGGGTGCATAGTGCATGACGGAGGTTCGCTGACTTCCAGAGCAATTGCTATAAAGGGTAGAAGTGCACAGACTTCGGTGGGAACTCTGCACGCGGCGGAGGCCAGGGAGACCAGCGCGACGCGGGACTGCCCGGTGCTGTGGAGGCGTTGGACCACGCGAGGAGCGTTAATTCTACATTAGGAGCTGCACCGACGAAAGTTTTATTCTGCAGACGGCAGAAGTGCAGCGGATCGTGGGGACAATACTGGAAGAAGTAGTGAGTAAACTCAACACACACCAGTTTGAGCTCCACCAAGCGCGCCAACAATATTAAAAGGTACCTAGACGGTGTGAACATTTAAAACCTGGGTATTTTATTTTATTTGTGTTATTGTTTTAATGTTTATGTGGTGTGGGTTTTCCCCTGTTTAATTGTTGGGGAGGGAAATAAATGTTCAGTTGTAATATATAGTTCTATTGTACCTGTGTTGTCATGTGTTGTGGTTTTATGGGAATTATAAATTAGTGCAAGGGAGGTGAATCGCATACAGCTATAGCCATTCCAACAGGCTAGCCTGAGCTCTTCGACACACTGCGAGATCATAACCCTAGACAGAAATTAAATTTACTTGGTAACTTCCACTTAAACTCCTCCCTTGCATCATATATAGGTGAATCTGGTGGTGGGTTCTTTAAAATTTCATCATTGTAAAAACAAGTTTAGTGGGAGTGTTACACGTGGGGGCTCTTGTCCGGGATTAATTTTCTTCTGTATGCTATGTGTTTTTTCTCATGTACACGTTATGGGTTTTGTTATTGCATGTAAAGTAGTTTTCATTAGATATACGAGGCCTTAAGGTACTGAAATTTGGTGAGAATCTTGCAATATGGAAGCACAACAAATTGTGAGTTGGTGTGAAGAAAAAGGGATTAGTCCTAAAAATGCCATTGTGATTAGTAATGTTTCTGTAGGAATTACAGATGATATTCTTTATCATGTCCTTGATGATGTTGAGGGGTTTGGTCGATCAAAAGTGAGAGGACGCTGTCCAGCAGCTTGTGGTAGGAAACAATTAATCCTGCTTGAGGTTTCAACTGATGTAAGCACTGCTAAGATTCCAGAGCAAATAGTTGTAAAAGGTGAGGTGGCTCCCTGGGTGGTCAACATGGCTATGGAAGATACACATCCTCCCGTTCAGGCAGATTTTCAGACAAAACTGCTGACATTCCTTGCTAGTGAGGGCAAGACACTCATGGATGTGAAGGGTCTGGTAAACTCTGCATCACCTTCATCGGCTGCTCCAGATCTGAACACTCAGCTAGTTAATGCAATATCATCTTTGGTTGAAAAGTGTCACACCACACCATCTGAAAATCAGTCGTACCGCAAACTTCGCATATTCTCAGGGGTAAAGCCCACTCCTCATGGAGAAGAGGAATATGAAGCATGGGCTGATCAAACCGCTCACATGCTGGATGAGTGGAAGTGTGTGGATTCAATGAAGAAGCAAAGGATAGCTGAGAGTCTTAAAGGGCCTGCAGCAGATATTGTTAGATGCCTGAGAATCAGTAACCCCAATGCCACTGCTAATGATTATCTGACAGCTCTGGAAACAGCTTATGGAACGACGGAGAATGCCACTGATCTCATGTTAAAGTTCAGGAACACCTATCAGCTTGAAGGTGAGAAGCTCTCTCTCTATCTCCTTAGAATTGACAAACTGCTTCATTCTGTGTTAAGGAAAGGTGGACTTCATGTGGCCGACATGGATAAAACTCGTATTGAGCAAGTTGTCAGAGGATCATTGGTTCATGACCTTGTCGCTCTCCGTGTGAGAATGACATATAAACTCAAACCTGCACCTACTTTCACTGAACTCCTCCGTGATGTAAGAGAAGAAGAGGATCTGATAATGGAAAGACCTGGTGCTAAGTGCATTGCTGCATCAACCATGGTTGCTTCTATGGAATGTAAGTCTGTTTCAGGCCCAGCATTGAAGCTTGATTCCAGTTCAGCAGCAGCAGAAAAAGATCTTTCCTTGGAAAAGCTCACCAGAGAGATGCAAGGGCTAAAGACAGAAGTGACTCGCCTTCTATCTCTTTCTGTTTCTTCACCCTCGTTAGATGCTCAGGCTCCACCATGGAACACAGGCAAGAATGTAGAGAGGAGGCCCAGTGCTAAAGTAAAATTTGAAAAACAAGAAAGATTTCGGCGAGACAATGTCTTCTGCTATAAATGTGGTGAAGATGGTCACTTCCAGCGGAAATGTCAGAACCCAGAGAATCTCAGAAAGGTCAACAAACGCCTTCTAAAATTGAGACAGCCATCGGGAAACTTCACAGGGGCTCAGTAGAGGGACGGGCTGGCGCTCCAGGGATAACACGTTCCGCCAAGTGTGAAACACTGAAAACACAGGAAGCTGCAATTCCGGTAGGTCTAATTGGACCTATTTCTATTGTCTCAGTGAGAATTGAAGACATATATGCAAAAGCTTTACTTGACAGTGGATCTCAAGTCACCTTACTCTACCGATCATTTTACGACAAGTATCTGAAGCACATGCCATTGACTCCTATTGATTGTTTGGAGATATGGGGCCTTAGTGTTAAAGACTATCCCTATGAAGGCTATCTGTGTCTGAAGCTTGAGTTTAATAGTGATGTAGTAGGAGTATCAGAGACTGTTGAGACACTTGTGCTTGTGTGCCCTGACCCTATAATTCAAGGTGAAGCTTCAGTCATCATAGGGACAAACACTTCAGTTGTGCGAAGGTTATTCAACTCATGCAAACTGAAAGGAGGAGAGAATTTCTTGTGTTCTATGACCGTGCATCCTGAGATTAAACAGGCATATCAGAAATTTCAACAGTCTCCCAACGAGACTGCAGACTTGGGAAATGGGACTGTATGGCTTGCTAGAGGCAATCCTATGTTCTTACCTCCAGGCGGCACTGCTACTGTTACTGGCATCCCTAAGCTTCATGGTTGTCATTCCACTCCCACAGTTCTAGTTGATTCAGAGGAGGGAGAGCGCACAGTGTTACCCACTCTAAAGAAGGCTAACGAGATGAGTAAACGACGCATCACATTTCTGGTGAGGAACATGTCGACTCATGCAGTGACTCTGAAACGTGGAATGCCCATAGCACAACTTTGCCCTGTGGATGTTGTAGGAGAAGCTCCAGTGATCACAGAGGATAGCCACAGTAGTGAGTTGACCTCTGATTCATTTAATTTCAAGGATTCTCCAATGTCTGAACAATGGAGAGAACAGCTGTGCAACCGGATGCTGGAAAGAAAGGAAGTTTTCTCTAGGGATGAGTTTGATGTTGGATGTGCGAAGAACACAGAACACTTAATCCGAGTGACCGATAATAAACCATTCAGAGAACGCTCCAGACGTCTTCCCCCAGGTGATGTGGCAGATGTGAGAAAACATTTGAATGGTCTACTGAAAGCTGGTATTATCTCTGAGTCGAGAAGTCCCTATGCTTCGCCCATAGTGGTGGTGCGGAAAAGAAATGGCGCCATTCGAATGTGCGTGGACTATCGGACCTTAAACAGGAGAACTGTACCAGACCAGTATACTGTGCCACGCATTGAAGATGCACTTACCTGTCTGAATGGTAGTCAGTGGTTCAGTGTGCTGGATCTGAGAAGTGGTTATTACCAGATACCTTTAGCCTCATCGGATAAAGAAAAGACTGCATTTATTTGCCCGGCTGGGTTTTACCAGTTCGAAAGAATGCCCCAAGGTATATCTGGTGCACCTGCCACTTTCCAACGTGCAATGGAGAGGATGGTCGGCGACATGAACCTTTTGGAGGTTCTGGTGTATTTGGATGATCTCATTGTGTTCGGAAGGACACTTGAGGAGCATAATGAACGTCTCTTTAAAGTCTTGGACAGGCTCAAAGAGGAAGGCCTGAAACTGTCTTTGGACAAATGTAAGTTCTGTTGCACCTCGGTAAAGTACTTGGGACACATTGTTTCCAGGGAAGGGGTTGGCACGGACTCTTCTAAAGTAGAGGCAGTAAAGTCATGGCCCCGTCCAAACAATATTTCTGCTCTTCGCTCTTTCTTAGGATTTAGCGGCTATTACCGGCGCTTTGTGAAAGATTACTCCAAGATCTGTTTTCCTCTTAACCAGCTGTTGAAGGGCTGTGATACTGCTCGGAAGACTGTTAAGAAATGCATACAGGGAAAAGATCAAAAAGACAAGGATGAGAATGATTCAAAGGTGAAGTTCCATCCCTCTGAGCCATTTGGTCATCGGTGGAATGCAAAGTGTGAAGAGGCATTCGAGTTGTTGAAGGGATGTCTCACTGAAGCACCAGTATTGGCCTTTGCAAACCCACATTTACCTTACACTCTACATGTTGATGCCAGTAGAGAAGGGTTGGGTGCGGTGCTATATCAGGACCAGGAGAATGGATTACGTCCAGTTGCTTTTGTCAGCAGAAGTCTTTCACCATCTGAGAGGAACTACCCCACACACAAGCTTGAATTTTTGGCACTGAAGTGGGCTGTAACTGACAAACTGCATGACTACCTGTATGGCGGAAGGTTTGAAGTACATACGGATAATAATCCCTTAACATATGTCCTAACCACTGCTAAATTAGATGCTGTTGGACATCGATGGCTGGCTGCCCTGTCAACATACGACTTCAGTTTGAAGTATCGGCCTGGCCGGAAAAACATAGATGCTGATGCCCTGTCACGTCGTCCTCATGTGACAAATGCACCTAGTGATGAATGGGAGACAATTCCCTGTGGTAGTGTCAAAGCCTTGTGTCAGGTATCTCAAGTCAGGGGCCGTAAACACTTTCAGTCAGCTAGAATCATTGACATAATTGGGGCATCTAAGCAGGTCATACCAAGGGCCTATTGCAATGTGTCCTCAGTATGTACTCATCATCTACCTAAGCTAAGTCCAGGTGAGATTGCAAAATCACAACAGGCAGACCCATGCATTGGTGAAGTAATAAAAGCAATTACAGAAGGTGATGTGAGTTGTGCTGATCGTACAAAGCACAAAGATATCTCACTATTGCTGAAAGAGGGGAAGAGGCTGAGATTAGAAGATTCTATTCTTTACCGAGTCTCAAAAGCACCTGAAAAGCAAGCACACCAGCAACTGCTGCTCCCACAGGAATTTAGAGGGGATGTGCTTCGTTCATTGCATGATAATTCTGGTCATTTAGGGTTCGACAAGACCTATGGACTTATACGAGAGCGGTTTTATTGGCCTCGTATGAAAGAAGAGGTTGAAAGGTACTGCAAAAATTGTGGCAGGTGTATTCAACGGAAAACCCTCCCGACAAGAGCAGCTGAACTGAAACACCTTACCAGTGAGGGACCGATGGATCTTATCTGCATAGACTTCTTGTCATTGGAGCCAGATTCCAAAAATGTTTGCAATGTACTGGTTGTTACAGATCATTACACACGCTATGCACAAGCATTTCCCACTAAAGACCAGAAGTCATCCACAGTTGTGAAGGTGCTGTGGGAAAAGTTCTTCATTCACTACGGCTTGCCTAGACAAGTGCACTCTGATCAGGGACGGGACTTTGAATGTCACCTCATCCATGACCTCCTGAAAATGCTTGGAGTTAAGAAGTCCAGAACCACCCCGTATCACCCTCAGGGGGATCCTCAGCCTGAGCGATTCAATAGGACGTTGCTTAACATGCTGGGAACACTGAGCACTGAAGATAAGGCCAAGTGGAGCCAACATATCAGTTTCTTAGTCCATGCCTATAACTGTACAGTAAATCATTCTACTGGATATAGTCCATACTTTTTAATGTTTGGGCGTGAAGCTAGGCTGCCAGTTGATGTGTGCTTTGGTCTTGGGGGGGGCAACTCATCTCCTAAGTCTTACTTGAAGTATGTTTCAAACATGAAGAAAGACCTTCAAGCTGCCTACCAGCTAGCGGAAAGTGTGGCTGGGAAAAGGAATGATGCAAATAAACAGCAGTATGATCAAAGAGTCCGCTATTGTCCACTTGCTCCAGGAGACCGAGTTTTGATTCGAAATGTTGGACTTCAAGGAAAACATAAACTTGCAGATCGCTGGAGTTCGACTCCTTATGTGATTGAAAGTCAAATGCCAGGTTTGCCTGTGTTCAAGTTGAAGCCAGAACATAGAGATGGTCCAAAGAAGGTTCTCCATCGTAACTTGATCTTGCCAATTGGACAGGATGTTCGGCTGTCTGCTGAGGAAACCAAGGTGTCTGCACCCAAAAAGAGGCAGAGTAAAAGGCTTAAGGCTAAGAAAGCCACAGTACCTGAAGTTCTGGAGGAGGAGTCTATTAACGATGTTGATGAAGGATCTGATTCAGAAGAGGATGATATGCAAGTTTACACGTACCAATATTCACAACCTGTGACATACGGGAATAGTGGTGAACGCACAGAACCCTTTAGCCTTGATCTGGGAATAGATCAGCCTGCAGAGACATTCACTCTCGACCCACAACACGACGAAAGTCAGAGCTCCTGGTTATCAAATCAGGGACCCGAAGAATCAGACAATGGTCCTCGAGAACCAGAAAATGGAGTGATAATGGACATCAGAAGTGAGTGTACAGCGGTAATTCAAGAGAACTTGACTCCTGGATCAGAGGAGATGATAGAGCCAGAAGAAGAAAGTGCACGACCACGAAGAGTTAGGAGGGCCCCTGAAAGACTCACCTATGACTTCCCAGGGCAGCCTACCTCAGTAAAACTAATAACTCATTCTGTCACTCCTGTAAGTGTTAATCTTAGCTCAGTTCAATCTACTATGAGCTTACCTAACAGATATATCAGTACTCTCTTTAAGTGGATTGGGTAGGTACCATTTTAAATAGAGGGATAAGGTAAATTTACGTGATCTCGTCTGCTACCGTCATGGGGACATGTCGGGTTTTGGTGGGGGGAGAGTGTAGCACCCTCTCAGGTGCACTGTTATTATTTGTATTATTTTTGTTAATATCTGTACAGCAAGTGTGTTTTTGTTTCATTATATGCTCATATAATATGTTTATATCTTGTTTAAACTGTGTAATGGTATGCGGAGTTTATTTTGTGCTGTCCTATCATAGAGGGGGATAGAGAGCATGTGACAGGAAGAGTTGGGAGAGAAGCGACAGGAGACAGCGTTTTTCTTAGTTTTAATTTAATTAGTGAAGTTACACGCTTTTGGTTAAAATAGCAAATGCATTCACATGCATTTATGTTGTACTAGTTTGAGAGTTAAATATTTTTCATGCATAAGGGTGCATAGTGCATGACGGAGGTTCGCTGACTTCCAGAGCAATTGCTATAAAGGGTAGAAGTGCACAGACTTCGGTGGGAACTCTGCACGCGGCGGAGGCCAGGGAGACCAGCGCGACGCGGGACTGCCCGGTGCTGTGGAGGCGTTGGACCACGCGAGGAGCGTTAATTCTACATTAGGAGCTGCACCGACGAAAGTTTTATTCTGCAGACGGCAGAAGTGCAGCGGATCGTGGGGACAATACTGGAAGAAGTAGTGAGTAAACTCAACACACCAGTTTGAGCTCCACCAAGCGCGCCAACAATATTAAAAGGTACCTAGACGGTGTGAACATTTAAAACCTGGGTATTTTATTTTATTTGTGTTATTGTTTTAATGTTTATGTGGTGTGGGTTTTCCCCTGTTTAATTGTTGGGGAGGGAAATAAATGTTCAGTTGTAATATATAGTTCTATTGTACCTGTGTTGTCATGTGTTGTGGTTTTATGGGAATTATAAATTAGTGCAAGGGAGGTGAATCGCATACAGCTATAGCCATTCCAACAGGCTAGCCTGAGCTCTTCGACACACTGCGAGATCATAACCCTAGACAGAAATTAAATTTACTTGGTAACTTCCACTTAAACTCCTCCCTTGCATCATATATAGGTGAATCTGGTGGTGGGTTCTTTAAAATTTCATCATTGTAAAAACAAGTTTAGTGGGAGTGTTACATGTACATGATTATTCACAGCCTATACCATGAAGCTCAAAGCAGTGTGTGGGGACGGAACTTTGCTCAGTGGCACCTTGATGGCTTGGGATTCCTTACCCCCTAGGCCACCCTGCCCCAGGTGACCAACAAGCAGAGGTCCTCTGTGGACAGAGGAGAAATTTCTAGAAGGGCAACCACCATCAGGCCTGTATGGTACTGTCCAGACAGAAGCCACTTCTTTGTAAAAGGCACATGGCAGCCTGCCTTGCGTTTTCCAAAAGGCACCTGACGGACTCAGTCTATGAGAATTTCTCTGGTCAGATGAGACAAAGAATTCTAGGCGTCACGTTTGGAGGAAATTACCAGGCCAATACCATCCCTACAGTGAAGCATGGTTGTGGCAGCATCATGCTGTGGAGATGTTTTTTAGGATAGAGGGAAATATGACTGCAGCAATGAACAGAGACATCCAGAATGAAAACCTCCTCCAGAGCACTCTTGAATTCAGAGTGGGACAACGATCTTAAGCACACAGCCAAGATATCAAAAGAGTCACTTCAGGAAACTCTGCGAATGTCCAAGCCAGAGCCGAGACTTGAATCCAGTTAAACATGGAGTCAGTACTACACTGGGGAAAGAGGGGGCAATGCCCCCTTAGACAAACATCCTGCCCCTTTAAATCAAGCTTTAGTTGAGAAAGTTTTAATATTGACACAAATACTGTTTTTTACAAAGTTTGGTACTTTCGTTTCAGTACTTTCGCAAAGTTCTTCCTTGCCATGAAAATGAACTTAAACCAGAAGGCCCGGGTTCAAATCCCACTTACTACCATTGTGTCCCTGAGCAAGACACTTAACCTTAAGTTGCTCCAGGGAAATACTGTAAATACTGATTGTAAGTCTCTCTGCATAAGGGCGTCTGATAAATGCTGCAAATGTAAATGTATCCTCTCGTACAGGTGAGACACAGGTGAGAGTGTTGACTAGCACAAGCCTGGAGATCATTCAGTCATGCTGATTTGGTGCCCAAGAAAGTCGACTGGAGCACTCAGACACAAAGTAAACCGTATTCACTTTCCACCCAAGCAGTTCACAAAGGGAAAGTTAAAGCATTTTTCAACTATGCCAACCATTTTTTTTGTTTTATTAATATTGACAATAGTGAGAAGTGTTATTGTTATTGCAGGCCATCCAATTAAGGTAAAAGTTATGTTTTTAATTGCAATCCAATGAGGGATATTTGTTTTGTTTTGTTTTTTTACCCTGATGTATTGTCACCATGTCATGTGCCTCAGTCAGGTAGGGAACCCTTCAAGTGGGACACAAAAGTTGGACAGGTCTTAATGTAGAGGCCTGACAAAAAGCAATCCAGTTAAATGACAAAAACAGAAATCCAGAGCACCCCCACCCCTTTCCCGCCTCCATTCCCACAATATGCCCCCTTCATATTTTTGTCTGCCACTCATATATGCCTGTCCAGAACTGGCCCTGATTGAACATAACTTAAAATGGCTGTGCACTAACGCTTCCTATCCAACCTGATGGAGCCTGAGAGACGCTGCAAAGAGGAATGGGCCAAACTGGTCAAGGATAGGTGTGCCAAGCTTGTGGCATCATATAAATGAGGCTGTAATTGGTACATTGGTTCATTGACAAAGTGTTGAACAAAGACTCTGAATTTGCCAAAAGCTCACATAATTTTTTCCCACTTTGACATTATGGGGTGTTCTGTGTAGAATTCTGAGGGAACAAATACGCAACATGCACACACAAACTGAGAGAAGTTGATGTCAGACAGAATAAGGGCAAGACACAGCAAGGATACAGATGAAAACAATCAAGGTAAATCAAGATATAACATAGATATAGCGGACATGACAATTTGGTCAGTAGGGACCGGAGTGCCAGAAAAATGATACAACAAGTATGACTAATGCATTGATGAAAATGCTTAAATAGTTATAGTGGTGCATCAAACTAAATTCTAGTGGGGATACATTATTTGGCAAGCAGGGTTTTATACTTGCCTAGATTTTTATGCCACACACAAACACATAAAGCTTACCAGCGGTTTTGACATCTGCTGCATGTCTGCTGATATCATCTGTAGATTTGGCATCTGCAATCATCACTACAATTCCTGGCACACTGGGTCTTCTGCCCGCTGAAGCAGCCAGGAAAAAACGACGGGCGAATGTCAGGGCACTTCCTAGACATAGAATAAATGGCTGAAAACACACACTGTGCATCTATAGTAGTTTTTGATAGTTCCTGTTTTCAACCATTGTTCGAAAACACTGTGCCACCCCACAAACAGGTGCGCGCACACACACACACACACACACACACACCTAGTGCGTTTCCAGGATTGCCATTAAATTGTGTGGACAGAATCTCCTGTAAAAGTGTTTGGCTGTTGCTATGGCGATTGAGCAGGAAGTGGACTTTAGGCACATCACTGTACAGCAACACCGCCATCTGGAGGGTTAAGAAACAACTTTTAGCACTAGTTCAAACACAGCATATTAAATCAAAGATCCAAGAGTGCAAAAATTAAATATATTAAGGGGTAACTTGGCAGAAGGCCAGAGTATCATTGGAGTGTGATGAGGTAGACACGGAATAGAAACAGCATGAAAAAGGATGAGACAGTGTCAGTGCATAGTGTTTTTGTTTGGTGATATTAGTCCAGGCCTCTGGTGCAAATTGATGGTTTAACTGCTTGTGGGAAAAGGCTGTAGCGGTATCTGTTAGTGGTGATTATGAAACTTTTTGTATAACAAGGGGGAGAAGATCACATTAAGCAAGTTAGCAGAAGACAGACAAGAAGTCAAAAAGTGCCAATAGAAAGAAGCACAAGAAAAACTAATTAAAAATCAAGACAACTAAGACATAGTAGTAAAAGTAGAACAAGATGTTTCCTAAAGATGCTTTACTCAATTTCATGAAAAAGTCAATGGATGATGCAGGAGTCCACTTCAAATGTCCAAGAAATGAACTGAAAATCACAGTGTCCACGTGTCTTAAGATGGGTAGGGGGATAACTTTGGGGGCTCCCGGATCTGGTGTCATGATCCTCTCTGAACCCTAATTTTATGTTTGACTTGTTCTTGTGTTTTTGAGTAGTATAAATCTATCCTTGCCATGGCCTTTCCTCATTCATTCATTTTTATTTTTCTTATGTTTCATGACTAGCGTACCTCTGTGTTATTAAATTCATGTTTTTTAATGTTTCTGTCATGATCCGGTCCGTCAGAGGCTTCTCCGGATCTGGCATTCGGACTGGAGTTTCATGTTTGTCCTGTGCTATTATGTTTCCTGATTGGTTTCAGCTGTGTATGATTATATAAAGCTGCCCAGTTTGTGTCTGTTCGCCATCGGGTCATTATTATTTAATGTCTCTCCTGTCCTATTCACCATGTATTAAACCCCTGTTTAAACCCCTGACGTTTTGCGTATGCTGTTAATCTGTTCTGAGTAGTATAGATGTTGACGTGTCCTGTCCTTGTTTGCTCATTTGTCTTTTAGCCATGTTTGATGCCTAGTGTCTGTGTGTGGGTCCCCATATCCTAGATAAGTTGATAAATGCCCATGCTTGAGTCACACATTTTTATCCTCCCTGCCCTGCCTCACATTCCTGACAGGTTAAAAAAAAGGCCAGTAATGTAATCAAGGGCTTGTCTGTGCGGCCCCGCACAACATTCTTTCAAATGACCAGGACACTGTAAAGAGTATTGTGGCACCTGTGAGTCCTGCGTTCCGATGGCTGATAGAGACTCAGCTGCACTAGTAAGCAGAGACAGTAGAGGCTCCTCCAGATGAGATCGATCTCGAGATGCCGGGACCAGAAATACAATGTCCAACTGTCCACCCACACACACTGAACAGGGAGAGGTTTTATTTTATATAAATGTAATGTTCATTGAAGTTCATGTTGATAATCATGTTACCTGTGCGTTCCTCTACAGTAGCAGGAGGACCCAAATGGTTCTGTACTGATGGCTGAAGGGTAAATGTGTACCGTTGACCCAAACGTAGACCACTCACCCGAAAGGAACTGGATGAGCCAGGAAAGACCTGGGACTCACGCTGACCTGATCCTAAAAATCACACACACACATACACACACAAACACACACACGCAAACAGAGAAGTCTCAATACGACTCAATGTGATTTTTGGTTGCTAGACATATTGAGGGACTGGGTAAGAGTCCCTTGGTTCTGAACTGCTGGATGCTCATACACACTGTAACTCACCTTTCGCTTCTCCCCATCGGAGCACATAGCTTGTGGCACCAGGTAATGGCAGCCAACGCAACAGCACTGAATTATGAGTAATATCATCCACTTGGAGACCAGAGACTTGTTGAAGGACACCTATAAACAACAACAACATTAATTTCTTATATAGCTTGAAATATGATGCCCAGGGGCCACTGGGCTAGCAGGTACTGGTGCACCTGATTAATGGGTCCTGATCACTCCCAGCTCATTAGGCACAATTGATCAGGACCCATTAAATGAGTGCATGCAGGAGCCACAGGTGGCTGCAGCATTAAGTGAATACATTTCATTTATGTTCCTGACTTTTAGCCACATGCCTACCGGCAGCTTCATATTTATTTATGTATGTCGAGTCTAACATTCATGGAAATCGTTGCATGGCCCCTTTTTTGCACTAGGCCAATGATAATAATTTTCACATTTTTAATGACTTTACTCCAAATTTGAAACATATAGATTGGGCATTTATATCACTAGTTACTGTTTAACAAGGTGTGGTTTCTAGGGTTACTCAATGAGCTGGCTCAAATTTCTAGGTTTTTTTTCTTCTGGTTTTTCTAGAACAAACTAGAAGTTTGTTCTAGAAAACAAGTCATGAGATTACTAAGGACTGAACCAGTAGCTGGGTGACCTGGGTTGACAGATAAGGGCGGATTCGTCTGATATTGTAGAGAAGGAATCTGTGAGTCGAGAAGGAGAGTTGGTTGTCTATTACTCCAAGGTTGTGGGCTGTTGTAGAAGGAGAGAGCTGTGAGTTGTCCAGGTAAATAACAAGATCCTGATGAAGAATCTGCTGGAATGAATATTAGTTCAGTTTTGGTGGGATTGAGTTTGAGGTGATGGGCTGCCATCCAAGATGAGATGTTGGTTAGACATGCAGAGATTTTGGAAGCAGCATGTAGATCAGAGGGAGGAAAAGAGAAGATGAGTTGTGTGTCATCGGCATAGCAGTGATTGGATAATCCATGTGAGGAAATTACCTCACCAAGTGATCTCGTGTAGAGGGAGAAAAGGAGAGGACCTAGTACTGAGCCTTGAGGGACACTAGTGGAGAGTCTACGTGAGGTGGAGGTGTATCCTTTCCAAGTCACTTGGTAAGATCGCTCATCAAGGTAGGAAGCAAACCACTGCCATGCTGAGCCCTGAATTCTAAGCCTCTTCAGGATTGACAAGAGAGTCTTGTGGTTAACGGTTCAAATGCTGCAGAGAGGTCGAGGAGAATAAGAACCGATGACAGTTTTGCCAATCTGGCCGCATGTAGCTGCTCTGTAACAGCCAGAAGGGCAGTCTCTGTAGAATGAACTGTTCTGAAGCCAGAAGTTTAGGATCCAGGAGGTTGTTCTGTGATAGATGAAGTGATAACTGATTGTAAACACAGCACTCAAGGATTTTAGAAAGAAGTTCAGTTTTGGTGGGATTGAGTTTGAGATGATGGGCTGCCATCCAAGATGAGATGCAGAGATTTTGGAAGCAGCATGTAGATCTGAGGGAAGAAACGAGAAGATGAGTTGTGTGTCGTCGGCAAAGCAGCGGTAGGATAACCCAATAGTGTCAGGGAAAGACATAGTGCCAATAGTGTACACGCAGGGTGGCGGCTCTACACAAATGGCAGATGCTCAGTTTAGGGAGTCTGTCTGCCGCCTGGTCTCGGCTCTGGCGAGTCAGATTCAATTTTCGAAAACTATTTCGAAAAAAAACTACGACACCACTCCAACAACCAGTGATTTATGTCAAGGAGCCTGCTACAGGTCTTGTCGCTACGCTGAAACTGTGGTAAAGGGCCAGAGCAGATTAATTTACATTCTCTACATACAGAGAATGTTAGAGAATGTTTTTGCATGGATGTCGGCCATTCTGGCTCCAGGAAAACACAAGACCTCATATTTCTAACTATGGAGTCACCAATGACTAGAGAATGTGGGACTCAGAAGCAGTTCTGAATGTTAACCGGTGAGTGGCGGCCTGGTGGTCAGGGAGCTTGGCGTGTCGCCCCGGTAGCTTGCTTGCATGATTTACACCAAGCAGTCACCCAACTGCCCTGCTTTCCGAAGGGCACAACTACCGTCTGACTGAGCTAGCTCACATCCGGGGCTAGAAATGAGTCTATTATGAGTCTCTGACTCCCTAATTAAATGTAAATTTCAGATGCGCTCCTCTAGCTTGGCTATTTTTCCGTATTTCGACTAGTCTCCTACACAGGTAAAATCGTCACTACTGACGGAGTTCGACAAACTGTACATTTCACTAACTGCACAGGGGATAAGAGAGGGAGCAATAACTTACGTTTAAGTTTAGGTGATGCTTAATTTAGAGGAAATTCAGGAAGTCCTTGGAAGTAACACCAGCTCACACAAAACAGTGCAGAACTGGAAGTTTCTGTCGATGTTGCAATGTGCAAATGATATTCTGGCCTGTTCAGTGTAGCAACAAAACATTTATTTCTTTTATAGCCCAAAATCACACAGTATGTCTCAATGGGTTTGGCACTGCTTACCGCTCATTTACCGTATAAGCTCAACCTAACCTGAGCTAGACTTAAATCAATGATAGAAATTGAGCCTGAATCTTCCATGATTTACAGCTCTAATGTGAACTGGCTCTGTTAAAAGAGCGAGAAGGTCCCATCACTAGTGGAAACAATAAATCTTGCAGCAAGAAATTGGTACAAAATGCGTAAAACCATTTGCATTTGTTACAAGGTTGGTTGGTTTGTTTTTGGTTTGGTCCACAAATTGACAGTTGGTGTGTGCTGTGACAAGTTCCACCAGAGCTTGCATTACACTGAAAATGCAAAGTCACTCACAGGGACCTCACCAGGTCAAAGACACTGAATAACAAATGTGAGAATTCGGCTCATATACACTGTTATCACACTTAGTATGTTTTACACAATACATACTGTACCATTTATTGATGTCATGTGATGTGACAATAAAATAAATTTGATTTGATAATGCTTTTTTATGAAGGCTTGTTATGCCATGTCAGAAAGTAACATAGAAAAAAAAGGTTTGTAAACTGTGGTACACATGACTCTTTTGGTGAAAAATATCCCCAATATATTGATATTATTTAAGGACAGGTTTAAAGTGTAATGCCTGACAGTACAGAAGCTAATGAAATAGAAGACTGGTTGTAACTACTGTTTTTAAGTTGATCTGGATAAATATGGATATGTAAAGAAGAGGCATGGCTAGGGTATGAGGCGCCCCCTAGGCAGTGCCCCATTATAATATTAGCTGGCACATTCAGTGTGTATTCCTCACGCAGCTACATACAAACCTCGCACATATACTATATATTCCTCATGCATCTACATACAAACCTCACAAATCTACCATATATTCCTCACGCATCTACATACAAACCTCACAAATCCACCATATATTCCTCACACATCTACATACAAACCTTGCACATACACCAGGGTGTAGGGTGGTAGTGGCCTAGTGGGTAACACACTCGCCTATGAACCAGAAGATTCAGGTTCAAATCCCACTTACTACCATTGTGTCCCTGAGCAAGACACTCAACCCTAAGTTGCTCCAGGGGGGGGGACTGTCCCTGTAACTACTGATTGTAAGTCGCTCTGGATAAGGGCGTCTGATAAATGCTGTAAATGTAAATGTACACCATATATTCCTCACTCATCAATATACAAACCTTACACATACACCATATATTCCTCATGCATCTACATACAAAGCTTGCACATCCAAACTATATTCTTAAAAAATGTAATGTGTGATTTACACGAAATACTATGTGAATGCATGCACAGCAGAAGTAGTATGTCTGTGAGGAAAATTTCTATTAGTTTATTTTAAAAGAATTTTAAAATTAATTTCTAAAACAGATTTCCTGACTGTAAGCCTCATTGAACAACCTGTGTGTGGAATTTTTCCTTGTGCGCAGAAGGGTCAAGTGTGGGGGGTGTCAACTGTAGGGCCTGTCAAAGCCCATTGAAACATACTGTATGTGATTTTGGGCTAAATAAAAAAATAAATGTTGTTGTTATACCGGTACTGCAGCCTGCTGAGTGGCATTTAAGGTGGAACGGACAATTCAAATAAGGACCTCACTTCATGCTATTAATTAAATTAATGGCTTGACTCAGTGATTCCTGCCATTTTCTCAGCATGGGAAAGCTTATGTCCAGACATCAGGCGGTCTGTGTTGTTGACATGTAACCAACGGACACCACTTGACAGAGCAAGCGGAGAAACTTTCATTTAAATTCAGCAGAAACACAGTTTTTACCACAATAAAACATTAGAGAATTAGAGTTATATTTATGACCTTTGTCCCTATTCATTTTATGAAACTCGTGTTTTCACAATTCCTACCAAGACACCACGACAATGCATGAAAGTGGTGCAATGTTGTCACCATTAAATCAAACTCTCGAACAACAGTTAATGTGATTGGCTATAAACTTTGAAGACATTTGGTATTTGTGAAAAAGGCGCCATCAGGGAAGTTTAAAAAATGCAAATATGTAAGGTTATTTGTAAATACATTTTTTGGAGTTCGGAAATGCATTTGTGAACGGTGTTACATTTATTTGTAAGCCATAAAATATATTTTTGAATGAAGTGATTTTTTTAAACTAAACTATCTCCATATGATTGTAAGTGTGTGTTTTTGTGCATGATCAGGTCTGTGAGTGGATGCTTTACCAGTGGATGCTGTTACGGTGACTGGTTGACTCTCTCTGCCTTGAAGAAGTGCCACCAATCGTACGGTGTAGTTCACACCCAGACGCAGTCCATCAAGGTTGTATGAGGTTACATCTTTCCCAATCAGATGACTTGATTCTGATTCACCTGCAACAGTTTATTTATAGGTTGATTAATTTTTCATACCAGCATCAGTGTAAGCATAAGGCACATGTGCAAGGCAACTTTTTTTTTAATTTAACATGAACACAAAAGAACATGGCTTAATGTCAGGTCAGGGGCAACGTGGCATGACAGGCATGTGAAATGGGTGATTCCAGATCCATGACTTAATATATGGTATGGAGAAATCCAGGAAGTAAAATAAAAGTAAAAGTCAACTTTGTCATTTTAAACATAGTTTCCAGTATATGCCAAGACCACAAGACTGCCCCACCGAGGATGCGCTTGAAGTTTCCTGTGTGTGAATAATTTGAGTACCCATAAAGGAGAAATCCAGGACCTCAGTAAAGCTAGCAGTTTTGAATTGGATGGACTTTCATAGAACTTTTTGTTAAACAGAAAACCATAATTTTATAATTTTGTGACACTTGGGTCAGGCGCACCTGAGGTGTATGCCCTGATCGCGGCCATCTAACGCTGATTCCATCTGTGTGAACTTCCAATTAACTTTAGGTCAAAAATGTGGAGAAAAAGTTGATTGATTTATGACTCTTCTCCCCTTCTGTCACTGTGTAATACCATATGATTTATGGTTTTGTTTATAGGAATGGCTAACCTTGACATCTCTGCTCACCCTCACTCTATCCCTTCTGACAGGGTGACAAAACCCTGCTGCTGGACTGTTGGCTTCACCTATGGCAGACACCCTTGGTGGAAGGACCAAGCAAGCAGTACTAGAGGGTCGAAGAATGCAAGGTGCAGTGCGAAGTATAATAAGGGCTGTGAGGTAGGATAGTTCTACCATGTTTTGCTTTTTAGGCCAGCTCAGTATTTTGAATCTTATATGGGCAGCTACTGCGAGCTAGTGGAGGAAGTGTAGCAGAGGGATGGTGTTAGAGAATTTGGGAAGATTGAAAACCAGTCATGCTGCTGCATTCGGTATTAGTTGTAGAGGCTAGATGGCATTCAGAGATAAATGCTGTAAATGTTGTAAATATGTATTCAGGGGTAGACCTGCTAGAAGGGAGTTACAGAAAACCAGTTGTGAGATTACTACGGACTGAGTATCTGTGTTGATAGATGACGGTGGATCCTCCTGAAGGAATCTACATGAGCGAGAATGTTTGGTGATGTGAGTAAAGAAGGCTAGTTGGTCATCTATAGCTACTCCTGTTACAAAACAGGATAACTGTTTGTGAAACACTGTTTGCACCGAAATAAGGAAGACCTTGAAGCTTAGTGAATTTTCTTCAAAACCCTGCAGACTGCGAGGATTACAATTAGATGTTACCTGACAACCATGTTAGTGGCTATGTTTTTAACTAGGAAGAGCGTTGTGTACACCAGGAGTTATTTCCAGACAAGCAATTGTGTAAATCATTTCATGCTAAAGACTGGTATTTGCTCAGGAAAAAAAACATGGATAAAGCTTCATCACACCAGTTCAGAGCCATTCTACATATTGTGGGCCAGTGCGATGTCTCAAGATCATTACTATGTTTGGTAAAGAGAGGAATTCTGAGGCCTACATATACGTACGCAGCTGTAAGAATGTTAGTCGTGTGGTGCCTGATTCTGGAAGTTATGTTTATAGAAACCCACAAGACATGAGAGTGATGTACCCATGGAAAGACATGCCCATTTGAAGATTGACAAGTTGTTCAAATGGAGTGAAATTTTGGCCAGATACACTGCGATCAGATCAGGGTCCGACCTTATCAGTCGGAAGAGGAGGTTGAGTGTGACAGCGCCGCAACACACCCTGAATCACCACCCACCACCCAGTCATAGAGACCATGTTGTGTAATCAATGTTTAATCATAACTCTGTGTGCCTATGTAACCGGTGTCTGCATTATTAAGCTGCGTGAAAATGATTTAATGGATGGTTATGTCGTTGTGGATACATTACCTCTTTCAGTTACAGAAGACACCATTGTCATGTGTATTACATTTTTTTGTATGCCAAATCTTCTCATTCATTCTTATTTTCTTTATTTTCATGACCATTTACATTGGTAGATTGTCATTGAAGGCATCAAAACAATGAATGAACACATGTGGAGTTCATGCAAAAAAGGTGAAATAACTGAAAACATGTTTTATATTCTAAATTCTTCAAAATAGCCACCCTTTGCTCTGATTACTGCTTTGCACACTCTTGGCATTCTCTCAATGAGCTTCAAGAGATTGTCACCGGAAATGGTTTTCCAACAGTTTTGAAGGAGTTCCCAGAGGTGTTTAGCACTTGTTGGACCCATTGCCTTCACCCCAAACCATCTCGATTGGGTTCAGGTCCGATGACTGTTGAGCACATCTGCTGCAGCACTCCATCACTCTCCTTCTTGGTCAAATAGCCCTTACACAGTCTGATCCAGACTTTGCGTTTGCGCAAGTTTGCGTTCAACTAAATGCAAACCAGATGGGATGGCATGTTGCTGCAGGATGCTGTGGTAGCCATGCTGGTTCAGTGTGCCTTCAATTAAGAATAAATTTCCAACAGTGTCACCAGCAAAACACACCCACAACATCACACCTCTTGCTCAATGCTTCACAGTGAGAACCAGGCATGTGGAATCCATCCACCTATTCTGCGTCTCACAAAGACACAGCGGTTGGAACCAAAGATCTAAAATTTGAACTAATCAGACTTCCACTGGTCTAATGTCCATTCCTTGTGTTTCTTGGCAAAAACAAATCTTATCTTCTTGTTGCCTCTCCTTAGCAGTGGCTTCCTGGCAGCTATTTGAAGGCCTGATTCTCGAAGTCTCCTCTTAACAGTTGTTCTAGAGATGGGTCTGCTGCTAGAACTCTGTGTGTAATTTATCTGGTCTCTGATCTGAGCTGCTGATAACTTGCAATTTCTGAGGCTGGTGACTCGTATAAATTTGTCTTCCTTTCCTGGGTCGGTCCTTATGTGTGCCAGTTTTGTTGTAGCGCTTGATGGTTTTTGTGACTCCACTTGGGAACAAAACAAAAGTTTTTGCAATTTTCCAGACTGACTGACCTTCATTTCTTAAAGTAATGATAGCCACTCATTTTTCTTTAGGTTTAACAGTTGTACAATAGGACTGTTGGATGTGTAGTAACCTGACCTCTGACAACACAACTGATGGTCCCAACCCCATTGATAAATCAAGAAATTCCACTAATTAACCTTGATAAAGCACACGTGAAGTGAAAAGCATTTCAGGTGACGACCTCTTGAAGCTCATGGAGAGAAATTCCAAGACTGAGCAAAGCAGAAATCAGAGCAAAGGGTGGCTATTTGTTTTCAGTTATTTCACCTTATTTTGTTAAGTACATAACTCCATATGTGTTCATTCATTGAGAATCTACCAATGTGAATGTCACGAAAATAAAGAAAACACAGTGAAATGAGAAGGTGTGTCCAAACTTTAGGCCTGCACTGTACCTCTACAATCTTTGATTCTTTGAAATGAATTTTGTGTAATGAATGTGACCAAAACAGATGACGTCATTATTTAATGAAACAGTACCATACCATATTTATTTATAAAACACTTTAACTGAACAAAAGAGCTGAACAAAGTGCTGTATATTAAAATAAAAATAAAGAAACAAAAAGAAAACAGAATAATATAAAATTAGAGAGAAAATGCAGCAATTTGAATTAAACAAGGGGTTGAATGAAACAGAAAACATGTAAGACAACATAATAAAAGAGTTAAGAATGGACTGCCTAAGAAACCACATAAAACACTGCATTAGAACACCGTATAAGAACCATCTCACACTGGGTTAAACGCCAGGGTGTAAAAGTGAGTTTTGAAACAGATTGATTGATGGCGCCGGTCTGACACTGATTGGTAGGTCATTTCATAGATGTGGGGCGGCCACTGCAAATACCCTGTCACCTCTGTGCTTGTAAAGTGACCTAGGAACAAACAATAGTCTCTGGTCTGAAGACCTGAGAGAACGGGATGGAGTGTAAGAACGGAGTAGGTCTGATAAATAAGCTGAAGCAGAGCCATTTAGTGAATTAAAAACAAATAAAAGAATTTTAAAATGGACTCTAGAACAGAGAGAGAGCCAGTGTCGTGAGGCTAAGATCGGGTTTATGTGATCCCACCTGTTTGTTCCTGTGAGAAAATGTGCAGTTGCATTTTGTACTAATTAAAAGTCTGGCCGATGCCAAAAAGCAATGATCCCAAAAAGCAATGAAGGCAGGATGTAATGAAAGCGTGAATCACTGTTTGCAGATTTTGTTTGGAAAAGACGGGCTTGAGTTGAAAAAGCTGAACCTCAGCTGAAAAAGGCACGATTTTACAATAAAAACAATACTGAGTCCATTTTAACACCTAGGTTTGTAATCAATGAGTTTTCACAAGGGGCTAGGGAAGTGAGATCAATACGGGGGTCACCACTACAAAAAGCATATATTCTGTCTTACTCTCATTAAGACAAGGAAATTAAAGGCCATTCACATCCTTACATCAGTCAGACAGGTGAGGAGAGATTGGATAGCGTACCGCTTGTTACACTTAAGGGGAAAGTAGACTTAACAGTAATCTGCATAGAAATGAAAAGACATAAGAACACCCAGAATGGAGCCCTGTGGTACCCCCCACAGAAGTGCCATTAAAGATAGTCCTTAATAGAGAAGCAGAGGCTTCTATCGCACAGATATGATTTAAAGCATTTGAGGGATAGACCCCTAATACCCACCCAATGCTCCAGCCTTGAAGCAAGAATTACAAAATAATACAGTCTGCAGAATCATTTGCTAAAATAATGTTATTAAAAACCCTTAATAGAGCCAATTATGTACTGTGATGATTTAAACCCAGACTGAAAAACGTCCAGTATTGCACTTCTGTTCAAAAAGGGCTGAAGCTGGACATGCACTATTTTTTCAAGTTTGAGCCCTGTTTTTTTTTACAAGGTTTGAAGAACATTTGGGCTCCAGAACATATTCAAGGCTACTGCTAATGATGGAGAGGATAAAATGCCCCAAAGTTGGTAATGTCTATTTTTAAAAAGCAAGGAGGAATAATATCTAAGGGGGAACCTGAGGGTTTCATTTCAGCAACAAGTTGCTCTACAATGAAAGAGAGACTGGTTCAAATTGGTCAAACACTGCAACATTCAGGGGTGCAATTGATGGGTGGCCAAGAGGTGGCATGATCTGGGCCGTAATACGTTCCACATTTTCCATCTGCTGAATCACAGGATTTAGCAGATGCCTTTAACGGCTCAGGTTCCTAAGAGTTAAGAAAGGAATTTAGAGTGTTAAGTAGTCAGGGCTTATGGGAATTGCTAGATATTAGCTTAGAATAGTATGTATTTCTACACACATTCTATTCAATTTACCGCCAGTGCTCACGGACCATTTCAAGGGAACCCGGCAAATGCTGTAAATGCTGTAAATGTAAAAGCAATCTTTTTTCCATATTGGCTCAGTGAATTTAGGCGGACGAAGCAGAAGACCGCAGGCGAATGACCCAGTTTCAAAGAGGTTCACACTACGTAAAAGGGGCATGGAGGAATTTAGGATTTAAATACTTTCGCTAAGCCCCCTCCACGACACAGCGGGGGAATCAAAATATGAACGGTCATATGGCAGCAGTTCGGCAAGAGTGCTGGACTCACCACGAGACATCCAGGTTTCTGTCAAGCAAAGAAAGTCCAGAAAGTTCAAGTAAAGATGTCCTTGAGGATGTAGGTTTTATTCACAAGTGATGTGACATTCACCAAGCCCAGCCTGATAGACGCTGGGATTGGCATGGCAAAAATCGAGGAAGCCCGCAACAGCAGCCATAGATTCTGGTGATCAACTCCCCAGCAAGCCGAGGTTGATGGGATGAGCACAGAGGGCGAGAACTCTTTGGTGAAACAACCAGAGGAACAACCTGGAGAAGACTCCAAAAGTGTATGGCGGTCTTAAGTTAACACGCAGTAGCTATAGCACATAGAAAGTAGACAAAATAATAAAACACGAGTAGAAAGGGTAGCGACGGAGAGCAGGTCACTAACACAAGCATGAGTTTTTCATGGTATTTTATGAACGGTGCACCATAATGGATATTTAAAAAGCATGCTATTATATACCAGACAGCCAGGGGTCTTTTGGTGGTAAAACAAGGTTAAAATATACTGTGTTAAAAAAAAACAGGGGTCCGCTTGTCTAACAAAATGGTTTCTGACTGATTATTGAAGAGGATGCCTATATGCTACACAAACCCACAACTACAGGAGGAATAGAGTTACTGTGTACAATTTCAAGCAGACCTTCTTGACATGTTTATGTATTCAGAGGATAAATTCATGCTAACATTTATTGATATATTTAGAAAATTTGCATGGGCACATATTTTAAAAAACAAGAACAGAGCCGAGGCTATTAGAGCATTTAAAATCATTTTAAAGTTTTGTTCACAATAAAGATTTTAAAACAGTCTGTTTTCTGTCTGTTTGCAAAATCCTTTGTAGAAACCAATTGCTATCAATGGCTCTAAACAGAGACCAATTGGTAAGGCTTCTTATGAAAAATGGGTTTTGGTACATACAGCTGGCAACTAGTAAAAAAAAAAAGTGAAGTGATTGTCATTGTGTAACACAGCACATCACGCAACAAAATGTGTCCTCTGCTTTTAACCCATCACCTAAGTTAGCAGTGGGCAGCCATGACAGGTGCCCGGGGAGCAGCGTGTCAGGAGGGTACCTTCTGATTCGGTTTCCTTAACCGCTAGACCAAATACTGTTTATATAGGAGGATCACTGCATTGGCCTGGGAACATGGTTGCAGGAACAATCGGGATAGTGAGGATAGTGGAACTTCTACTCCTGCACCATAGAGAGCATCCTGACGGGAAATATCTCAACCTGTTTCGGGAACAGCACCATGAAGGACAGGCGAGCCCTACAGAGGGTGGTTCGATCAGCCGAACGAATCATCCGTACCAAGCTCCCTGACCTTCAATCTATCTACAGCAAACGGTGCTGCACCAGGGCCAGGAAGATAATGAAGGACCTCACCCACCCCAACAATGGACTCTTCTCTCTGCTGCGATCAGGGAAGCGCTTTCGCTCCCTGAAGTCCAACACAGAGAGAATGAGGAGGAGCTTCTTCCCGCAGGCTGTCCAAGCTCTCAACAACAACAGTACATAGAACTCATGCACTTTCACCTCCAATCACTCCGGACTCTTTTGCACAAAACCACTTTGCACAAAACCACTTTGCACATAATCACTTTCCACAAAATCACTTTGCACAAAATGACTCTGCGCTTTTTAGGTCCTTACTGCTCTTTCTTTTATGGCTCTTTCTTCTTTCTTAAACATTGTAAAAAACTGTAACTCATTTGCACACCTTCACCCTACCAGTTACACATATTTTATGTTAAAGACGTAAAAGTGTAATACTTGGTTATGTTTGCAATATTTGCATATTGGTTCACTGTTTACTTGCAACATTTGCAATACTGTGGTCTGTAGCAGTTGCAGAAAGCATTTCACTGCACATCATACCGTGTATGACTGTGTATGTGACAAATTTGAATTTGATAGTGTCCAAACAAGCACAATCATCCTAATCATTTGGATGGCCATGATAAAGTCTTGATTCTAAAGCTCTGTATCACCTTCTTGTGACGTGGTGCAACAATAAGAACACATCAGCACAGAAGCAGTAAAATTGGAAACCCGTGAACCTAATGAAAACAAGACATGACAGAGAAACCTGGCAGTGGAACATATGTTTATGGTTGAAATTGCTGATTTTTTTGGTGTGGAACAATCAGTTATTAGGAACAATCAAGGCACAATCTGTATAAAATGGGTGTATGTATAATTTAGAAATTATGGATATGATGATTCTATCTCTGTGATGTGTGCTACACACAGTGAACCTGATAAAACATGCTTTTTTGTTGTGTTGCACAATCACTGTACTCAATATGACATTCATATCCATAATGTGTATATGTAACCTTTGGCCACAACTGAATATATTGAAGTGTGTTCTGCTTATATACCTGCAGTGTTCCAGTACACTCTGTATCCTTCTGCTGTCCTGACGGACCTCCAAGTGACACGTAGTCTGCCAGGTCCCACCTCCAACACGCGCACACCCTCCACTTTCTCCACTGGTGTTCCCACTGCACACAGAATGACTAGTGTCATAGTTCACTTAAAGATTTAGATAATAAATAATACAGTCACAACAGTAACATTCCCTTTATTGCTGGCCTTCACCTACACACATAAACACATGACAGTACATACATGTGGTCACTCGTACAGAAACAGGCGAGCCCTCTCTGTTCTGGACAATGGCCATAACCTGCAACTCATATTCCACGCCCCTTTCCAGACCCTCTAGGTCAACAGAGGTCACGTCACCTCTGACAACTCTGCTGCTTTCCTCTCCTCCTAAAGACACACATAAGTACAGTATGAGATAACACACTAATGTGCACAATTTAGCACCAGTATCAAAATGAGACAATTATATTACGAAACTGTGCAAATCTTTTCGTCAGTAAAGGTTTTAAAGGTTTTACATCTGAAAAAGTGAAAGTGGCAACAATTTCTGCTTATATAGTGATATATATTGGTCTCTCCCAACTCTGACAACTAATTAATTACATTTACATTTACATTTACAGCATTTATCAGACGCCCTTATCCAGAGCGACTTACAATCAGTAGCTACAGGGACAGCTCCCCCCTGGAGACACTGAGGGACACAATGGTAGTAAGTGGTAGTAAGTAATCTTCTACAGGCAAAAGTCTACAGCTGGAGAACACTCTCTTTCACTCTACACACACACATTGTTTCATGAACATAATGATTATAGAATATCAATACATTTCTTAACATAAATTTCATGCAGTTTGGATAAACAGTGGTTTTGTTTTCACTAGTTTGCACAGTATATATCAGCAAGAAAGTAATCAGTGAAGCTACATACAGGAACCGCTTACCATCTGTTCTTTTCCACACAACTCGATATGATGATGCCCCCTGAACTCCAACCCAGGTCATCCTGTTGACCTCACCTTGAGACTGCAGCACCTTTAGGTCAGTAACCATGGCCACCTCATCTTTGGCTGTGGTAGATAAATCAGTATTGTTTACTGGACTGTGGACTGTTTTACTTGAGGGTAAGCCACAGAACTGCAGAGAATCAGACTCATCAAGATATCACTTAGCTACATTAACCATTAATTTAGTGACACCCTTTGAGGAAAGGTACCAGTTCTGGTGCTGACTGTGGCTGCAGTTCCCTCTCGTGAGCCAATCAGTGCAGAGACGGACACACGGTAGGCAGAGTCTTTCTCAAGTCCCTCAACTGTGTATGAATTGACACCTGTGCCCACTGTCCGTGAAGATTCGGCACCTGAGAGAAAAAACACCACGCCATTGTCAAGTTGTTGATATTCAGGTCAACTGAGAGCATTTAAATGTTCTGCATTACCATCCCCACGGCGCCAACTGATTTTGTAGCCAGTTGCTTGGGAAATGGGTGCCCAGGTGACGCTTATCCTCTTGGAAGTGATGTTAACGATGTGGAGGCCTGCGATGCTGAAGCCCAGTGTTCGGGTGGTGACACTGACCTCTTCACCTATCTGCCCATCCATCAGAGGCGCCACACCCACAACGACTGATTCATCAGGCTGCAGCCCCTCCACCGTGAATGCTGAGAAATCAGGGCCAACCTCACGAGCCTGTTCTACACCTAACACACATTTTAGCAATTGAATCAAGGATAGAGTATAAACTGTATTTAAAAAATTTACACAGTTACATAAAACAACACTGTCACATACAGAGTCACACTGAAACAATGCATGATGCAATGTCTGTAGAATCTTGCATACCACTTTCTTGTTTCCAGGTAATCCTGTAGCCTGTTGCCTTAGCAGCCCTTGTCCAGGTGAATCTGACTTGTTGGCTGTTGATATTAGTCACCTGGAGGTCAGCCACCCTTGGCACAGATTGTTCTACACATCAACCATGATTCAAAACATATTCAGTGTACAGTTTATTTCAGCCATGTCAGTTATGAAACATTTATGAACACAGACACATTCCTACCTGTTTTGATGTAAATAGTGACAGGGTCTCCTTCTATGTTTCCCACCACAGCTGTAACACTGACTCTGTAGGACACTCCCTCAGTGAGGCCGCGTAAGTCAAGGGCCGTCTGGTTGGCTAGGATACTGTTTTTATCCTCTGATCCAGCTGGAGTGGGAAGAGTCAGGTGATTCAACACACACCAAACAATTGAACACAGTGGCACACAATTGCACACAGACAAAACATGATATGAGGAGCAGCCAGCTATAAGGGCAAGTCAATGTTGGCATGTGAATGTGTTCTGGGTCAAAGGTCTTTCTGCTTTCCTGACACAGAGATACACACACAGAGGGAAAGCAAGCATGATGTTAATTGCATACCCACTAAATATTTATGAATACGTTTATTTAGCTTGAGTTGACACACGTCCCATTGGATACAGAAAATTCCTTATGAAAACTTATTTTGCCACCCCCCCCCCCCCAAAAAAAAAAAAAAAGATTTGTTGTAGATTTGTTGTAGATTTGTTGCCTCACCAAGATTGTTCAAGATCCCTTCACAATTTTAAATCATAATCTTACATTTGGAGTGATGTTTAATTTACCCTTAATCTAGAATATCTGAAATGTACTGTACTTGAGAGACACCATCTACCGGAATCAAATTCCTTGTATGTGCTTGCACTTACTTAGCCAATAAATATGATTCTGATTCTGAAATATTTGAAAGCAACCAATTGTCCCACAATAAGAGAGGTCTATAATTTTCATCATAGATCAACTGTGGAAGAGTCAAGCAACATCAGTGAGAGACAGAACATCAACCTGTTACTTCTTCTTTCTATCCTTCACTCATTATTTGTATTAATAGCACCTGTTTGAACTCATTATCTGTATAAATGTCACCTGTCCAACCCTTCAAACAGTCAGACTCCAACCTCCACCATGACCAAGACCAGAGAGCTGTCTTAAGGACGCCTGGTCCATGACCTGAAGAGAGCTGGGGCTGCAGTAACAAAGGATACTGTTAGTAACACACTATATCATTATGGATTAACATAATGCAGTGCTCTAAAGGTCCCCATGCTTAAGCCAGGACATACATTTTACATTTACAGTATTTATCAGACGCCCTTATCCAGAGCGACTTACAATCAATAGTTACAGGGACAGTCCCCCGGAGCAATTTAGGGTTAAGTGTCTTGCTCAGGGACACAACGGTAGTAAGTGGGGTTTGAACCTGGGTCTTCTGGTTCATAGACGAGTGTGTTACCCACTAGGCTACTACCACCCTGACATGTCCTGGTCAGTCTAAACTTTGCAAGACCATCTAGATGTCACGTTGCCACATGTCCGTCTGGCCCACAGGGGGCGCAATGACTACCACAGCCTTGTTGACAGAAGTAATCACACAGAAGCCAGCATATAACCAATATGTGTAGATGTGATGCTCACATCTACACATATACATTGCCAATTTCCATGCTTCACGCCAACTGCTTTCTACTGACGACCTTTTTTTGATTATCCCTCAACGCCCATGTTGCTGACACTGGATGATCCAGAGGAGGACTGGGAGAATGTCATGTGGAGGGGGAAGTTGCATTCCAAGAACACAATACCCACTGTGAAGAATGGGGTTGGAAACATTATGCTTTGGGGCTGCTTTTTTGCAAATGGAACAGGACAATTGATCGGTTTTAAGGAAAGGATGAATAGGGCCATGTATTGTGAGATTTTGGGTAAAAACCTCCTTCCATGAATGAGAGCATTAATGATAAAACATGGTTGGATCTTGCAGCATGACAACGATCCCAAACACGCTGCCCAATGAAGGAGTGGGTAAGTAAAAAGTATTACAAGGTTCTAGAGTGGCCAACTGTGGAGAAGATCTGGAAGATCATGGAAGAATGGACCAAAATACCAGCTATAGTGTGTGCAGACCTTGTTAAGTCATACATTGAAACATTTGACCGATGTCTCTACCAACCAAGGTTCACATAAGTATTTAGGTGAACTTTTGCTATTGACCAAATATTTTCTGCACCATTTTCTACAATTTTTTTTAACATTCTTGCAGTTGAAAATTACAGACCTCTCTCATCTTTTGAAGGGGGACAACTTGTTCAATTTGTGATTGCCAAATGCTTTTTTGCCATTGTATATATTGTGACAGAAATGACAAATTCAGAACCACCCAATGTGGGAGTCTGCTGACAACACAGCCTGAACATGCATTTGCGACAGCAATGAGAATGAATTTTAAATGAAACTGAGACATAGAATTAATTGTGTACCCAATCTCTACACCAAAATGAACACAAACAGCAAAGATTCACTTAAAGTAAATGCAGTATTAAAACTGTAACAATGCACTTACATTCAGTGTTAATGACGAGGATGAGATACTGTGTTGCTCCAACAACACCATCCCAGCCCAAACGCACATAACCACGCAATGACTCCACCACACGCAAGTTGGACACCCTGCCGACTTGCTGACCAGCTGTCAAAGAATCAATTGGCTTAATCAGCACTCTGATTAGAGATGCATTGTATCTTTAGAGAGTATCAGACTACTGTAATTCGTTTAAATATATACAAATAACCCTCAAAAATAACATTCACATGGTTGAACCTAACTTTCTCCTGTTGATTTATGATGAAGAGTTTTAGCAGCTAGAATACAAATAATTTAGTCCTGCACACTTCCTAATTTTTATTAATTTTATTCTATAGGGCATTATCAGCACAAAGAACATGACTTGGAGTGTTGCACCAGATTTGCCCACATATACAATGTGGAAATCTACCAGGTGAGTAAACGGGGAAAGAATACAGAAAGTCCACAACACCACTCAGAAGCTTGTATCAGCCTATACATTTGAGTGTGTGTGTGTGTGTGTGTGTGTGTGTGTGTGTGTGTTTGAAAGCACCTGTAGGTGTTATGGACACCGACGTGGCTTCTTCATGGCCCTCATACAATGTGTACAGGGTGAAAATGTACTCAGTTCGTGGCTTGAGACCTCTGAGCTTGTAGCTGGTGGTGCTGGCTGGGAAGGGCTGCCTCAGAATGCTGCCTCCTGTGGAAATAGAAACACATGGACTAAGGAGTTAAAATTGACAGTAATCTATCCTTTGACATTCACTGCTATACCCGGCAACATCACTGCCTCATCAATTAATTCAAAATGATAAAAGAATAGAGAAAGATGAAGGTAGTGGAAGGGATATGATATATTAAGTTCAGGTCAAAGTAATATCAGCAAGAGTACTCATTCCACCTGCATCACCACTATCTTGCTCTGTCACTTTCCATCACTTCCAACCATGTCCCTTCCACTTCTAGCAGAAATTATTGCCACCAAAAACATTTTGATTCCCTCACTGATGCCATAACACCACTTTAAAGAACTGCTTCCTATTGTAGGATTTGTGGTCCTTGTTATAATTAACATTAATCTTGTTATTCAGAATGCTGCTACATGCATTGTATATTCTACATGCAGGTATGAACACTAGTGTTCCTTTCATTGGCCTCAAGTGCATTTGAAAATCAACTTCAAATTCCTTCTTTTAAGCTACAAATGTTTAAATGGACTCCACCCTACATTTCGGAGCTACTTCAACCATATGTACCCTCATGATCACTGAGGTCAGCTGACTTTGGTAGTCCTGAAAACAAGGTTCAAGCCTAGAGTAGATTGTCATTTTTCAGTTGTGGCTTCTATTTAAAATTTTTGAATGACTGCTTAAATGTTTCTTTTTATTCAATACAGAGTGACCTAGTCAAGCATAGACAGTGTTCAATTCAACTTAGTTAGGCTATCCTAGTTAGTGTACTGGGCCACTATTGCACAAATGTCATAACAATATATTTCTATACCAGTTGGTCAATGCTACCGTCTGCCAACTGTTTCTGTTTGTTCTTTCCGTGGCACTAAATCAAGTGCCCAGACCACCTAACGAGTCCAATAATGAGCCAACTAGAGGAGATGACCCAGCACCACAGCCACGACTATGATAACGGTTAACGGCTTCAGGGATCTTCAAATGGACCACTAGCATTATAATAGACATGCAGTATAGTAGACCATATGAAATATGTCTATAGAGATATGTGAATAGATATGTGAATATGTGTATAAAAATATGTGATCATGAGGAACACTGGACTAAAACCTACTCTGCACTGTCCAGTACCTCCAAGCATGGACAGATGCTGTATACTGCACATTGAACTTTCCAACCTGTCATGGCTGCCCACTGCTCGCCAAGGGTAATGGTTTAAATGTAGAGTTTTTTGTTGCGTGTCACCTTGTGTTGTGCTGCATAATGACAATAAAGTGTTTCATAATGACAATCACTTCACAGTGACAATCACTTTCCCTGTTTTCTTTCAGCATTTTGCTTAAAATCAGAAAAGTTTTGTTCAACAATTTTAGCAGATATCTCATTCTATATTAGTTTCTATGCAAAAAGTGTAATGGAAATGTTACCTTCTCTCTCTCTCCACTCCAGCCTGTATCCTCTGGCGGTCTGGATATGGTGCCATGTTAGTAGAATGGAACTGGTACCTGTAGGGGTGGCCTGGAGCACCTGCTGTTCCAAACGCTCTGGATCAACACAACATCTGTCAGTATCATTGGGCACAAGAATATCCAAATTTATCAGGACAAACAAATTATGAGTTGCTGATGTCACAGAGTCGTTGAACACATTTATTTCATCACACAAACCCGAACTCACGTACACACAGCTAAAAAAGAAAACATTACACATACACAGAATCAGTGTTAACTAATTGGAAGAGACGTTCTCAGCTCCTGCCTCCTTAATCCTCTCCTCGCTCTTGCAAGGGTACCAATCCTGCGTTCAGGGCAAAAGGGGAGTGGCCCACACAAGTCACACACATGTGACAGATCCTCCCCATCAGCCTCATGCAAACCCCATAAGCATTTAACACACAGTAGACCCCATACGGTGACATCAAAAGTTAATAAGATAAGAGGACAGACTTAAACAATGTAGAAAAAGAAGTGCTAGTATAACAAACAATGAAATATTGTCAGAACAAAAACCAAAACAGAACAGTTACAACAGACATAAGTCTCCAAACACCTCCTTGAACAGTCACCTTATCGTGGTGGATGAGTTTGAGAGTCCTAATGATCCTAGGAGCTATGTTGTCTGGTGCACTTGATGCCCCTGGTAGGGTCTCCCATGACAAATTGATAAAGGGTGAGACAAAGAACAGTTCAGAAGACCTTTCATGGAAGGAACAACAAAAAGCCCATGTACAGAGGGTTACCCTGGAGCCAGGCCTGGTAACTTCCCTGCACCTTCAGATCGGGGAATGGGTCCTGACTGTTGTTTGCGCTTATGCGCCAAATAACAGCTCAGAGTACCCACCCAAAGGATGTGTTCCAACTATAGGGGGATTACACTTCTCAGCCTCCCTGGAAAGGTCTACTCCAAGGTACTGGAGAGGAGAGTCCGGTTGATTGAGGAGGATCAATGTGGTTTTGGTCCTGGCCGTGGAACTGTGGACCAGCTCTTTAGCCTTGCTAGGGTGATTGAGGGGGCATGTGAGTTTGCCCAACCAATCCACATGTGTTTTGTGGGGCAGGGGGCACCCTATGGGCGGCGCTCCAGGAGTATGGGGTGGATGGCCTTTTGTTAAGGGCTATTCAGTCCATGTACCAGAGGAGCATGAGTTTGGTCTGCATAGCCGGCAGTTAGTCGGACCTGTTCCCGGTGAGGATTGGACTCCGCCAGGGCTGCCCTTTGTCACTGGTTCTGTTCATATTCTGTCCTATATGGACAGAATTTCTAGGCACAGCCGTGGTGTGGAAGGTGTGGAGTTTGGTGGCAAGAGAATCTTGTCTCTGCTTTTTGCAGATGATGTGGTCCTCCTAGCTTCATCAGGCTCTGACCTTCAGCTCTTGCTGGGTAGGTTCGCAGCCGAGTGTAAAGCGGCTGGGATGAGGATCAGCACCTCCAAATCTGAGACCATGGTTCTCGTCCGGAAAAGGGTGGCTTGCCAACTCCGGGTCAGGAGAGAGGTCCTGCCTCAAGTGGAGGAGTTTAAGTATCTCGGGGTCTTGTTCACAAGTGAGGGAAGAAGGGAGCAGGAGATCGACAGGCAGATTGGGGCAGCTGAACTAATCTGTCATGGTGAAGAGAGAGCTGAGGGGTGGGCTTAACCAAGGATTCAGTTTTGAGGCACCATTCTCTTCAGATGCCACCAGATTTTATGTTGTGGCGTGAAACGAGTCTGCCGTAAAAAGATCAAGCAATGATTATGAAGGAATGGGCTGCCATCAGTCAGGATTCTGCCCAGGGCATCAAATGGGCTAGGGCCGTCCCTGCCACTACTCACAAAGAAGGAAGGTGCAGAAACAAGGCATATTCAGGATTGAATTAAAAAATAAGCAAGGCACAAGGGCCCAAAAAAAAAAGTTATAGGACCACAGTAATGCAGCAGTCTGCTGCCCAACCGTTCCTTTTAACAGGGCCCTAATCATGAACCCCAAAACAGTTGTTGTCAGTCTGATCAGTGCACCGGTGAGCCCTGTTGTCGGTACAGGCATGCAGATTGAATTATATACCACAATATATACAGTGTACCATCTATGGTTAAATTTATATCTACCTAATTTTGCAAATTCTTGCACATCATACTGTACTCTTGGTTCGCCATTTGTATGTGTACAGTAAACAAAGATTTAATTGTACATTGAAATGTAATTTCAATGAATGCTTTGAAACCTTGAATCCTTTGAAAGAGTTCATTTGTTTAAAAGTTGTCTTTGTCCTTTTTATCACTTCACATTTCAATTTGTGAAATCCAAAGGTTAGTGAAAGTTAACTTCACTGATCAGCAGATCCTACTGCATCAGGTATCAAGTGAGAAACAAGAATTTCCTTTTTTTTAAATAAGGTAATTTACTCCCTTAGGTGCCAGACAGCAGACAGACAGACGACTCATAGTCTAACATCCAGCTACAGCATGTTTTCTTAGTCCTGTGCATGTATTTACCTATTCTGAACCTGGCTGTAGCCGCAGGCCCCTCTATGTTCTGGTCATAGAGTACAATCACTGTGATAATATACTCAGCATCAGACTGTAGTCCAGAGATATTGTGAGAGTCAGTTGTAACCTCCAGTGTCTGCACATCTTGACCTGGGGAGGGAGATTTGAGTTAATATTCTTAAAAAGATCACCATGAGGTGTTAAATGAAATTAAGCACTTAACCAAGTACCAGTCATTAAAGTCCTCTTAAAAAAAATTAAACATTAACCTTCTCAAAACAACCGTTGACTGGGTCATCAGGAAAAATAGCAAAAAAGTTTGTATTCACATTAATGTAGGAACTGCCTCCAGTTCCTGCATGTATCCATATAATGGGTCACGCCTATGAGCATAACAGTGCCAGCTGATTGTGACAAAATTATTTTAACTACAGGCAATCCAGTGATTAAAAAGACAAGGGTTAAAGAAATTTAAAAAAATGAAGATAGCTATATAGATACAAGATCCTCTTGTAATTCGCTTTGTATAAAAGCGTCTGCTAAGTAAAGTAAAGTAAAGATACACATATCAATAGAGAGACAAAAATGTACTGTCAAGGCCAAAGGTTTTGAGAATGACACAAATACTTTTTAAAGTTACTGCTTCTGGATTCATTATGGCATATACTCCAGAATGTTATGAAGAATGAAGAGATGAATTTGCAAAGTCATTCTTTGCCATGAAAATAAACTTAATCCAAAAAAACATTTCCACTGCATTTCAGCTCTGCCGCTAAAGGATCTGCTGAGATAATTTCAGTAATTCTCTCGTTAACACAAGTGAGAGTATTTATGAGCACAAATCTGAAGATCATTCTGTCATGCTGATTGAGTTACTCTTTGCATAAACTTGATGTAATTGTCAGTAAAAGCCTTTGAAACATAAAATGTTTGTAATTGTAATTCAGTGCACCACAGAAACAACTGACAAAGATCAGTATTTGTGTCAAAAATCTTTGGCCATGATTGACTTCATGAAGAAAGCGGAAATAAATTATGTTTAATTTAAATATTGACTTTTGAAAAAAGGTTATAAACGTATGCATGGGGAATTATATATGTGGTTAAATATATATGTGGTTAAAAAAATTAAAGAAACAGTCACAATACTTATAAATAACATTATTTATGTTTTTTCCTTAAAGCAATATAGACTCAAAGTATTACAATATGATTCCTCCAAATAATGCATCAATCTTATCTCAACAAAATATAAAGTGTGTAATGTGTGCCACTGACCTGCCAACGGACCCCAGACTAGGCGATAGCTCCTGGCTCCACTTACTGTTCTCCAGCGAACACTGACACTTTGCTCTGACATGGTCTCTACAGTCAACTGCTGCACTGGCTTCAGGCGCACTAAAGAATCATGCGAGATAACATGAACAGGTGAGATCTTTGGTTTTTTTTCAGCATCAAGTGTAAATTCAAGTCACTTAATACTGCACACCTGTTTTACATGCACTTGCCTTCACACTTGTACTGTTTACACTCACACTTACTAAATGTATTATACATTTATATTCTTATTTTAATTTTCAGATGTGTATAGTCTTTTTGATATATGTACACACACACACACACACACACACATGTGGCTTGTAGAAATTATTCTGTCAAATTGTGTGAATATATGGTCTTAAAATGAAGTATAGTATTATGAGAGGAAGCTACTGCGGAGGACCATCCTGTCTCGTTACACCACACTGCTTCTCAAGTGGAAAGACTGAGTCTGCTCTCAGACATGCCTGAGCGGAGAATTAATGCTCCCCTGAGAACTAACCTGATATTACTCACAGTACATCTGGAAAGTATTCACAGCACATCACTTTTTCTACATTTTGTTATGTTACAGCCTTATTCCAGAATTCTACACACTACACTCCATAATGACAATGCGGTTTTGGCAAATTTATAAAAAAAAAAAAAAAAAGATAAGTATTACATAAGTATGAATATACTTAAGTATTCACAGCCTGTGCTCAATACTTTGTCAGTGCACGTTTGGCTGCAATTACAGCCTAAATTTTTTTTGAATATGATGCCACTTTTATGGAGATTCGTCTCAGCTGTGATTGTTCAGGGCTCCATTACCAGGCTGATGACTGATGGCCGTGTGCTAAGCAGTGCCCAGAGTGGTTTCCTCAAGTAAATGTTTTTAAAATGAGGTGTTGTGAGTAGAATTCTGAGGAAAAAGAATTTAAACAATTTTGAAATAAAGCTGTAACATAACAAAATGTGGAAAAAGTACTGTGAATATTTTCTGAATGCACTGTATGTTCAATGTGCTACCCCTCAGTTATTAACAGGTAGTCAGTAAACAGTAAATGGAACAGTAAATGCTGTCAAGAAATTGTGGGTAATGATGTAGAGCAAGCGCCAATATTGCATTTGCCAGTAAACAACATCTCTCCCTTTCTGCAAACTCACATTCCTCGATCTCAACTCTGGCTATATATGAACCATCATCAGTCGAACAACAGTCTATCAACAGTCTAATGCCCTTTACCAGATAAGACCTGTGTGCAAATACAAGTGTGAGTATAGTTAAATTAGAAGATGCCAGATTTTTTATTATACACATTTTATTTATTAGTTTACCCTCATTACCCTCACAGTTTACACTTGTTTGCAATATTTAAACTTCCCGATACTAGACCCTTTGCCTGTGTCTCGACTCTCTCTCTCCAGTCACTGTTCTGATGTGCTCACAGGTGGTCTCATATATTTACATTTACAAAAACTTGGCATTTTAAAAGGGGGTTGCACATTTTTCATATCCATAAATAGTATATCCATATACCCAAAAACTACATGTGTACCTACATGTTCTGGCTGTGAGCGTTGCCGGGGCAGCGGAATTTCGAGGGAACAGTGGGTAGAGACTGACGACATACTCTGTGTCTGGTTGCAGCTGCTCCAGAGTTGCAGATAACTTGTCAGCAGAAAGTCTTTGTTCCTGAAGCTGAGAAGCTTGCTGACCTGAGGGCCAATCATTGCATAGACACAAATACACAGTAAAAAAAAACACATTCTTACTGTAAATAGTATTAGTTGCAATGACTGTAATCCAAATAATTAACACTTTTGCTCTAGGCAGTGCATTCCACATCTGCAGGTACATTGCCTCTACAACTGGACCTGTCTTCAGTGTTTTTTTTTTGTGATTTCTACATACTGATCTAGTTACAACAAGTGAAAATCATTCATAAAAATAAATAAACTAAAACAAGAAAAGGGACATTAATATTGACTTATAAAGCAGGCTAAAGACAGACCTATAATTTCCAATTTTCATGTGGTATGTCATGACGAAGCAAAATGGTTTTGAAATGAATGGGGAAAAAAAAGAATAATAAATTAGAGGGGGATAATCATGAGATTGTATATTGAGTTACACAGGTATACAATGAGAAATGTGGCCATTTCTTTTTGCTGTGAAGGCAGCAATCTCTGCTTCTCTAGACCACTATAAGTTAGACAACGGGGATGGTTTCCAACAGTCTTGAAGAATTATGCTAAACACTTTGTTATCCTTCACTCATATTAATGAGCATCTCATGAATTGGCTTTTGATGATGACAAAACAGCCATAAAGGTAAAGAGAGGCAACTCTGCATACTTCGCTTTCTCCTGTGACAAAAATACTATATGTTTCTTGGATTATTACTATATGTTTCTTGATTCTTCAAAATGGCTCCATCTTCAATCCAAACCTTTGACTGGTACGTAGTTTATAATTATTTGCATAATTATAAATCTATATTATTTACCATACTGTCACTCATCTTAACTTCCCTTAGTGGATGGAAGACTTAGGGAGGAAAAGAAAAATTAACATTTATTGCTGAGGTTTCACAATAAGGCGTCTAAGACAGGCCAACGGGGCCCCTCCTACGGGCACCTGGTGGGCAAAGATGGCCAGTTGGTACCCATAGCAAGTCTCGAAGGGGCTGTGTCCAGAGAAAGAAGAGACCTGCAGATTGTTGGCCAAGTTGATGGTCAGACACAAAGCACCTCAGGTACCCAGCTGTTGGTTGCCACTCTCCCTCTAGCCATTGGTTTGAGGATGATTGCCAGAGGAGAGACTGCAGGAGAAACCAATGATGCGGCAGAATGCCTTCCACACAGCTGAGATGAACTGGGGTCCCCAGTCAGAGACGATGTGCAGAGGCGAACAACGTGCTGAAGGACCAGGTCAACAGTGGCAGAGGAAGGAACGATGGCCATCTTGCCTATTCATAGGAGTTGTATCACCTCGTTTCCTCGTTGCTCCCGCATGGAATCATGTGATAAATTCAGCAGCAAAGGCAGAACAGGGGCACAGCCCTGGAACACCGGTGCAGGAAGACATCTTTTTGTGAAGGGAATAGGTGTGGGAAATGAGAAAGTGCTGTGGCTTGCGCTCAGTGGACCGAGAATGGTGATCATGGCCAGATAAGCGAGGAAGCCCGGGAGGTCATTGTTACAGCAGCCTACATGGGTGGCACCATCTAGATTCCTAGCAAATTTTCTATAATCATAATGACAACAGACCTTGACATACATAATATGCTTCACAAAAAGAAGATATACTTTGCTTATTCAAGGTTATCCTTGTGTGCCTATTCAATTTACATTTACAGCATTTATCAGACAGCCTTATCCAGAGTGACTTACAATCAGTAGTTACAGGGACAGTCCCCCTGGAGCAACTTAGGGTTATGTGCCTTGCTCAGGGACACAATGGTAGTAGGTGGGATTTGAACCTGGGTCTTCTGGTTCATAGGCGAGTGTGTTACCCGCTAGGCTACTACCACCCTATTCAGTCTGCTCGACACACTGGGTGTGATGTCTGGTTGCCCGCGGGCTAGATTTTAGTCTGCCATGCCCCCTGCGATTAAAGGGTGCGGCTCCCTGCTGCTAGCCAAAGTACAGGATGTTACAGCATGGAGAAGATCTTTTTCTTATAAAGCTCTGCAGTTGTGGAACAGCTTGCTGGTCAGTATTCTGGATTCAGACACAGTCTCAGTGTTTAAATCTAAACTGAAAACACATCTCTTCACTCTGGCCTTCAGTTAATGCTGTTCGAATGCTACTGAGGTTAAAATCTCAGACACAGTGTCAATTATTAAGTGTTCAAACTATCTCAGTTACTTGTTAGGGTACCGGACCACTATTAAACTAGTGTACCATAATGTTGTCAACAAAATCTATTCACAGATACTAATTGATACTAAAACATAGTATCCCATTACCAATTGTGATAATCCCCGTTCTACCTGGAGGACCCAATGTTTACATGAGAGACAAACTTTAAATATAATTCTGCAGCACAAAGCTTGTTAGAAAATGTAAAAAGCAAGAGCACTATTTGGAAGTATCTTAGATATCAAAGAGAACAGCATGACAATTTAGCAACGTGTTTGAAAAAGCATCACTCCAAATGATACAGTTTTGAAGTTGTAATTCAAACAAAATATCAATATTTTAATTGCCACAGTACTGCAATACTTTTGAAGCAAGTTAAATATAAGAATTGCTGTGTCTGTTTCTTTCTCCACTTTGTACAAATTATGTAATTTCACAACATGCATATATTCATCCATTTGTTTATTTATGTATTCAATTATTTGTTCGTTTTTTTTAGCTATTTGTCAATTTACATCTATTGTGTTTGTTTCGAAAAATAGCATTGAGTATCGAGTACCATTCTTAGTATTGTAATCGATCTTAAAATTTCAGTGTTGTGACAAGCCTTACTCCCTCCCAAGGTTTCTTCCATTTTTTGTTCTAAGTTTTATCCTTGTGTCCAGAGAGGGTTTTAGTATGAGGGGTGTCATCTGTAGTGGCTATAAAGCTCATTGAGACATACTGCTTGTAATTCTGGGCTATACAATTTTTTGTTGTTGTATATGTTCTGTTCCAGCTTTGAACATTTAAACATTAGTTGCAACTCAGTGTGGCATCCAGTCTCATCTATCTCACCAGAACACAACACAGAGAAAAAGAGAGGAATTTGAATGGCACATGGACAAGGTTACATTTACAGTAAACAAATTGGCCTTGCAGATTGAAGGTTGGCTATCACTAACAAAGTACAATTGGGCAGAAAATATTCATTGGTTTTTTGGTAGCCATTCCCACATACAGATTGGGATGCATTGGGATGCATCACTGACTGACACCTCTACTCCCTTACACCTTGGTGCACGCCAGAGATGCCATTCCTTTTTGCGATCACCTGTCATTGCTGAGGTCCCGTCTGTTGCAACTTGATTGAGCTAGTCCCATCTTGTCAAGTGCATCTGACACTACCTCAAAAAAGTTCCTTTGTAATGTAAAAATTATTATCAACTTCCCTTGAAAGAAACTTCAGCTGTGGTATCTGTGTGTGGTATCTGTTCTCTCATCAAATGCAATCAAATTAACTTCAGCAAATCTTCAGTTCAAACAAGCTACAAGCTAACGCTATTGAATTCCTGCAATTTCTCAATGCACATTGTTCCGAAAACTTTCACAAGAAAATATTTTATGAATGTTTCATGTGTCAGGTAGCTGTACTACTTTATACATAAATAAACTGTTCCTCCACAAGAGCAACTCTGCCTTATGTTAAGACTAAGAAGAAAATGTGTTTAAGAATTAGTTTTACTTGTTGCATTTTTACATAGTTCATTGTGACTTAGAAATCTGCTATTCTTTACCTGTTGCTCCATATGTGATCCGGTAGCCTTGTGTACCTGTGGAGGGGGCGTCCCAGGCCAGAGAGAGAGAGAAAAATCCTGCCCTCAGTAAGCGCAGGACTGTCACACTTGGAAGGGACTCTGATTAGAGACATGGAAAAACAGATGTTGGCATGTATCAGAAAATATGTAAGGGCATCCATTTTGATAGCAAACAAAATAGACTTTGATGTCAAAAAAGAAAAAGGTTGTCCTAACTATTCAGAGATGTGTATTGGATAAATATCTTGCCATCTTACCTTTAAAATGCACAGGTTGAAAGGTTGCACAGGTTGCATTGGTATTTTGAAACCTGTTTACCTTATAAAATGGTTTGAGTTTCTGCTTGATTGTGTGAAATGAAATTTGCGCAAGCATCACTGTTCTGCTTAATTATATAAGTGGACAATCTACAGTATACACGTAATTAATGTAGAACAAGGGATACATGTAACAGTATATAAACAATTCCTATTGTTTATTTTAAATTAATATTTGTAATAAAATGAGTAAAAAGCAAAAAGCCCAAAAAAGGTTTTACTGGCAGAAGATCCACTTCCTGGATCTTACAACATTGTGCCCAGTCACACCTCATGAAGTAAGCTCCTAGCGGTGATCGGGACACTGTTTGTCAATGTGTGATAAAGATTGTGGAAGCGTGCATATGTGGTATCTGTGTGTGTGTGCGTGTAATAGTTTTGTTTTGCTTATGATTTTTGTTTGTATTCTCACTGGTGCGGGCCTTAGAAGAGATGGGCTCCCCGAGGCTGTTGGGGTATTGGGTGATGATGGATATCAGGTAGTCAGTTCCAGAACGTAGACCCCTCAACAGGAAACTGTTTTGTTCTGCACCTACTGTGTCCTAAAGGTCAAACATTTGTTATTGATATCTAACTGTAGTAACTGTAGTTGAAGAAACTAGAATATAAAACATGTTTTCAGTTATTTCACCTTTTTTTTGTTAAGTACATACAGTACAGGCCAAAAGTTTGGACACACCTTCACATGTGTGACACATGTTCATTCATAGTTTTGATGCCTTCAGTGAGAATCTACCAATGTAAATGGTCATGAAAATAAAGAAAACACATTGAATGAGAAGGTGCATCCAACCTTTTGGCCTGTACTGTAACTCTACATATTTTATATTTTTCATACTTTTGTTGCCTTCAGTGAGAATCTACCAATGTAAATGGTCATGAAAGTAAAGAATACACATTTAATTAGAATGTGTGTCCAAACGTTTGGCCTCTACTGTACTCCCTTTCCCTCCCTTTACAAGATAAATGCATGAAATCCTACCTGCTGTAGTTGTGCTGTGATTGGCTGACCTAAGCCAGAAACTGGCACATGCTGAACAACATATCCAACCACCGGGCCTCCGGCAGTAGACCACTGAACTTGCAGTGAATCATATGTTTCACCTGAAATCTGAAGGTTGGATGGACCAGGGAAGCCCTCTGGTCCAGGAAGAAGATTAGAAGGCTATATTTGTATGTCCTAAAACATGTATGATATCTGTATCAAAGTCAAATTAAAGCACTTGTTCCAAATTCAAGATTTTCCATGGTAATTGACACATTTATATAAATACACAAGTACTCAAACTATTTTTGTCAAAACTATTCTATCTCACTTATTTTGCTAACGTGCCATTAGAGACAATGTAATGCCTAAATGGCTAATAAATGTCTTTATTCAGTGAAATTCATGTCATGATCCTGAGTCAACCGATTTTACTGTCGATTATTAATTGTGGACCCTGCATGCGCATATTGTTGCTGATCGTGGTTTGAATCCCACCAGAAGGTTCTACTTTTTTAGTTTCCTGATATTTAGTCTAATTAAATGAGTAAATTTTGTGAACAAGTCTATTTAATCCTTTTTATTTTAAAGTAAAAACAGTGACATATTTATAATTCATTCAAGTTTACGAAGTGCATTTATCATGTCTACATCTTTCAGCAGTGCATGTTAAATTGAGCACCCTTCAGATACAGGGTCTATACAGATGCTTGAAATCCTTGAAATGCTTTTTTCCTATTGTGTTTTTTTCCCTCTTAATTCTACACTCAACACCCCATAATGACAACGAGAAAAAAGTTTACTTGAGGTTTTGGCAAATGGGGGCAGGTGTGTCAGGGCCAGTAGCGTAATGGATAATATGTCTGACTAAGGATCTGAAGATTCTAGGTTCGACACCTGGCAGACTTGCACTTTGGGGTAATCAGAAGGTTGCCAGTTTGAATCACGCCAAGGTGCCACTTAGGTGCAGTGTTTCACAATGACAATCACTTCACTTTCAAATTTATAAAAAAAAAAAAACAGAGAAAAACATAAGTAATAATATTTATGTTCTTCTAATATACATATTCAGAGTCTTTGCTCAGTACTTTGTTCAAGTTTTTTTGAATATGATGCCACAAGTTTGGCACACCTATCCTTGGCCAGTTTCACCCATTCCTCTTTGCAGCACCTCTCAAGCTCCATCAGGTTGGATGGGAAGCATTGGTGCACAACCATTTTAAGATCTCTCCACAGATGTTTAATCGAATTCAAGTCTGGGCCACTCAAGGACATGCACAGAGTTGTCCTGAAGCCATTGCTGTGGTCCTGCTGAAAAATGAACCGTCACCTTGGTCACATCCCTTACTAAGGCCTTTCTCCCCTGAATGCTCAGTTTATAGGTGGCTGGCAATTTCTAGGAAGAGTCCTGGTGGTTTTGAACTTCTTCTACCTATGAATGATGGAGGCCAAAGAGCTCATTGGGTCCTTCAAAGCAGCAGAATTTTTTCTGTAACCTTTCCCAGTTTGAGAGGTCTACAGAAAATTCCTTTGACTTCATTGTTTAGTTTGAGCAACTGTCTATTTATTTGTTTGTTTGATGATTGATTATTTTTTAATTAGCAAAGTGGTTAGACAGTTCATTGAATTGTGTTTCACTTCTGTTGTAGTTCTCACCATCACTGACATAGATTCCCCCTGTGCTTTTACACACACGTGGTGCTAGTTGTGGCAGTACATCGGCGAGCCCCTTAAAGTTGCTGATAAACACAGAGTAGTCCTTTTGAGGCCGTGATGCAATCTGGGCCAACTCCTTCTGATCTGCGCTCTTTATGCCTGTGAGGAAGAGAGTATATGGTGTAGAAGACATTCAGCAGAGAGCATCTTATCACTCAGATATAAAGACACTAAATTCAGATGACAAGAAATTCCTTCAAACACCTTTATCCCCTGCTGTGGTGCCTGAAAGTTTGTTTTTATTTTTATTTTTTTGCATAAAATTGACCTAAAACATCATTGTGTACACACAAGTCTTAAAAGAAGACAAAGCGATGTTTAATGACAGAAAAAAATTATTCTATATGTTGGTTTACATAATGGTTTCTATAATATGTTATCCTCTCCAGGATTAACTGGCCAAAAACAATACAATCATGGCCAAAAGTTTTAAGAATGACACAAATACTGGTTTTCACAAAGTTTGCTGCTTTCATTTTTATTATGTCAATTTGCATATAATCCAGAATTTTATTTGCATATAATCCAGATTTTTTTTTTTATTTATCTAATGAATTACAAAGTCCCTACTTGTCATAAAAATGAACTTAATCCCAAACTTCACTTGAAAACCATGTCCACTGCATTTTAGCACAAAAGGACCTGCTAGATCATTTCAGTGATTCTCTTGTAAGCACAGGTGAAGAACACAAGGCTGGAGAACATTCTGTCATAAATTAGAATTGCAGACTGGATGCTTTAAAAGTAGGTTAATGCTTGAAATCATTGTTGTTCCTCTGTTAATCATGGTTGCCCTTTAAGGAAACACGTGCAGTCATTATTGCGTTGCATTAAAAGGGCTTCGCAGTGTAACGCTTAGTCCTGCCCGGAATGTGTGGTGAACGCAACTGGCTGAAATAGCAGCCGGTGGCTAAATAAGAGTCACGCACATGGAGGTCGGTCACGTCCCAGAGGCATGGAGCACATTTATTTACAACACAAATCTGAAGTCGCTTACATACAACTACAGTATACAGAGAGAGAGAGAGTTACTGAGAAAAATCTGTGCTAACTAACTGGGAGAGACGATCTCAGTTTCTGCCTATTTCATCCTCTCCTCGATCTCACGAGAGTACCAGCCCCGCGTTCAGGGCAAAAGGGGAGTGCCCCAAAGTCACACATGTGACAACCGTTACAGAAGGCACGGATAATGCTGCTACTATGATTGACCCTAAATTAACCATTATTCATTCATCAAAAACTTCAAGGCTTCAGGGTGCCCAAGAAAGTCCATCCACCACCAGGACTGTCTCCTATAGTGAATTTACAGATTTTGTCTCCAACTTAGTTGTATCTGTGGATAAAGCCCTAATTGTCGGCAACTTTAACATCCACTGTGATAAATCAGAAGACTCACTAAGAACAGCATTCCTGTCTTTATTAGACTCAGTTGGAGTTATCCAACATGTAACAGGACCTACTCACGAAGGTGGTCACACACTCGATCTTGTGTTGACCTTCGGTTTAAATATAGAAGATATAGTTACTCTTCCGCAATCTGAAATGGTCTCAGATCATTTCCTCATCGCTTTTAAAATATGTCTCAGACACAACAAACTCAATCCCCCTCGTTATAGAGACAAACGGACAATTACATCAAGTACGGCACAGAGGTTTATTAATACCTTACCAGATTTATCAACGCTGATAAACTCACCGTCAGACCCCGCTGAACTTGACCAAGCGACCAAATGTCTAGAATTAACACTGCGTAGTACGTTAGATATAGTCGCTCCCCTCAAAAGGAAGATAGTAAGAGATAAAAACTTAATTCCTTGGTATAATGATCACACGCGCTCGCTTAAGAAGACCGCCCGGAAATTAGAACGCAAATGGCGTCAAAGTAAATTAAACATATTCCGAATAGCGTGGAAGGAGAGCCTACTTAACTATAAGAAGGCTCTTAGCACGGCTCGATCAACGTATCTGTCCTCGTTAATAGACAAAAACAAAAATAATCCCGGATTCCTGTTTAAAACTATAGCCAAACTAACCAGGAATAAGACAGAAACGGATGCGACCACTCAATATAATCATAGTAGCGATGATTTTATGAATTTCTTTAATACGAAAATTGTCGCAAATAGAGAGAAGATTAAAAGCACAACAAATAGCTCCGCCGATATTTCCATGGAAAATAATCTTCTAATTGACCACCGATTAGAACGATTCAACCCTATTAAAGAGCATGAATTAATCAAATTAATCTCATCATCAAATCAATGTACTTGCGCTTTGGATCCGATTCCAACAAGACTCCTTAAGCAAATAGCACCCAATGTTATAAATTCTATCCTCAAAATTGTTAACTCGTCGCTTAGCACCGGCCACGTACCAAGTTCGTTCAAGGTAGCAGTCATTAGACCCCTGATTAAAAAGCCGGATCTTGATCGCAGTCAGCTTTCAAATTATAGACCGATATCCAACCTTCCGTTCATATCAAAAATCTTAGAAAAATTGTAGCCCAGCAGCTGAGCACATACCTAGACTGTAACAATATCCACGAAGTATATCAATCAGGATTTAGACCTCATCATAGCACTGAGACAGCGCTGGTTAAAGTGGTTAATGACCTGCTTTTGGCCTCTGATCAGGGGCGCATCTCGCTGCTTGTCCTGCTTGATCTGAGTGCAGCGTTTGACACTATTGATCACGCTATTCTCCTTGCCAGGTTAGAGAATGTTATCGGGATTAAGGGAACAGCCCTTGAATGGTTCAGATCATATTTGACCAACCGATATCAGTTTGTGGACATCAATGGTGTTTCGTCTTCACACAGTAAAGTAGAATTTGGTGTTCCACAAGGTTCTGTCCTAGGTCCGTTACTTTTTT